>NW_020665188.1:5276077-5291523 GCF_002925995.2 Terrapene triunguis | reverse complement strand
TTTCCCGGGCCCAGAATCGGCGTTCCACGGCATGAACCTGCCCCAGTAACACCATGATTTGCACATTGCTGGGGCCTGTGCCTTGTGAGAGGTCTATGTCCATGTCAATTTTCTCATCACTCTCGTCGCCGCGCTGCAATCGCCTCCTCGGCTGGTCCTGGTTTTGCTTTGGCATGTCCTGGCTCTGCATATACTCCAGGACAATGCGCGTGGTGTTCATAGTGCTCATAATTGCCGCAGTGATCTGAGCGGGCTCCATTATCCCAGTGCTATGGCGTCTGGTCTGAAAAAAGGCGCGAAACTAGTATCTGACGGACGGAGGGAGGGAGGGAGGGGCGAGTGACGACATGGCGTACAGGTACAGGGAATTAAAATCAACAAAGGTGGCTGTGCATCAGGGAGAAACACAAACAACTGTCAGACAGAATGGCCCCCCCCCAAAGATTGAACTCAAAACCCTGGGTTTAGCAGGCCGTTGATTTCACGGAGGGAGGGGGAAGCAAATGAATACAGAACAAATCTATTTTTTACATCTTAAGCTGGCAGACGACGGTGCAGTATGACTGATAGCCCTCGGCATCTTCTGAGTGCTTGGCAGAAAATACTGGGCGCTTGGCAGAAAATAGCATACTACGACTGATAGCCATCATCATCAAGACAGTTCGATAGGACTGAGCATGTCTGCCCAGGTGCCCATGATTGACAGCCACTGCAGTACGATGACGACAGATACCAGTCGTAATATACCATCTTCTACCAAAAGGCAAGGGGCTGCTGCTGTGTGCAATGCAGCCCCACGTCTGCCAGCCCCACGTCTGCCAGCACCCAGATCGCCGATGAAGGCTACCAGTCATACTGCACCGTCTACTGCCAAAAGGCAATTAGCTGCTGCTGTGTAGCAATGCAGTACCACGTCTGCCGGCACCCAGAGGACATATGGTGACGGTGAGCTGAGCTGAGCGGGCTCCATGCTTGGCGTGGTATGTTGTCTGCACAGGTAACCCAGGTAAAAAGGCGCGAATCGATTGTCTGCCGTTGCTCTGACGGAGGGGGAGGTGCCTGAAGACATGTACCCAGAACCCCCTGCGACACTGTTTTGCATCATTCAGGCATTGGGATCTCAACCCAGAATTCCAATGGGCGGCGGAGACTGCGGGAACTGTGGGATAGCTACCCACAGTGCAACGCTCCGGAAGTCGACGCTAGCCTCGGTACTGTGGACGCAGTCCGCCGACTTAATGCACTTAGAGCATTTTATGTGGGGACACACACAATCGGCTGTATACAACCGATTTCTATAAAACCGGCTTTTATAAATTCGACCTAATTTCGTAGTGTAGACATACCCTAAGTTTATCAAGCTGTTTATAGAGACTTGTTCTATATTAGCTGGTGTGCCAGTATTCAGTGTGTTAGAGCTCACACTCCCTGTGTTTACACCATAAAAATCTGTAGGGCTGCCACCTGGATTTCTGTACACACACAGCATTACTCTTGACTTTGTATCTAGATTTGAGGCTTCCTTTGGGAGGCAGTTCTGCAATCCTTGTTTAGTTAAACCTCCCTGGCCCACCTTCCAGGAGGATCGTACTGCTTGCTAGATTCCCACAAGTGGGAATATGTAGTAGTTGCCTTGAAGGAGAAAACATGGTTACTTTAGTACCTTCGCATATTTCCACCTTCCTATCTTCCTGAGAGTTCTGTTCTCAAAGCACTCAGGTTTAATGGAAGGAAGTGCAGCTGGGCATTAAAATGGAGCACCTAGATTTTCATGGTTTACATAGCAAACTAATAAGCTCATTGTTGGAAGTTTTATAAACCTTTTACATTGGCGTGGAGACCATGAGTTTGTCGTCTTGCCAGCAGGCAAACTGGATCCCTTTTGCTTCCTTTGGCAAATTTATGAATGCCACCAGATCACTGTGATATCTGAAGTGCTGTGAACTTTATACCACTGACTCTAGGATTGCAGTATGAGTTCTCCCAGCACCTTTTTGCTCTGCTCTGTATTTCAGATTCTAATACAATGACTTTTTCACATTTCTTTGTCATTTAACAGATGCTTTTCTTACATCACTTTTTCTTTTTCTAAAGCTCTATTTTCTCTCTCTCTTGGCTCAGTTTTCTGTTTTCTTGCTGTTTCTCCAGAGCTTTCTCCTCACTATTTGCTGGGCCAGACCCATCGGCCCAACACAATCACCCATGTTTGCTGGTACCGGAACCAGAGCCTATCCCTGTCTGATTACTTATGCATGATTCAGGTAAAAACACCTCTAAAACACTGAGTGTTTTAGCAGAAAAAAATTCTAGTTCCTCTCACCTACTTTCCTCTCCCCTGCACCGTAAACATTGTGCAAGTGTGAGAATGCCTGACACATTCAGAATGGAAGTTGTGATGTTTGGTGATTGGTGCGGAAGTCCATTGATATCTTTCTCTCACCTTCCAAAAATAGCCCTGATATCCTTTCAGTTTATGCTACACCAGCCTAAACTCTGGGCTTTCTTTTTCTTTTTCATTGGATATAAAACTAATATGCTGTAATTTCTTCCTGTAGTTTTAGCCACATCTGTTTCTCATCTCACTGTACCACTATTGTATTACTCAGGTTCCAATATACCAGTATATTAACTTAAATAATGCTTCCCTGCAACATGCTGTCCACTCCTAGCTCAGCGTAGTCGTATCCTGGTCCAGAACCCCAATGTCAATCAAGAATCCTTTTTTGCTTGTTTCTTCTCATGTTTTATTTTTGATCTCGCTCAAATAAACTGAATGCAGTGTCTTGGTGGATGTTGCCAATTAGTTCTTAGCATGTTTCAGGAAGACAGGATGCGGACGGTGACAATGGTAGGGCTAGATTTTTGGGGAGCTCAAGATCATTCTCTTCTTAGTGAGGTGCTATGGATGGTAAATCATTGGTATAATAGAATTAGAAACCCATACAGTAACAATTGGTAAATAATCACATAATCAAGTTCAGCCATCTTCTGTTGAGGTGAAAATGCCATGCATATTTAACTGTTTTGCAATGTGAAAGTAGACCATTTTGTGTAGGTGGCAAATTGACAATGCAAAAATGCGCTAAGGCATTCCATCAGTAACTGGACCATCCTAGAAGTCTCTCAAAGCATAGGAAAAAGACTGTCTGTTAATTGTTCTGCATTGTCTAGAAGCAGCCACAATAGGGAACATCAGTCAGCATATGGAATAGTGCCAGCAGCAGCATTTGTCTTGTTCTTGGGGAGAGTGATCAGTGATCTCACATTGGTTTTCTTTTTCTTCATTGCTAGAATCAGCTTTCAGGGTACCTGCTGAGGAAATTCAAAAATAGTAATGGCTGGCAAAAGCTCTGGGTTGTCTTCACCAACTTCTGTTTGTTCTTCTACAAAACTCACCAGGTATGCTATAGTAGTGGAACAGTATGGGGACAAGGGGAGAGATACTGGACGGAAGACACAGATATAACTCTTTACTGTCCTCTAGGTGCATTTTGCAACCATCTATCATCTGCACTGAATTTGGAGCCTAACTCCAAAGGCATGTAGCAAGAAAAATAGCCAGTAGCAATTAATGGAGTCAGGCTCCCTAAGGCTAAGGGCCTTTCTATCGCAGTTTTAATCAGGATATCCTGTTTTGTAAGTGGGAAGTGTGAGGGGTGGGAGTCTCTTGAAGTAGAGGCTAAAGGAGGTCAAGTTGATTAATGAACCTTTCACCTACACCTTTCCTCTTCCTTTGTGTTTAGATGCCAGTCCAATCTTCCCCACTTCTTTTAAAGTTCAGCACAACTAATGATTTGAAATAGGCCTCAGGAATTCCTGTGACAGTGGAGTGATTTGTGAATGTTGCCACAATGCTACCTGCTCCTT
Source organism: Terrapene triunguis (assembly GCF_002925995.2). Lineage (NCBI taxonomy): Eukaryota > Metazoa > Chordata > Testudines > Emydidae > Terrapene > Terrapene triunguis. Next base: position 5,287,656 of record NW_020665188.1, on the reverse strand, counting down.
CAGTCCTCATTAGCCCAGTAAACCTCTTTCATGTTATATGGGCTTCTTGCCTTGAGGAAACAGTGTTATTGGGAACAAAATCTTTGTTTTGCTGTGGGAATAGTGCTCTGGATTTGAGAGAGACAGTGGGGGAAATCCAGGAGACAGTGAGAGGCAGGGGAATAGAGGCATGTAATTTTATTAAAATAATTAAGCAAGCTTGGGGAAAATTTCATCATAATTTACAACATATGTGTCTCAAAATAGATGGAAAGGCAGCTTCTCTTATCACCCCCTGCTAAGAGAAAATAAAGCCATTCTTGACTGTACAATATGAAAGATCAAACACATGCTCTGCGATTGCTGTCCGTGTGCTGACTGGTAAAGGATGGCTTTCACCAAGAACTGCACTATTTGGCTATGTTCCAGGATGATTATCCATTGGCCAGTCTCCCACTACTTGGCTACACAGTCAGCACCCCAGTGGAGGCAGATGGCATTCAGAAGGATTATGTCTTCAAGTTGCAGTTCAAGTCCCATGTGTATTTCTTCAGGGCCGAGAGCAAGTACACCTTTGAGAGGTAAATTTATGCTTCCTGCATCCATCTCAGAGTCTAATATTTGCTTTAGCCACCAGTGGGTAGTCCAGAGTTGAGATTTTAGATCGCAGTCCTTGTTGCTGCGCACAATCCAAGTACCCCCATGGGGATCCCCTGGGTTCCTAGAAAGAGGGAATCCTTTCCCTCACCATCCCTGATAGCTGCAAAGCTCCTCTGTGGTTACTGCTTCAGACCTCTACTCCTTTCTGAGGGGAATAGCTGGTGGCATGTACCAGCTTCCAAGTTTCCCCTGGGGTGCCCAGGCCCTTCCCCCAAGCTCCCACCCCTGCTCTGCCTCTTCCCACCCCGGCTCCGCCCCCACTCTACCCCTTCCCCAAGCCCCCAGTTCCGCTCCGTCTCTTCCTGTCCAATTCCACCCCCAAGCGTGCCCCATCCTCGCTCCTCCCCCTCCCAGAGCCTCCTGCACACCGTGAAATAGCTGATCTGCAGCGGGCGGGAGGCGCTGGGAGGGGAGGGGGAGGGGAGCTTGGCTGCTGGTCGGTCCTGGAGCACCCACAGAGTTGGCGCCTATGGCTGGTGGTTCTGCCTAGTTGGAGATCCAACTTCCTTCTCTACTGTGACATACTAGAAATCCCAATGAATCTGGGTAATGTAGCATGTGTGGAGGTATATACCCTCTGTGTGGTGCCCATTACCTTGCCCACCATACCCAGTATATCCACACTGGGCCCAGGCAGCCTTTGACATACAGTTCATTGAGAGAGGTTATTATTTAGGTACAGCAGAAATCTTTTTGTTTTTCAAAGAGAGAGGGGGCCTGGTATACAGGTTAGAACACACGGCTGGGAGTTAGGAGTTCTGTGTTCTATTGCTGTCTTTGCAACTGTCTTGCCCCGTGACATTTTTTGAATGCTGTTTGTACTGCAATACATTCATACTCAAAACTTACATTTTAAATTATACTGTATGCAAGAGAACTAGGTGCAATTTTATACACCAGTCAATTGAACCAGAAAACTGAGTTTCTTCTAGAAAGCAGGAACATAATCTCTTGGGCCAATATTTGGGGAGGGATAGCTCAGTGGTTTGAGCATTGGCCTGCTAAACCCAGGGTTGAGTTCAATCCTTGAGGGGGCCACTTAGGGATCTGGGGCAAAAATCAGTACTTGGTCCTGCTAGTGAAGGCATGGGGCCTGGACTCGATGACCTTTCGGGGTCCCTTCCAGTTCTATGAGATAGGTATATCTCCATATATTATTATTTTGTGTTCTCCCTATATTCCTTCTACCTCCTGTAAGGAAAGAGAAGTCTCCCCATCCCCACTTGAGAGCATCAAACTCTTGTCAGCAAGTCTCATATTGTATGGGTCACAGTGTTCTGGAATAGTTCCAACCCTGAGTCCCTATCTTTTTGACTTTTTCAGAAAGTAAGTTTAAGAAAAATCTCCAAGCCACATATAATTGATTTAGAGTTTTTCTCATAATTGCCGTGTTTTTCCCAGTAACAGGATTCCTAGAAGTAGTGATTTCCAGAATGATAGCGAGAGTGGGACATTTTTTACCCATTTTATAAGAGTTACTTTCCGTACTTTAAAGAGGTATAGTCTCAAATAGTTCTCAGTGGCCAAGGATGACCTCTTAAATGAAGAGAGCTGTCCTAATAAAAATACAGGAGAATCCAGTGAGCCTGAATACAAAACCAGGTGCATGGTGCTAACTTCCCAAAACAAGACTGCCCTTGGGCAGCATCACCCACAGTGGGTTCAGTCTTCTCTTCAGGCAGGGCCCAAGCCCAGTACAGTTTACTCCAGGGAACAGGAGAGAGAGACAATTTCTGTATAATTTTCATACTGCATTTTTCTAATACAATCTCTAGTGGATATTTTAGGTATTGCCTTGTGGCCTCCATTCCAATGTTGGTTATCTCCAGAGGTATCCTCCCAGGTTTCTCTGACCTTGGGTCTATCAAAAGATCTGGTTTCATTTAGTAACTTGTTCTTGGAAGATATTAATCCTTTTCACAGTCCTAAGACACTTAGAATAGACTTGAGGGGCTTGAAAGTGTTAGATAGACATTTATCTAACAAACATGAGTCAGTGAAATGTCTCAACTGGAGAAAGGCAATTAAACTAGATCTAGGGCAGGGGTTCTCAGACTGGGGGTTGTGAGGTTATTACATGGGGGGGTCACAAGCTGTCAGCCTCCACTCCCAAACCCTGCTTCACCTCCAGCATTTATAATACTGTTCAATATAAAAAAAGTGTTTTTAATTTATAAAGGGGTCACACTCAAAGGCTTACTGTGTGAAAGGGGTCACCAGTATGAAAGTTTGAGAATGACTGATCTAGGGACTCCTTATGTGAGTCTGTGAATGATTATCCAAAGGGCCAAATATGTCTGCAAGTTATTTGGTGCCAGCTGCTCTCCATACCTTGAATATAAAGTTGGCTGTTTGATTGAAATATGGAGTGGTTCAAAATAAACTTCCATGGTGTTAGTGATGAGAAATCACTTGACTGTTTGCAGGTTGTCCTCCCATATAACTATTGGGGAAAGAGTCTGATAATCAGGGTAATTGCCATATTGAAGGAAGAAAACATAAAACTTCCTCACTCCTGGAAACTGCTGGCTCCTGAAGAGAATTACACTCCCTCTAATGCAATGCAGTTGACAAGCCAATACCGGCTTCAAGCCCACAACGACATGACCCTCCCTCTTTTTTATATATTTTTCTAGGTTGCAATAGGCTAGTTAGCATCCTTTGTGGGACTTTAACTTTCCAAATAGTGTTCAGATTCTGAGCCATTTTAACATGTTACCCTCAGTTTGTTCATTAATGTAAGGACATTACACACACTGTGTGATGCTGATCAGATCCTTTCACCTCTCTTTGTACCCCGTTTTTCCCTCTGCAGTAAAATGGTGTTCAGACTGCCTACTTCACATGGGTTTGCAAGCCTTAGTGTTTTTACAGGGTATGTGTTTGTACTTTGACTTGGGGGGTGATTCCCAGCTTGAGGAGACATCCCGCGCTAGCTCTGATTGAGGTAGCTTACTAAAAATAGAATGTAGCCATGGCAGGGGGAGCAATGGGAAGGGCTAGCTGACCTGAGTACATATCTAGCAACTGTTGGGCATGTACTTGGGTTGGGTAGTGCCTCCTCTACTCATGCTACCATGGCTATGCCCTCTATTCAGCATGCTAGCTCAGGTCTCCTCAACCTGGGAATCACTCTCCCACCACCACCACCCAGCTCAAAGTGAAGACATACCCAAAGCATTTGAAGATCCTTGAATGAAAGCGTGATATAGGAGTGCAAGCTATTCTTGTACTGTAGAAATTCTCCATAGATCAGCAGCCAATTCAATACATTTGAACCCAGAAATGTTTTGTAAGCAAAGGACGTGGCCTTGAATGTTGTAAATGTTCTGTTGTTCCTCTCTTGCCAGGTGGATGGAAGTGATTAAGAGAGCCACAAATTCTCCAGGGAGATCGAGCCTGTTGATTCCCATGGATGAAAAGGATATTCACACAAACTGAAGGGGGCAGAGCTGGGTCTCTGCTGTAGACATCTGTAGTGCGGTGGGATGGAACAAGGAGTGGGGGGTTGATAAAGCAGTAACATGAGATGCTTGTTTCCACCTGGTGTGGAAGTTAGATGGACAAGGGAAGTGATGAACTGGGGTCACATCAGGTTAGACTGGACTAGAAGATATAAAGTCTGCTACAGTCAAAGCTAACTGAAGAGGTAATGAACCTTAACAATGGCTGCAAAATTCCTATTCTGTGGGAATCCTATGGTTTGCTGTGTGCGTGCATTGCGTTCCAGTTATGGGTTCTGTATGGTATACATTGGCATGTCCTGATGGAGACAGATGGCCATGTTCATTGTGATTGGGTGTGTCAGTTGTGTTTCTTGGTCCATAACTGCGGATATCAGTCTTTCTGGCTCCCGGGAGTTCCCTTCTGACACTCAGTGTGGCTAAACCTCTGGACTGTCAGCTGCCATAGCTTCAACCTGCTGGCCACAAACTTCGTGGACTAACTGGGGATCTGCAGATGTATCCAGCCGGAAGGCCTGAATTCACTTTAATTTCAAACAGAAAATACAGCTGCTGTAAAATCATGGAGCTCTTCAGGAAATTGCCATGGCAACAACTTCACTTTTTTTCGGGGGTGGGGGGAAATGGGGAGAACATGAAGCTTTTAGTTTTAGAGGTATCACATTTTACAGCTTGGAGCAGGAGACCTGTATTAAAGAACACACATGGTTTCCTTAGAGCTCAGAGCCTGCTCTGCTGCATGCTGAGGGGCCTACCAGATATATTTATTATACCTCCAGAGTCCTCTGCATCCCTCATGGAGTGGAGGGCTCCTCCTACAAACCCTTTAATCACCCTCCACTAGTGAGACATTATTTAAGGCAGGGATGGCCAAAGAACTAATCACAACATCCTCCAATGCAATATGTTGCTGCTCTTGAGTGATATTTTCAAAGGTGCCTAAGTGACATAGGCATATAAGCCCCATTGAAAGTCACTGATACTTGTGTTCCTATGCTATTTAGGAGTGTTTGAAAATCCCAGCCCTTATCTCTCTGGAGGTGGCATCCATCTTCAGCTTTAACATGGTGTGACGATCACTTGCATCAAGGTGGAGCATTATATCCTGGCACCTGCTCTCTGTGGGGTTGTGCCACCATATTCAAGATAAAAATAGTTTCAGTCTGCCCTACTTCCTGCAGATTTGCTGTTTCCTTTGGATGCTGTGCAATGCAGCACTTGATTGGGCAAATTATGGATGCCCCTTATCTAAGGACTGGTAAAGTTGTAATAAGCTGAAAGTAATAAATGCTGCTTATAGGTAACATAGCTTAGAGGGGCTGATTTATATTTCAGGTGGAAAAGTATTTGTGTCAGGGAAGAAACAATAAGGTGTTAGAGAGAGATAAGAAAGTGCTGTGTGTTGCGAGGATGACAGAAACAAGAGGAAAGCAGAGACCCCTATGGAACATGGGAGATGCAGGGGCTTGCATGTGCAACTGTTTCCCCAGAGAGAGAGACTCCTGGGTTTGTTGGTTCAAAGTCTTATGTGTGCTGGATGGGAAAGGACTAGGATCCCAGATGGGAGGATTCTAGGTAGAAGATTTCATGACCTTTCACTTGGCACCTTCATCCATAAAGAAGCAGAGACTGGACCAGTGCATCATAATGACCGTTGTCCATTGTAAGTTAAATGTACTTTTTTAATTTATTAGTGTCTTAAAATAAACTGTTGTAGATGTATAAATGTGTGTTTATTAGCCATTTCTGCTGTAACCTAGCTGAGGGTAAATGTCATGGTGGTGGAAGTAAACAGCTGCTCAGTGTAAAGCTCTGTCAGTGTGCCCGTGTTCAATCTAAAGCTTTCCTGCTCTTGGGAAGGTATGTGACGTCTGCATGCAAGCTGGGTAGTTAGGTCCTTTAGAGTCAGTGGAAGGACAGTCACCAGTTCTAGGCGAAATACCTTATTCTTGAGCTTTGCAGCGATCTCTGTGGATCCCAGAGTAGTAAGCCTGTGTGATGGCATCTTCAAAGAATTACACGTGTGATTTTTCTCCTCTTCAGAGCTGATTAAACCCTCTTTTTCCTTAGCTCTGCAGCTTGAGGGAAGAGGCTTTGGACTCCGTAACAGGTGGTTGAGCTTCTACTGTCTTCATCTGTTTTCCTGGATGATGCTCTGCTTGCCTCTTCTTCCCAAGAACAGTAATGCACACTATGAACATCCAGGGTCTGTTTGAAAGGAATGAGTGAAACCAGTTTAGAGTGGAGCTTCCCTTTTGAATGAAAAATCCCCAGCCGCCGTCCTTGGGATTTCAACTGCTTGTTAATCTCTTGCAGTGGGGATCTGCAGAGGCAATTTTCATGAAGGCGAAAAGAGGGTTACCTATCAGTAATTGAAGTTTTCTGAGTATGTCCACACTGACTCTCCTCCATAGCCTTTTGCTTAGACTTTGAGACAGAGAGGAGTTAAAGTCTGTTAGGAGCAAAGGGCCTTTTACAGCGATGGTTTAAAACATTGTTGTATAGCTCTAGTTATCTGCTATTTCTTTTACTTCTTTAAATGATTCCATGGCTTATGAGTGTGGCATGCAACTTCCTACAGTGCAGAGGCAGTATGTCTGAAAAACCCGCTACTGGTAAGTTAGATGCCTTTCTCAGTCTTGCCCCAAGTGAACATTTTCTCACATCATCTGGTATTACTGATCATCTGCTCCGGAGAGACAGGGACCTGGAATAGCAGGGAGGATTATGTTACATTGGCAGAGCTGTATAGAAAGAGCTTGCACAATACCTCTGTACAATGCCTGGCACTGACTGATTTTCTCAAGAGCCAGAGTTTACCACTCTGCAAGCAACAATACTCAGTGAGTTCATATATTCCATACATGCTGACTGGGCCTTGTAGTGTCTCATTGATTTAGTACAAGGATGAGCAACTGGTGGCCCAGAGGCCACACCAGACCCACTGGATCATTTTATTTGGCTCACCACAGCCCAGCTTGGGGTAGGTGATCCGGCAGCGCCAGAGCCAGGAAGAGGGCGGGTGGCACATCCTGGGGAAAAGGCCCTGCGTGTGCACAGACGCATTTCAATCATAGAATCATAGAGTATGTCACATGATGCTGTGGTGAGAGCCCACAGACCAGAGCAGGGTGTCGGGTGCAGCCCTCAGCAGACAGGAGCTGCTGCTGCTGCAGAGTGAGTGCAGGATGGACTTTCTCTCTAACTCACCCTGGTGCCTCCCACCCCCGCATCGCACTGCCTGACCCACCAAAGTGTGTTAGAGGATTCTTTAGCCCTCTAGTACCTGAGAGTTGCCCATCTCTGATTTAGTCTCTTCACAGTTTTCTAGCCTTAAGCAACCCAGTGCGCTACCATCTACCTTGTATATTAGAAGAGGAAAGTCCTGAAGAGTAAGTTATATGCATTGACAAGTATTGCATTATTAATTTCACCTGATCAAAAAGCAATACTGTTTGAAAAAGCTCTTGGGAAAAAAAAACTAGGGCTGTGGATTAATCAGTTAACTCATGCAATTAACTCAAAAAAATTAATCGTGATTAAAAAAATTGTGATTCATCGCAGTTTTAATCACAGTTAAACAATAGAATACCAAATGAAATTTATTAAATATTTTAGATGTTTTTCTACATTTTCAAATATTTTATTTCAATTTACAACACAGAATACAAAGTGTATAGTGCTCACTTTATATTATTTTTATTACAAATATTTGCACTGTAAAAATTAAACAAAAGTGGTATTTTTCAATTCACCTCATACAAGTACTGTAGTGCAATCTCTATCGTGAAAGTGCAATTTACAAATGTAGATTTTTTTTTGTTACATTACTGCACTCAAACAAAACTGTGTAAAATTTTGAGCGAACAAATCCACTCAGTCTTACTTCTTCAGCCAATCATGAAGATAAACACGTTTGTTTACATTTATGGGCGATACTGCTGCCCACTTCTTATTTACAATGTCACCTGAAAATAAGAACAGGTGTTTGCATGGTACTTTTTTTAGCTGGCATTGCTAGGTATTTACATGCCAGGTATGCTAAACATTCATATGCCACTTCATGCTTTGGCCACTATTCCAGAGGATATGCTTCCATGCTGACGACGCTCGTTAAAAAAATAATGTATTAATTTGTGACTGCACTCTTTGGGGGAGAATTGTATGTCTCCTACTCTTTTACCTGCATTCTGCCATATATTTCGTGTTGTGGGAATCTCGGATGATGACCAGCATATGTTGTTCGTTTTAAGAACACTTTCACTGCAGATTTGACAAAAGGCAAGAAGGTACCAATGTGAGATTTCTGAAAGTAGCTACAGCACTCTACGCAAGTGCCTTCCAAAATCTGAGAGGGACGAGGTGTGGAGCATGTTTTCAGAAGTCTTAAAAGAGCAACAGTCTGATGTGGAAACTACAGAACCCGAACCACCAAAAAAAGAAAATCAGCCTTCTGCTGGTGGCATCTGACTCAGATGATGAAAATGAATGTGCATCAGTCTGCACTGCTTTAGATCAGTATCGAGCAGAACCTGTCATCAGCATAGATGCATGTCCTCTGGAATGGTGGGTGAAGCATGAAGGGATATATGAATCTTTACCGCATCTGTCACGTAAATATCTTGTGACGACGGCTACAACAGTGCCATGCAAACACCTGTTCTCACTTTCAGGTGACATTGTAAACAAGAAGTGGGTAACAACATCTCTTGCAAATGTAAACAAACTTGTTGGTCTGAGCGATTTGCTGAACAAGAAGTAGAACTGAGTGGACTTTTAGGCTCTAAAGTTTTACATCGTTTTGTTTTTGAGTGCAGTTATTTTTTTGTATATAATTCTACATTTGTAAGTTAAACTTTCCTGATAAAGAGATTGCACTACAGCACCTCTTCACCAATATAACGCGACCCGATATAACACGAATTCGGATATAACGGCTAAAGCAGCGCTCTGGGGGGGGGCAGGGCTGCGCACTCCGGTGGATCAAAGCAAGTTCAATATAACGCGGTTTCACCTATAATGCAGTAAGATTTTTTTGGCTCCCGAGGACAGCGTTATATCGAGGTAGAGGTGTACTTGTATTAGGAGAATTGAAAAATACTATTTCTTTTGTTTTTAACAGTGCAAATATTTGTAATAAAAATAAATATAAACCGAGCACTGTACACTTTGTATTCTGTGTTGTAATTTAAATCAATATATTTGAAAATGTATTTAACAGAGCGATTAATTGCGATTAATTTTTTTAATCACTTGACAGCCCTTTAAAAAACCATATTTGGAATCAGCCACTTTCTACCCCTATCCTGGTTGTCAGTTACAAAAAATGTGGTCTCTCAGGGACTGGGATGTGGGTGTCAACGGTTACACCAGTATTTTGGTGAGTACAGGGGTTCTAAGAGGATGTGTTTTTCTATGCCAAGAGCCTGTTGTGTAAAAGTTACAGTTCCAGTCCATTATAAAAGGGAAAAAGTCATTGCTGGTGGGATTCAGGTAGGGAGGTGGGAAGCCTGCTTTTAATGGAGATCAAAGTAACCATAGCAGGCCAGGCCAGCCAACCAGCTGAGAGCAACATGAGAGCTATTAGTTTGTGTAATCTCCTGGGTTTTCATTTAGAGTTCTCCTTTCAGGGAGACTTGACACACGTTTGCTTTTAAATTTCCCATATTGTGGGGCACGGTGCTTAAATTCAACAGTAGATAGCAGCTTTCAGCAGCTCTGGAAACGTTATTAATTAAATACCTAATGGGGAATTCTGATGAATTTTCTACATAGAAAAATGACATCTTGGCTACTTATATGGTCCCCATTACCACAGTATCTCAGTGCCTCAGAGTCTAATGTATTTACCCTCACAGCACTCCTGTTTGGCAGGGCAGGGCAGTACTCTTGTTCCCATTTTACAGACAGGGAACTGAGCCAGAGCGGTTAAGTGACTTGGCCAAGGCCGCACAGGGAGTCTCTGGCAGGCAGTGAGTTGAATCTGCCTCCTGATTTCCAGGGTAGCTGCCTAATCATTGGACCATCCTTGTTATCTATGGCAAGAGGGTTTTGAGAGTTGATATTTGCTGACTTCTGCCCTGCATGCAGGGCAGGTCTGCAATGGCTCTGGTCTCAGCTGCTGGAGAGGCACAGCCTTCCCTAGAACTGGAGGCTTGCTGATCTCATGGAGCACCACCCTGACATGAAGCGATCAGAAAGTGGATTAAATGTTCTCCCATCACTGGAGGAAAAAAGCAGAAGCCATTAAAGTGAATAGAGAAAAAATGATAGCAGAATTTGTTCCTTGGAGGAAGCACAGATCATAAATGGTGTGTATGCAATTAAAGGCCAGGCATGTGGACTGCAAAACAGAACTTACATTGAGAGCAAAACACGGGGGGGGTACAGCCCTTTGTAACTTTCATAGGTGAAACTTTATCCCAAATTGCTTGATAAGAAGGAGGCTATGCAAAGGAAGGCAATAGGCATACAAGCTAATGGAAGAAAAGTGACAGCCCAACAGAAGAGTTGGAAAGAGAGTGAAGAAAAGAATGTGTTCTATATACTTCTACACAGAGCAGGGGCAGTCCCTCTGTAAGAGTGAGTGAGACAGGAGTACACTGGAAGATTTCTTCAAGGAGTGAGTACTTATCAGGATGCTGTTGGCTCTCACCTATTGGCAAACATCCAAGCTGATATTAGCATGATCTGTAATCCTGTAGACTCTTAAACATGTTACTAACATTTACTGGATTGAGTGATTGCTTAACACAGATGTCCTCTTGTTCCACTATAAACAAACGGTCTTCAACTCTGTATAGTTTAACTGTTTCAGTTCAGAAAACCATGACCAACTCAGTCCTGATTTGTTAGTCCCTATTGTATTTGCTGGTGTATTAGAATGAAACAATTTCTTTAGCTGCCCTCTGAAAGAAAATATAAATAAATAAAAGTAAGAATACCTGCTTCTGTAGCCTCATTTTGCAGGATGTTAATTTCCTTAGCTGATTTAAATGTTCTTCACCTCCTAGCAGTCTAGATAATTTCATGTGTCTGTTTGTTTCATGTTGGTCAGACCAGTGCAGCAGCATGTCTGCTTAAGTATTTTCAGCACATGCTGGATTACAAGGTCCCTCCCTTTGGCCCACCTTGTAGGCATGTTTGTTGTCTGTGCAATGCCACCCCACCTTCAGCTCCAAGGGGACAACTACTCTCACTGTGCCGCATGCAGCTGTGAGGAGAAAACACCCCATCATTTAGCTGTGAACATCTGTTAATGTTTCAAACTGGATCCAAAGGCAGAGGAAGTGTCAGAAAGAGAATGTACTTTCCACCCTGCTAGTTTAGCTGGCTGTAAGCCTAGCTTTGAAATAGAGTAGGCACTCCCTCAGAAACTACCTTCCTAGCTGTATCTCCATCACCACCCATACCGAGCTTCTGCTGTAGCCAGTATGCTGGACAATGTAACAGTATTCAAAGGTGTTGATGTTATTG
>NW_020665188.1:5227536-5266077 GCF_002925995.2 Terrapene triunguis | reverse complement strand
GGGGGGCGGGGGGGCGAGCCCGGCTGTGGCCCTGCTCTCCCCGGCGGCTGGAGCGCCGCGCCGCCCCCCTCCAGGTGCCGCCCCAAGCACCAGCTTGGGTGCCTGGAGCCGGCCCTGCCTGTGTGCCATTTAAATGCTCAAGAGTGGAGCATAGGCCTTGTCCTAGCTTCTGCATAGGGGGGAATTTTATCTTCCATGAGAACTCTGTTCTATCTTTCATTAGCTCATGCAAGTTGCATGGTGCAGTCATATATTTAAAGTACACAAAGAGCAGAACATTCAGCATTAGGAAACTCCAGGCCTAGCACCATTGCTATATCAAGACAGAACAGGACAACCTATTCGCTGCTTATGACATAACACAGATTTTCCAGGCCATGAATAGCTTGTCTGCTGTAGCCTCTTTCCCCCTTCATTTGGGTAACTTTCTCCAAGTCCAGCCTGCAAGAGTACCCTGCACAATCAGCCTGAACTCTGTGCCTTTCCCATAGTATATTCCACTAAACAAAAAGCAAAGCTGAAAGCAGAAGCTTCTCTTCACACTGCAATATCTATGCCAACTAACCACCGTCTAGGTCAGTTAAAAATCTTAACTACCTTCATCTCGACTATGCTGATTAAGTGGCTTTAACTTGTCCTCAGTTTCTTGCATGTAATCGTAGGATCAACCTAATTCTTTGAGTTCACGTTCCCCTCTCACAAAGACAGAAAGGAGGTCAAGGCAAATCTTAATGCTAATCTGGGGCTGGGACCATCTCTGTGCTCACAGTCCCCCTGCTGGAGGAAAACTAACTTTATTTAACAAGACACATCTGCCTTTCCTCAATGAGTGAACTGCCATTTCACACACAAAAAAAGCCTCAGCTGTCACAGCAACCCTCGTACTTCACTATTTATTTATACGCAGCAACCAAGGTTGGGGAATGACAGACAAGCAGCACTCAATGCACTGAGAACTGCTGGACTGAAAGGTCATTCACAATCTCACCCAAGGATCTACTTTCACCTCCACTTGATGAAAGAACCCAAGTGCAGGGTCTCAGGGGAAGGACAGTGGGATGAGGCCTTTCCTTTGCTAAGCACATGCCAAAGTGGGTAGAAAACCCACAAGCTACTAACATCTAATGACCAACTGTTCAGCCAGACCTATATAGAGCTCTGTAGCTCAAAAGCTTGTTTCTTTCACCAACAGAAGTTGGTCCAATAAAGATATTACATCACCCACCTTGTTCAGTGGTCTGTGATGGAAGCTAGTTTGGTTTTTCAAGCTAAGGAAGGGAAAGTGCCTTAAATATTTTGTGCATTTTGTAAATGTGTTCTAAAAGTTACCCTATAAAATGCAAGCCAAATGGAAGAGCCTTCTGGAACTTAACAGGGTTGAAGACAGTGTGATTCTTCAAACCTATGAAATTTAATAGAGAACTTTCTATAGGCTAGTTAAAAAAACCCTCGACAGGCTGTAGGTCATTAAATTTTATAGGTTTGCAGAATCACACTGACTCATCCCTGTTAGGTTCTAGAGGCCTTTTCCACCAGGGTAAGAAATAAAACAAGTTTTGAAAACGTGCACAATCTATTCAAACACACTTACCAGTGCCCCCAGCCCGAGGCTTTATCCCAGTCACATAGGGATGGAAGCTGTGACAGGCAGGCTGCTTTTTGAGGCAAGTCTACTTGACACTGGCCTAGAGGCTTTGGGGACATTATTTTCAAGTGTGGGTGCCTGAAGAACCCTCTCCTACAGAAGCCAGTGGGAATTGCTGGTGCTCAGCATCTCTGAAAATCAGGCCACTTTCACTCAGATGCCTGCCTTCAGACACCTGAATCTGAAAGCACTTGCTGAAGGGTGTGACTCTCACTGGGATTTCACAGTGCTAAGATATTATGGGAGGCCATAGAAGCACAGGAGATATGTAGACCAGACCTTGACTCTCCTGTCTCACACCAGTTACATGCATAATGTTAATCAAATAGCAGCTCTAAAAGGCACCAACATTGGAGCAATTAGGACAAGTTTAGGTTTTCCAGTTACTTCAGGTCCTCTGCACCTCCCCCCACTCCATTGCTTGCATGGTGGCTAATTCCTTAGCACTTCCTCTGCTAATCACAGCCAGGCCCACCTATTAAAGAACCAGGACAAAACTTGGGACAGATGGAAGGAAAGTCTAGAACTCTCAGAAGTCCAATTCTAGATCTAACTTCGCTCACTGGAAAAATGCCGTTTTGGTGACCTGCTGTGGGCAGCAGCATGTAGCAGGGGAAGACAAAGTGGGTGCAGATGGCATTAGGCAGGGGATTTAAACAGAGTAACAAATAAATAAAGTTGCCCAGTGTTGGCAAACCCTGATTCCTGCTCTGCCCAAGCAGGACATGTCCTAGCCTCACACAGGTGAGGGGGCTGCTAAAATCAGGCATTCTCCTAGCACTAGTAATGTGAGGGAAGCTGTATTGGGAGAGGAACTTGAGGAAGGCCAGGCTACCAGGCAATCAGAGAAGATGATGCAGAGAGAAGGGCAGGCATTCCGTAACCTGGGCTCATGAGGCTCACATAGAAGAGGGAAGAGCTGAAAAAACAAGGGCAAGAAACTGTAGGCAGCACTGTACTCCTGCCCAGGGTAGGTTTAGGCAGGACAGGTATTTTGGGGACAGCTCTTTTAAGCAGTATGTACAGAGTTGGCTTTTCTGAACTAAGACAGAGATGTTTCACTACCCCCTGGCCCTGCCAGGCACCCTGCTCCTCTTCGCCCTCAAGAATCCCTGCCATTTACATGTTTCTCGAACAGCCACCCAGCTGCTTCCCCTTCACCTGCAGCCATCACTAACAAAGAAAATGGCCTTCTCACCTCCCTGAAGACTGGGTGGACAAGCGTGGAGAGACACTGTGATCGGGGCTGCCGCTTGATGGGCTCAGCAGACTGGAAAGCAAAACACGGAGAGATGATGAATACATGCAGCAGACATACTCATGGAAGGGTGCACCCCAGCCCACAAAGGTGCTTCAATCTGCCACTTCCCCTGTGTCTGAAACACATCTCCTATCAGAGATCAACATTAGCTACTCTTCTATACAACTGGAGGAATGAAACTGGTTGGGTAGAAAGGCTAGTGCTGACTCCTACTGGGGTGACTCCTACTCCCATCCTCAGAGAATGAGCATTAACTGTCAGCATCCTGGGGGCATGGAAGACGCAGCCCTATAATGCTGCCCACACCATGCTCAGGTGCCAGGCTGGAGGCAATATTAGAAAGTTAAGGACAGAGAATGTCATACGAGTGCACTGGAAAGGCAGCTTTCCCTGCTCCTAGGCTCCACTCATTTCCTGGTCACCCTGTTTTTTGATGACAAGGTCAGCAGACTGACCTTTTGAGAGCCATGGAGAGCTATTCCTTTGTGCAGTTTAAGGGAACTAGGTCGAATAGTTGGTGGGAACGTCCAGATTGGACCCTGGTCTCCATCTTCTGTATCTCCATCACTAGAAACAGAAGGAGGAGTTAGACATACAGCCTGCATAATATATCACACACACAGGACATGAACCTTTCCATTTCTGAAGCCCTTATGCTCCCAGATAATGCATTACAGCCAGCCATAATTACCCTTTCACCCGAGGGCTCTGGGCATTTTGCGAGGGGGCAGAACAACAGCTGCCACTCTAGGTGCACTGGGGAAATTTAATTCAAGTCAGTCTAGAAAATCTGATTTGATCCAAACTGAAACACCTTCAGATTATCAGATTCTCTGGCCCATACAGCTCACTGCATAGAGCCAGGCTAACTACCATTTCAATTATTTTAATTCCCAGATCCCTGCATGAACCAAAGACATAAATCTGGCCTGACAGACCTATGGTAAAGATTCAAGAGTAACTAGCAATTCTAGATGCTCAGTTTGAGGCACTAATAGGGTTTGATTTTCATTAAGTTCTAACCACCCAATTCAGAAGAGTCAGGCCCCTTTAAAGGATCTGAAATTGGCCATCCCAAAAAATAAAAATCCACTTGTCACTGTTAAGCATCTTGACCTCCTTATACCAGTTTGGCTACAGGTAGCAGGACCACATCCAGCTACTGCAATATGGTCTCAGAGCTACATACTCTGAACATAAGAACGGCCATACTGGATCAGACCAAAGGTCCATCTAGCCCAGTATCCTGTCTTCCGACAGTTGGCAATGCCAGATGCCCCAGAGGGAATGGGCAGAAAAGGTAATCATCAAGTGATCCATGCCCTGTCACCCATTCCCAACTTCTGGCAAACAGAGGCTAGGGACACCAGCCCTGCCCATCCTGGCTAGTAGCCACTGGTGGACCTATCCTCCATGAAGGCTCCTCTGAAGCCAGGTAATGTATTTAGCTGAATGCCTGCTAGAGATAAGGTAGAAGACACTTCAAGGAATGCTCTATGGGCTAGGTGGCACAGTAGGTTAACCCACTAGCCTTACACATTTTGGGACCTGGATCCAAGTCCTATAGTACTTAGCTCATAAAACATTTCTTGTCTCCAGCCAATACTGTTGGCTCCTCACCTACATTGATCCAAAACTGAGCAAAGGCTCCACAGTAGCATATGAGGAGGGACCAAATGCAAAGAAAACAGCAATACTATTTACTCAGACATCTATACTTTGCTCCCCTAACCAGGGCTTGAACATCTATCAGACGTTCACTACCCAGAAGAAGATGGGGAACAGTCACACCAACCTGGCTCATGGACCCTCCCTCTCTCTTCCCAACTTAATTGGGACTCTGTACTCTGAAGTGGTAGTGAATAGGATTTGGGAGGATAGGCCACAGCAGGGTATGGAGACAAGCACCAAGGCAGGTGGCATACGCACATGTCAGAATCACCAGAGCTGGAGTCCTCTCCATGGCCCTCTGACTTCCAGCGCTTGAATCGGTCAATCAGCTCCATGAGGAATGAGGTTTTCTTGGTATAGCGTGTGATGAACTTGTGCTTTAGCAACTCTTTAGCAGTTGGCCTCTGTGGCAAATCAGGAAACAGAGAGTGTGCTAAACCTAGCAGTAGCCAAGATCTGCAAGAGCCATGACTAACACCCAAAAGCTTTGTCTTATTTCTGCCATGCCTGCTTTTTCATTTTGCAATCTGCTGCTAATTTCTCTCCAAGAGCGTAGCACTAACGCCTTTCTGCTGAGGATTTCTAGGCACCTTTGGACTCTGGAGTTCTATGTCCCAGACATTCCATTCTATCCGCAGCGAGAGGAAGAAAATGATACTTACAAATCTAGGGTCCTTGTTGAGACAGGCTTCTACAAATTCTTTGAAGGGCTTGCTGTGATGTCCCTCCAATGTTGGAGGGTTGTTTTTGGGGATCAGAAAAAGCACCCTCATAGGATGCAGGTCAGAATTCGGGGGCTCTCCCTTTGCAAGTTCAATGGCTGTGATTCCAAGGGACCAGATATCTGCCTGAGAGAGGAATGAGAAGAGTGACTTCAGAGGAGCGAGAAGTGTCATGCTATGCACTTGGCGGCTAGCAGAAGGTGCATGCAACATTCACTTCACTGAAGGGACCAGCATCACCTGAGGTCTATGGGGTATTTAGTCTCTACGGTCATTTAGTCACAGGCTTCCCCAGCAGATCCCAATCCCTCATATGATGAGCCCACTCTCTTGAGGCGCCAATCTTTATGTTCATCCTAATGTTAACATAAGCATGTAGTATTACCTAAGTAATGCAGCAATAAAGTGTAAGAGCCCTTCTTCTACCCCACCAACTCACCTTAAAGTCATAGGCAGACTGTTTGATCACCTCTGGTGCCATCCAGAAGGGAGTCCCAACAAACGTATTTCTCTTGATCTGGGTGTCCGTCAGCTGTCCAGCCACACCAAAGTCAGCCAGTTTCACATCCCCTTGTTCCGATAGCAGCACGTTGGCAGCTGTTCACACAAACAAGAGTAAGTCAAATGGTTCCTGAAACTCCTGTAATCAACAGGGAATCTAGTGGCTCAGGTTTTTGAGAGAACACTCCAGCTTTGATTTCCAGATTCAGTATCTCAAGCAACTCGAAGCAGGTTCATGCATTCAGGGGAAGAAGGGGAACATTTATCTGGCAGCTCCATGACTAGTTTTGAAGGAATTTCTGGAGGCTGAAGGAGGTCCTACAGCACAGAGCCTCACGAAGAGTCACTGGAGACCCATCTTGAGACATCCTGAAAGGGCCTGATTTTCAGTGGGTGGGTGCACAGCACTGGTTGGATATTAAGCCCATCTCAAGTTGGGCCCCCAAACGTCACCAGCTACTGTGGGCAGTCCTGGCCTTAGAACTTATATTACTTCCACTCACTCAGTTCATCTAGGGAGTGTCACTCAGGATTCTGGGACGTCTCTTTCCAAAAGAGACCCTGTATGTTCGTTTGGTATGCAAGTAGTATGAGAAAGCTCACATCTCTGCTGTCCCCCTCTGCAGCTGCTCTGTAGAAAGGACACACCAGGTGCCAGTAATAGCAACCTAGACATCTTGTGTACCAACATAGTTAGAAGGCGTACACACAGTGACACAATCACCTCAGTATCTTTGTCAAACTTCCCCTGTGCATGAAACACCTTCCCAGAACTGGCTCCCCAAGTCACTATTTTCCTCATTCATGTCCCTTCCCACAACTTGCAAGTAGGTCAGTTCTTTTAATATTCAATGCTCTCACCCTCTCTGCACAGTCAGATACTCTTATTGAGATCACCATATCCCTCCTGCCCCATGCCCCCACGACTGTTTGGGGAGGAATAGCTCAGTTTGGGGAGGGATAGCTCAGTGGGGGGAGCATTGGCCTGCTAAACCCAGGGTTGTGAGTTCAATCCTTGAGGGTGCCACTTAGGGATCTGGGGCAAAATCAGTACTTGGTCCTGTTAGTGAAGGCAGGGGGCTGGACTCGATGACCTTTCAGGGTCCCTTCCAGTTCTATGAGATAGGTATAGCTCCATATATTTAATCTCAAGCATGATGCAATGGAAGGAAGTAGTCCAGCTAAGCTTTTTGGGGCAGGGACCTTGTCTCTGTACTGCATGGTGTCTAGTACACTTGGATGCTGTAAGATGAGAAGCAGGAGAAAATAATGGCAGCAGCCCTTCTGTTTCTAGCATTGTTGTGCTCTTGTCATGCAGGCTTCAGAGCTCTCAGTGGGGCAGCTCCAGTCACACATTCTGAAAAACTTTCCAGCCACAACAGAGCCACAGACAAGTTGTGTCCATAATGATCAGCGCTCAGACTACTCAGGGTCTTACATACAGAAACAGAAGTTCCAACACTAACCAACAATAGTCAGCAGGCAGTTGAGCAATTCTGCTAACTCACCTCTCTCTGGCAACTCATCTCCCCTTGTTCCATGTCCTCACCCAAACCACAGGTGCCAGACTGGTGCTGCTGACACTCCACCCTACCCCAAGTCCTAGATATAGGCAGCAACTCATCCTCATCTGCAAGAATATGAGGTTTATGATCTCAGGAACAAACTACTGATAACAAATGTAGTGGATTACAAAGCAATTCTGGTTGCACCCTCAGTTTGCTTCTCTAGGTTTATCTAAGGGCTGGTGGGATCATCACTCATAAGCAAAGGGGCTATGTTCTCCAAGCCTGACCTTTGATGTCCCTGTGGATCTTCCTCTCAGAGTGCAGGTAATCTAAGCCCTTGAGGATTTCCCGCAGGATAGTGGCAATGTAGGTCTCTTCCAAGGGTCCTGGCTTTAACTAAACATGGAAGAAAAGTGGGGAGA
Source organism: Terrapene triunguis (assembly GCF_002925995.2). NCBI lineage: Eukaryota > Metazoa > Chordata > Testudines > Emydidae > Terrapene > Terrapene triunguis. Next base: position 5,258,347 of record NW_020665188.1, on the reverse strand, counting down.
GGAGTGAATGAGAGCGAATTTGGAAGGAAGAAAGGAAGGAACATAGGCATTAAATAGAAGCGAAGAGGTGAGAGAATGACAGAGGGAAAAATAAGTAGGAGGAGGAGGACCAGCGAGGGGAGATGATCTGAAATTTCCTTCACAACTTTTATGACAGACATTTACGCACCACTAGAGTGATTCCTAACAGGTTCCACATTTCCTGACCTCAGTTTGTAATACAAAATCTCCTCCATAGCAGTGTCAGACACCTGCTGGCAGACATGCCAATCAGGAAGTCTACTGCTGTGTTTTATACCCCACACACACACCCCAATCAAATACAAGAACCAAAACCAAGGTTTGCCACACTCGTCTGCTTTAGGCTGGGAATACATTACACACATAGAAATATACAGATCCAGACTGTCCAAGGCTCTGGGCACATGCATGCAAGCGGGCAGCATTTCAGCTGGTGCAACAGCAAGAAAGGCGCTTCTGACTATCTGGAGACAAGGTGAGATGATAAGACCCCATCCTAGCTGAGTATCAGAGGGGTAGCCGTGTTAGTCTGCATCTGTAAAAAGCAACAGAGAGTCCTGTGGCACCTTTAACACTAACAGATGCATTGGAGCATCCGACGAAGTGGGCATTCACCCACGAAAGCTTATGCTCCAATACATCTGTTAGTCTTAAAGGTGCCACAGGACTCTCTGTTCCATCCTAGCTGAGTTCTCAGCCTTTCCAGTGTAGTAACTGAGGCCCTGACCCTGCAATGAACTCTGTGCAAATGCCCCCCTGAAGTCAGTGGGGTCCAACAGCATTGTTCTCATTGCAGGCTCGGCATCAGTTATCGCACTGGAAAGGCTGAGAACTCAAAGAATTCTCTGTTAAGGTGAGTGTCACAGTGTGACTGTTCCTTTAAGAGGGAGCATGGTCCAGTGCACCTCTGTCTGAATAGCTGCTGCCCAATTGGTTTAAGAGAAGGCAACTGGGCTTTACAAAGAGGCAAACAGGATGTGCTCGGGGGAAGACAGAGTGAAGATGCAAAGACTTAGAAGGCTCCTGGAAGCTGCAATAGAGTCTTAATATTTCAGGGCTATCCACTGCCCTCTCTCAACCCAGGCAGGAAGGAGAGAAGCCTGAAAAGCTCTGTAAGACACAGTCAGAGAGCAGACTCCAGAGGACAACAAGATTCCACCTAGGTAGGGCTGAGAAGGAAGTTGTGTCCGTGAGAACTTTATTTTGATTGGCACAGTTTATGATAATAAACCAGGGTATTAATGGAACTCCTGTATGGAGTTTGTAAGGAGTTCAAGAAAGGAAATTAAGGCAGAGTATGGTTGAGCCACACTTGCCCAGACAGGGGTCAGGCATGCCTTTTTACATAGAACAACAAGCTTTGACACTGGAATTCATCACCCCACCCACTCTTCACAGACAGATAGGCCAGGAACACCCCAAAGATTAGATTCATTCTATTTAATCAATTGTGTATCACAGCTGGTATATAAACATCTGTTAAGTGTGACTGAGGACTGCCTGTGGAGTGTTTGAATCAGCCCATTTTAGTTAGGGCACACTAAAGGAGTTACCAACACATGCAAGAAAAATGAGTTATCCCAGTCCTTCCATTGTCCCACTTATACGTGCATTAAATCAATGGAGGTGCAGGAGTGTGACACAGCAAAGTTGAGACCCATGTGTGTTCTGCATCTCTATTCTTTAGCATCTGGTGTAGCATGAATATAGTGTCATTCAAACAGGACAAGACACCACTGATTGTAGGTGACAGGTTATCTCAGGAATAGAGTAGCAGGGTGTGTTGTACAATGGTGCTTAGATAGGCGGGTACAGACTTCCCAGAGAGTCACAGAGCAAATGATTTCTCCATCCTGGCATAAAACAGGCTTTGTAGCCAGCATGCCTGCTCTGCGTTGTCTACTCCTTGGGCAAATGGCTCTGAATAAGGCTTAGTGGGGCTAATAAACACCAATTTTATGGTTGTTTCACAAACTAAGGTTCCATCCTCTGTTTGTGGACCACATGTGTCCATGTGTTAATAGATTAGGACTGACCAAGCTACTTACCAAATCCAGTGCTGAGCCTCCACCCAAGTACTCCATGATTATCCACAGCTTGGTACTCTGCAAGTGAGGCAGGAAAACATGTTTGGGTGAGCACTGGGCAGTGTGTTAAGATTAAAACAAAAATCAAACCTCAATCAGGCCCTGCCCCACCAGCCATGAAACTCATGCACAGCTCTTCACTCAGTAGACCAAACAGGCACTCAACCTCCACTGCCAGACTAGGACCAAGCAAGGCGAGCTTCCATTCATCCCTCACTGACACAGTACTGCTTCACGGAAATTAGACCCTGGGAGGGATCCCACCACGCACTTCCCTTCCAATCTTTATTTTTTTCTACGTGAATTTAGTGCTCAGTCTGGCATCTTGGAGACAGAAATCTATTCACAGGCAGCGACTATGCAATCTTCCCCATGTGCCTCTATCGACATATCTCCAGCTGGTCCTAGAAACAACCCCTCTAAGGGAGGGAGGGTAGTTTTTCAGTTGTTGGCCTCAGTAATGAGACTGCTAACAGGGACGGTGGTTGAGCAGCATCCACAGTTTTTCACTAGACTATCAACTCATCTTAGATACGTCTCCAAACAGCCACTAGATAGCACTAATGGCAGCTGAGATAAAAAGCTCCTGACCCATTATTGCTCCCCCAACAGACCTAGTCTCCTACTCACCCCAACATTGTTTCCAAGTGTTACACTTGGTCTATTTCATTGTTCCCTCAATCTCCCCGTCCTCGTGCACCTTTGTTTCACTGACTTGTTGTATTCTGTGCAACCCCTAGTGTGGGAGCTCTCTGGGGTAGGGAGTGTTTTCTCCGTCATGTCTGTACAGTGTCTAGCACAACAGGGCCCTGATCCTTAACAGTTCTTAGATGCTACCATCATATACATCAATAGTAATAGCAATACCTCGCTGTTCATCCCTTGCAGTATTACAGACTGGTTTAAGTGAGAAGCTGAGTGAGTCTGGCAGCCTCAAACCATTTAAACACCCAATCCTACTGGCAGCGTTCAGTGCGATTGACAGCCTTTGTTCAGACAGACCAAGGTAATTGGTAGGTGTGCTGAGACCAGGGCTGGGCTGCCACTTCACACTGCCATGCAGGGGATTCATGCAGAGAAGAGTGGAGGCAGCCTGGGCTCCACTAGAAGTGGTGCTTTCTGAGACTGCCACGGTAGCCTCTACAAGGAACCCCGAGTTAGGGTCTCAAACCCTGAGAATAACCTGGTTCTGCGCAACTCAGTATTCCTGAAGGTGCCTGTTGCTGTGTTATGAGCAACTCCCAGAAGGAAGGGAGTGGGGTTGGAAAAAAGATGGAGCACAGACTATCACGGAGCTGTAAAATCAAAGTCTCAGGCCTTCTGCTTGCTAAACACTGATACACAATGCCAGGGGCAAACCAGAGAGGAAAGCCAGACAGCACTTTATGAGTGTAAAGGCAACCGTCCTGCCCAGCCCCTGAGCTCCCGGCCAGGGAGCCTAGTCCCCAGCCCCTCCCCCGCTGTCCCCCATCCCCCGCATCCACACGGCCCGCGCTCTGGCCCGCCGCTCCCGCTGGGCAGGGTGGGGAGCACAGCTGGCTCTGGCCGGGTGTTGCGGCTGCGAGCTCCTGCTGCTGGTAAGGGGGCGGGGAGCGGAGGGGTTGGTTAAGGAAGCGGGAGGTCTTGGGGGGCAGTCAGGGAGGAGAGGGCGGTTGGATGCAGTGGAGGTTCGGGGGGGGGCGGTCAGGGGATGGGGAACAGCGAGGGTTGGGAGTGGGAGTCCCAGGAGGCTTGTCAGGGGGAGGGGATGTGAACAGGGTTCGGGAGGGCAGTCAGGGGACAGGGAGCAGGGGGGGGTTGGATAAGGGGGTGGGATCCCGGGGGGCTGTCAGGTGGCGCGGGTGTGGATAGGGGTCGGGGCAGTCAGGGAGCACGGGGGTTGGATAGGGGGCGGGGGTCCCAGGAGGGGCGGTCAGGGGACAAGGAGCAGGAGGGGTTGGATGGGTGTTCTGAGGGGGGCAGTCAGGGGGCAGGAAGTGGGAGCGGGAAGATAGGGGGAGGGGGCCAGGCTGTTTGGGGAGGCACAGCCTTCCCTACCCAGCCCTCCATACAGTTGCGCAACCCCGATGTGGCCCTCGGGCCAAAAAGTTTGCCCACCCCTGGTCTAGGAGAAGGTGGGTGGGGGCTGTGTGGGAGCTACCTCCTTTATAGGAAATCTATTTGGGGGCCTCTCTCTTTGATGGAGCATTCTCGTTCTAGCAGAGACCCCACTTCTTTGGGTGAATTGTGTATATGGAGATCACTACAGTGTGTTCTGCAACAGCCAAGATCCACAATAGGGCTGGTAAACGCAATGGAAATTGCCATTACACCCTTGCTGCAGTTACGATGTTCTTTGCTGACAGTGCAGCCCACTGCTGGACACCCATCCTGCAGCTGTTAGTCACAAGCCCCAGCCTGCTTCCTGCAGTTCTAGGATACCATCCCCATCCATAGACTTATGAGCTAGAGTACTAGGGAGGCTCTCTCCCGTGGCAGCTTTGACTACCTTCAGATAGGACCCATAGTAGCGGGTTATGTAGGGGCTGTCACACTGACTGAGCACAGTGATCTCCTGTTGGATGTCCTCAATTTCATCCTCCGCCTCCTCCAGGTCAATTATCTTAATGGCAACCACTTCCTTGGTGCGGTTGTCGATTCCTTTGTACACCTCGCCAAACGAGCCTTTACCAATCCTCTCCAGCTTGGTGAACAGCTCTTCTGGGTCCACCCTGGAGTGCTAACCGGAAGACAGAGACAAGGTGAAAGGGTCAAACCATAAGCCACCCACAGGACACTCTATTCTAAAACAGGGTCATTGTCACCACACTGACTCCCACTACACTTCTTTGAGAGAGCTCATCTTCATTGTAAAGCATCCTCAAGGTCCATAATAGACCTCCAGATATATGACAGGAGATCTTCCCGCACACAGGCTTACCATGGTACCACTCCATGCCAAGGTGAAATGAAGAACGATCTTAGACCAGTGGTCCCCAAACTGTGGGGCACGCCCCCTAGAGGGCGTGGGGAACGTTCCGGGGGTATGTGGCGGGGCCCAGCCAGTCCCAGGGGCAGGGAGGGAGTGCCACCCAGACCCTCTCTGCCCCAGCCCCACCCGCAGCTGTGGCCCCAGCTCCCAGCCCACACCCAGCCTTGGCCCCCCGACCGCAGCCCAGCTGCGGCTCTACACCTGGCCGCAGCCCCAGCTACTGGCCCCCACTGTGGCCCAGCCGCGGTTCCACTCCCAGCCCCGCCCCCAGTCTCGGCTCTGCCCCCAGCCTGGGCCCCTGGCCAGGGCTCCGCTCCGAGCCTGGCCCCACACCGTGGCCCCAGCCTTGGCCCCCCTTACACCTGTCCACACCCAAGCCACAGCCCCGCTCCCAGTCCCCAGGTAAGCATGGACAAGGACGGGGGGGGGGGGCGCAACCCTAAAAGTTTGGGGACCGCTACCTTATCCCTCCAAGTGCATAGAAATGGGTCTCTGAAAAAACTGTCAGCTCTTTGGGCGAGGGATTGCGTATCGCAAAGGACCTCTGTACAGTGCCTAGGACAATGGGGCCCTGACCTGACTGGCTTCTAGGTAGTACTAGAATAGAAGTGTTTCATAACAGTGAGATTGTTTGCTGTATGCGTATAGAAATGTAGACCCTGGAATGTCAGATCCAGCCTTCTGTTCCTACAGCCTAGTAAGCATGTGGTAACTGAGTCGAATAGTATCCCAAGACCAGGGCAAATAGAAATCCAGTGGGATATCCCCCCACCCCAAGTCTGCAGTGGTTTTTGCAGGGAGATTAAGAAAGAGAGGAATGTTTTATCTCGCTTTTGCCCCTGTATTTTACTATCAGATTTCACCATAACACAAGGGCAGCTGCTCAGAAATACTGATTACACCACCCCAGTGGAGTGCACCATTCTTTAGCTGTTGGCAAGGTAAGCGCCACTCCGTTCTGAAGGACAGCAGCAAGGATCCCAGATACCTGAATACATCAAAAGAGACAAAATAGCTGATCTACTGCTGAGTGTTTCTTCTGGAACAGCCTTTCAAATGAATGGCATGTCCAGATGTGACAAATACATTCAGCCTCATTAGATAAGCACATTAACTGGGATGCTTCTAATGTGATGATCCACAGAGTAATATTGGCATTTAAATGGTCATAATTGGGCCTCAGAGTTAATACTTCATTACTATGAATGTGGGTGGGTGGGAAGTCTGCATCACTCTTTGATGCCATTTCATTCAGCCCAGCTGCAGACTCAGAAGTATTGCATTGCTTTGCAGTGGTAAAAGGCTCTTTGTGATCAGAAGGGCTTTCTTAAAGACAAGTCTAGGTTCTGGAAAATCCTGTGTGACTTGTGGGAAATAACCAAGCAATTACAATGTATGGGTTTCCACACCCATGGCTTCTCAGAACAAGCACATGATACATACTCACCTACAAACACGTCAATGAGGGACCACTCCCTAGCTAAACCTTGAATTCAACTGAAATTTTATCTGAGGTCAGGACAGCTGCATTTTCCCATTTCCTCACTGGGTTCTTGCAGCTGGTCCTCAATGAGTGCCTCAGTTGATGTTTAATAATTAAACCAACTGGGCATATTAAGAAGCCTTTGGACCAGGCACAGCAGGTAAACAACCCTTCCCAACAATATTACATCTGCACACAGGGCAATAGAGGCCTAGACAAGGGCAACCAGCACACTCAGCTAGCTGAACAGGATTTTAATATGCCAAAAATCCTCATGCATCCATGGCAACACCCAAACAGTGCTACACTTTCAATAAATATATGCTGGAAATGGAGAAAGAGAGGAAGTGAAACACTGAGCAGTAGAGATGAAAGGAACTAGAGATACAAGCAAGGACTGGAGCGTGGGGTGGAGGAAGGAAGATGATCTAAGCTAGAGAACATGGGTGATAGGATAGCATGGCCACAGTCTTGATGAATGGCCAGATGTGCTGTCTGCAACCACTGCACCTGCAGGATTCAGCTTACCCTTGCACCAGGAGGGATGGAGCAGACTATTAAGGATACTCGGTTCAGAAAGGGAAGGGAAGTACTATCCACATGACCCCCTGTGTAAACAGACACACCCAGGCCCTCCTGTCTGAAGAGTGATCAGCATTCACAGAGGGAGAGGGCAACATCCATATTGAACACTGCACCTTGAAAGAAAGAACACTAGATAGGGAAGGGGGGGTGGGGGGGGGGGGAACCTGCAACTAACATGCAGTTGGCTGCCCTCATATTGCTCACTCTGCTGGTGTTTTCTACCCCTTCCCCATCCTGTGTCTGTCTGGCTGTTAGCTCATCAGGGCAGGGACCATCTACTACATGTTGTTCAGTACCTAGAACAACGGAGTCCCATTTTTGGTTGGCCCTTATGCAAATGATTAATAGTCATTAATGAAGTGAAACTGGAGCAGCCATTGCAGAAGGTTGTTTGGGGACTGACAAGGGTATGTTGTGGGCTCAGCAATCTGATCCAGATCTCAGTCTCATTGCTAACAGCACAGGGGAGCGATATTTAGTTCTGGTTTTGTCTTGTGTTTCATGAGCACTGCAGAGACTGAAGTGGGCAGCAGGGGGCTAAGCTTCTGTAACAAACACAACACAGTTTAGAGTATTGCTGTATTGGCAAAAGGTGTTGGGGAGACTGCACAACTCCTGTAGGCAGGAATTGTGTCCCATCAAATTACACTAAAGTCAGCACCTAGAATGGGAAACTCCAAAGTTCCCAGCTGCTTAAATGCAGACCCGAGAACCACTCATACTTGTGGCAGACTACCCTTTGCCCAGGTCTGGGAGTGGCACATGCCTGCCTCAAGCCTTCTTTGTTTGAGGAGAGGACGACCAAATGAGACCACCAGGAGCTGATGAAAAGTTTCTCACATGTATTTCTGAACAAGTCAGTACAAGTCCCGCAGCTGCAGCAAAGCCATGACCTAGTGAGTTTCTCTGCCAATGAGTGAAAATGCAAAGGCCCAATCCAGCAGTTACTCTGGACACTGACCTCCCACTGGAAACCAGGAGAGTTTGGCGTGCAGACTGAATGCAGGAGCAGATCGCTCATGCCTTCACCCTACCTATCCAGAACAGAAACAGGAATAACATTTTGACCGATTCAGTCACAGAGATCCCCTTGGGACTGTCACCTGACATGTTGGAATTACCTCTGAGCCCGTTTTCCCTGCCAGCTTGGGACTCCAGAACCCTGCCTTGTTGAGCCAGACATGCTAGCCAGCCGCAACACAGACCCAGGTCTGGTCCACGCCCCCAAAGCTGCAGACTTTAACCAAAAACTGCTCAGCAGGTCACCTATCACCCAACATATCCCAATGGGATCCAAACCCCAAATAAATCCGTTTTACTCTGTATAAAGCTTATACAGGGTAAACTCATAAACTGTTCGCCCTCTATAATACTGATAGAGAGATATGCACAGCTGTTTGCTCCCCCAGGTATTAATCACTTACTCTGGGTTTACTAATGAACAAAAGTGATTTTATTAAGTATAAAAAAGTAGGATTTAAGTGGTTTCAAGTAATAACCGACAGAACAAAGTAAGTCACCAAGCAAAATAAAGCAAAAACACGCAAGTCTGAGCCTAATACATTAAGAAACTGAATACAGGTAAATCTCACCCTCAGAGATGTTCCAATAAGTTTCTTTCACAGACTAGACTCCTTCCTAGGCTGGGCCCAATCCTTTCCCTGGTACAGTCCTTGTTAGTTCCAGCAGGCATCTTAGGTGAAAAGCAGGGGCTCTCTCATGACTGGGACCATCCTTTGTTCTTTTCCACCCACTTTCATAGCTTTGGCACAAGGCGGGAATCTTTTGTCTCTCTGGATTCCCACCCCTCCTTCTAAATGGAAGAGCACCAGGTTTAAGATGGATTCCACCATTCTTCCTGGGCTGGCTCACAGGAACACAGGAAGGCTTGCAAGTAAACAGAGCCATTTACAACCAATTGTCCTAGTCAATGGGAGCCATCAAGATTCTTAACCATCATCAATGGCCCACACTTTGCATAATTACAATAGGCCCTCAGAGTTATATTTTATATTTCTAGTTTTAGATACAAGAGTGGTACATTTATACAAATAGGATGAACACACTCGGTAGATTATAACCTTTGTAATGATACCTTACAAGAGACCTTTTGCATAAAGTATATTCCAGTTACATCATATTTACCCTTGTAAGTATATTTCCATAAAACATTATGGAGTGCAACGTCACAAACATAACTTAAGTACTGATAGCTCAGACATATCAATTCTGAGATAAGCTAATACTACCCAGTAGGAAAGCTCTACTGATGTGCAGCTACTGCTACCTCACAACATATGACAGGAACAGTAAGACTCCATGCTCAGATTGCCTACAACAGAATTCTGTCCAGCCTATGGCACAGTAACATAAGTGAAACTCAGCGAGATTACACCAGGTTCATGAAATATCTCTTCAGATGTCCCCTGTGTAATACTGTTCCATGTCTGTACAGCGCCTAACACAACGGGATCCTGGTCCATGATCAGCAACAAGTAATAGTGAGAGAGAAAAACCCTATTTGAAATGCCACATTACAACTTGCTGAGCCTTTGCACAGATGGTCTAGTTGGCTTGCAGGCAAGCTTCATGCACATGCTCACACAGTGCTAAGGTGAAGTGGAGAAAAATCTCATCACCACCATTTTGAATGCCAATTGGTCTATATGCTGTTCTCAATGCTAAGAAATGAACTGTCCCATGCTTCACGCAGAGAGCAGCCACACACAGGTCAGTCTAACTTAACTATGGTGCATTCCAAGAGCCCACCTGGAATCCTTCACCACAAGGCAACACAATCGAAGTGAGCAAAGACAATTCAAATATAAACTCCTTGGCACCCATCAAGGCCTGCAGTTGCCAACCACATTGAAATCTGGGATGGAGGGAGACAATGCTCTATGCGATTCTGCTGGGGGAAAGGGGAGAGAAAGAACATTCCAACCTGACTGCTTGAGATAGGGGAGCACATTCCACTCAGATCTCAAGGGGGAGGAGGATAATTATATCATGGCAGCTCAGGGCAAAGAACAATTTATTGTGCCAGTTGGAGGGTGGGGGAGAAAGGCACTTTGTCGTGACAGCTGTGGAAGAACTTTCCATCGTGACTGAAGTAGGTACGTTTTAAACAAAGCAAATCACTGCAGACGTCAGGAATTAAGAAAAGTGGCATTTTAAGAGCCAACTTGGCAGCAATCCCAAGCATTTCACTGTGAGAAACCCAGGCTTGGCAGCTCTATTGGGTCTTGCTGCTGAGGACAGAAGTTGTAGATGTGACACCTTTAAGCTCTGGGAGTGGGCTAGAGAAGGGAACGACCCCACTTTGAACAGGCTCTAAGTACAGATGAGCATATTTGGCAGACACCGAAGCCAGCACTTTTCATATCCAACCAAGAGCCTCATACCAGACCAAGCCCTGCTTTGCTGCAGTTCACCTGGCCCTCTAAACAGAGCTGCCTACAGCATCACCTGCTGGAGTCATGCCGCAGGCTGATGTGAAGGGACCCAAAGGTTATATACAATGAGAGAAGTCAGGGTTCTCAATCTGGGGCAGACGCATATACAGGAGTTGAGGGGGCACAGCATCTCTGCCCTTTCCACGTTTCTATCCTGGGCCCTCTTCCCATTTAGCAAACAATGAGAATCACTGATTTAAGCCAGGAGTTAAGACTTCATCTATGCCACAACAATTTAGAAAGTAAACACTGCTGGTGCCACACCCTACAGCACAAGGACTAGTGGTTGCAGAACTCCAGTCTCCCCAGAGATTAACACCAGTGTATTGTACTTGTGTACAGTCCTTGGACTCAGGTACTCTCTAACCATGAAGGCAAATATTCAGAGTTTCCTCCTCCAGCTGTGACATAGAGAATCAAGTTTAAGGGAGGTTTCAGAGTAGCAGCCGTGTTAGTCTGTATCCGCAAAAAGAACAGGAGTACTTGTGGCACCTTAGAGACTAACAAATTTATTAGAGCATAGATGCATCCGAAGAAGTGGGTTGTAGCCCACGAAAGCTTATGCTCTAATAAGTTTAAGGGAGTGCAGCAATACCTTGCGTAACGTATCAACCTTTCAGTTCTCTAATGGAAATCAGTACTTTTGCAGCAGACCAGAGGTATTGTACGTGGAGATGTTTGAAAGCCACTTGTCAGTATCACTTTAGTGCAATTTTTCTGTAGCCTGCTGATTCACAGAGGGAGGGTCTCACTGATTTCTACAGTCCAGCTAAATAGGGCAATTCCTATGACAAAAATACTTTGCATTTTTATAATCTTCTATCCAAGTGCTTTCCAGACACTAGTTCTCATAACAACTATCAGATAGTGACCTATTACTGAGGCACAATCTCTTAAGACTTTTACAAGGTCACACAGGAAGCCTGCAGCAGAAGTGGGAGTAAACCCAATCTGAGCTTCAGCCACAAGTTATTACTTGCATTACAATAGGGCCTGGAGGCCCCACCAGAGACTGGGGCCCATTATGGTGAGTCCTGTACAAATTCAGTGAGTGTCCTCCCTTGAAGAGATTACAATCTAAATAGACAGGACAGACAATGGACAGGAGGGGACAGAGGCACAGAGATGGGAGTTGACTTGTTCAGCATCACATAGCAGGTCAGAGACAGACCTGGGAATAGAACCTGAGTCCCAACTCAGTGCCCTATTTGCTGGACCACCCTGCCTCTCTCAAGTCTATCCTTAGTCTTCAGTCAGCTCATGACATCAACAAGCCAATCTCTGAACATGGGTGGACATTCTTTACTTGACAGATTCTTCCTGGCCCTCTACAGACGTATGTACAGCATTGGTTCTCAGTCTGGGGCTAGTGAGCAGCTCTGGGGATTGCTTTCTTGATGGCTAGGTGGAAAGGGGGTCCCGAACACTCTTTAATTTGTTAAGCACTGGAACAAATTGCCTAGGGAGATTGTAGAATCTCTGTCACTGGTGGTTTTAAAGAACAGGTCAGACACACACCTACCAGTAATGGTTTAGTTATTCAATAGTCCTGTCTTGAGTTTATGGGACTGGACTTGATGACCTATTAACGTCCCTTCCAGTCCTACACTTCTACGATTCTGTTGTAACATGGGGTCATGGTATGGAAAAGGTTGAGAAACCCTGATGCAGACTATAATAATGAAAAGATTAGGCGCAATTTATACTGACAACTTTGCACCCAATATTCACTGATACAATCTTGCTGCAACTAAATCCAGCCAAACAACCCCACCAGTATCCCTTGCTATTCGTGATCCAAGTCAAAATTATTCTTCTTGCTTCTGATTAACTTCCTTCAGCCTTAATCCACTACCCCTTCATCTAGTGCAAGCTTCTTACATGTCCCTACACATTGATGCAGGAGCCTTCTCCTCCGTAGCGCCTGCATTTAACAGCCTCATCAATTCATCCACTGGATGCTTACATATACATATAAGACACATTTCACATAAGAACGGCCATACTGGGTCAGACAAATGGTCTAGCTAACCGATTATCCTGCCTTTAACAGTAGCCATTGCCAGGTACCTTCAAAGGGAATGAATAGAACAGGGCAATTTCAAGTGATCCATCCCCTGTTGTCCACTCCCAGCTACTGACAGTTAGAGGCTTAGGGACACTTAGAGCATGGGGTTGTGTCCCTGACCATCTTGGCTAAAAGCCATTGATGGATGTATCCTCCATGATTGTATCTAATTATTTTTTAACCAAATTATACTTTTGACCTTTAGAATATCCTCTGGCAATGAGTTCCGCAGGCTGGTGGTGTGTTGTGTGAAGAAGTATTTCCTTTTGTTGTTTTAAACTAGATGCCTATTAATTTTATTGGATAAATCCTGGTTCTTGTGTTATGTGAAGGGGTAAATAACACTTCCTTATTCACTTTCCACATCATTTATTATTTTATAGATCTCTCATATCCCCCCTTAGTCATCTCTTTTCTAAGCTGAATAGTCTCAGTCTTTTTAATCTCTCCTCATACAGAAGCTGTTCCATACCCTTTATCATTCTTGTTGCCTTCCTCTGTACCTTTTCCAATTCTAATATGTTTTTTGATTACTAGAACTGCATGCAGTATTTAAGGTGTGGGCATACCATGGATTGATAGAGCGGCATTATGATACTTTCTGTCTTATTATCAATCCTTTTTCTAATGATTCCTAATATTGTTAGCTTTTTTGACTGCCACTGTACATTGAGCGGATGTTTTCAGAGAGCTATCCATGACTCCAAGATCTCTTTAAGTGGTGACAGCTAATTTAGAACCCACCATTTTGTATGTATAATTTAGTGTCAAACAGGGCAGCCCCTCAACCATCTCCAAAGTTACAGGCTCCATCTACTTAGTACAGGATGCCCACTGTGGATGTTACTGATGTACATGCAGTCCATTATACTAGGAGGCAGTCATTCTATAACTCAGACTTTGTGTGTCTGTCCCATTTCTTATCCTGCTTCCCCTCAAATGCTGCGAGAAAAAAATACCCCCCACTTACCTAAGGAGGGCACAGTTATATTTAGGGAGGTACTGTATCTATGCCAGTCTCATGCTTCCTGCCTCCATGCTCTTGCAGTGTCAAAGTCTGATATCGTTGGGCAATATGACAGCAATCACTTGGATAAGAAGAGCACAGCTGAGAACACACTTAGGACATTTCGTCCTTGGTAAATAACGGTACAGTTCTTAAAAGATTTTTGCTTTGAGGATTTTTATAATGTTTCACAAACAAATTCTTATCACCTACCTGGTTAGCAAAATCCCTCAGGTGAGCCATGGCCCAAGGATGCTAAGACATCCACTTCTGTAAAACCGGGTGGCTGGGGTCCTGTAGCACAGGGATGCAGTAGTGCTATCTCAGCCACCAAACAGCTGTGATGGGCAAGAATACAGCTGCTATACTCAGAACTCCTGGAGTCTAGCTTACTCCCCAAAATGCTACCTCCTCCTTTATCCACTACTGCAGGGTGGTCTTCCCAACCCATTCCCAAAAGCATATCAGCACATCTCACATCAGCAAAACCACCATGGATGCTTCAAAGACACGAGAAACTTGGTTTCAACAGGCAGGAACAGTGTCAATGTCCTGAATGCCCCCTACCACCTCCACTTCCTATGCTGTTCTGCAAGAGCCCTGCACTGGCCCCCTCTCCCCAGTGCCCAGCCTTCCACCCTTCCCCTAACAGCCTGCCCAGCCTGGCCCCATCTCCCCAGTGCCCAGCTGGCCCCCTCCCCCTCACAGCCTGCCCCGACACCCCTCCTCTCTCCAGGGCCCAGCCTGCCTCCTTCCCCTCACAGACTGCCCCAACACCCCTCCCGCCTGCCCCCTTCCCCTCACAGCCTGCCCCGACACCCCTCCCCTCCCCAGCCTGCTCCCTTCCCCTCACACCCAGCCCCGACACCCCTCCCTCCTGCCCCCTTCCCCTCACACCCTGCCCCGACACCCCTCCTCTCCCCAGGGCCCACCCTGCCCCCTTCCCCTCACAGCCTGCCCCAACACCCCTCCCCAGCCTGCCCCCTTCCCCTCACACCCTGCCCCGACACCCCTCCCCTCCCAGGGGCCCAGCCTGCCCCCTTCCCCTCACACCCTGCCCCAACACCCCTCCTCTCCCCAGCCTGCCCCCTCCCCTCACAGCCTGCCCCGACACCCCTCCCCTCCCCAGGGCCCAGCCTGCCTCCTTCCCCTCACAGCCTGCCCCGACACCCCTCCTCTCCCCAGCCTGCCCCCTTCCCCCTTCCCCTCACACCCAGCCCCAACACCCCTCCCCTCCCCAGGGCCCAGCCTGCCCCCCGCCTTGCTCGTGCCCAGCGCCCTGCGGCCAGGCGGGGCTGCCCCAGCCCAGGCTGCCAGCAGCCCCACCTGGCAGCGGCCCAGGGCCCCGCGCTCAGCACCCCCCGCACAGGGACTCCATGGCGAGCTCTCGTCCCGCGCGCAGCCGGTTTCTATGGGAGCTGCCCCGGGACACCGAACTCAGCAGCAGCGTCGAGGGGGGGACGCAATAACACCGACGGGGCGGGCGCGCCGCACAGCCTCCTGGGACGTGTAGTTCCCTCTCGGCCGCCCGCCAGGGCGGAGTCAGGCTACGGACTGCAATACCCGGCAGGCAACGGGGAGCGATGGGCTAGGGACGGGAGAGAATGAAGGCTTCTGGGTCGTGTAGTTCGTTGGCTCTTCTGCTCGGCGACAGTGCAGCGGCCTCCGGGGGAAGCGAGGACTACAGCGACCAGCAGGCGGGGAGGCCTGCCCTTCTTGTTTCCCAGACTGAGTAATGCCCTCACACCTTGCCTGGTCCTAGAGGCAAAGGCAGACGCAGACACAGACGCACACAGCTGATTCCCTGGCCCTGGGGTTCCGCCTGTCCCTGACACCCTCCCTGGGGCCCTCACGGGGAGGAGGAGAAACTCCCCCCCAACTCCCCCCATGGGGCTCTTATAAGGGGGAGAGGGATAGCTCAGTGGTTTGAGCCTTGGCCTGCTAAACCCAGGGTTGTGAGTTCAATCCTTGAGGGGGCCATTTAAGGAACTGAGGTAAAAATCTATCTGGGGATTGGTCCTACTTTGAGCAGAGGGTTGGACTAGATGATCTTCTGAGGTCCCTTCCAACCCTGATATTCTATGATTTAACCCCCCCACCCCAAGGCACCTTTCCCTTAAACTAGAACCATACTGGATAAAGTGAAGTCCCTCAATACAAATCCCATCCAAGATGGAAAGAACAATTATGTTCACTGCCCTCTGGTTTAGCATCTTCTGTGGACCTCTCAGCTTTCCTGCTCTTCTGTCCTCATGTTTTCCCTCTCCTGGCTAGAAATTCATGCAGGCCCCAAAAGTGTAATTCAGGCAAAATTGGATTGGGGTTAGAAAGAGGACAGATAGGGATCATTAAGAGCAATAAAAAGTAGGTGCGGAGGAAAGCTGTGGAGGAGAGGAGCATGGAAGCCTGCTGACCCAAAACAAGAACGTGTTTGGGGAGAACAAACAGCTATACAGTTAGAGCATGAGGGAATGTCACCCAACCTGCTGCTCTGCCTGCTAACACCATCTCTGCCATGGAAGTTACTCATTGCTGTCCTTTGCCTTATTAAAAAAGTCAAATCTGGCACCTACAACAATTGCCTACACCCACGCTGCTTATTTGCTCACACTGGCCTTCGGTGGGTCCCCTTGTCATTTCACACACACACACTTATACTCCCTTGGGGGAGAGAGCTTCACTTTTTAAAGTGAGCAACCTGAGGGGAAAATGGGGCTTGAGCCTTGTTATTGCTTTATTATGATAGATAAGAAAAGCTTAAAATCCTTTCTTTCAGTGCTTCTTTAAGTGTGTGGGGTGTTTTTCCCCTGCTTGGTTTGTACTCTAGGAGCTCAGGTCCTATCAAGGATGGAAGACTTTATGATGACTGAGTGCTAGTGTAAATGATGATCCCCAGGGAAGAAAGAAAGACTTTTTCCGTGGAGAGGGAATTTTTTTTTTTAATCAGACTGTTTTAAAACACTTAGATGTTTAAAAAAACAAAACAAATAACTAATGACTAACACACATTTTGAATAAAGAAAGCCTTTGTTAAAGATTTAATAGTCTCACCATCCAAGGCAGGTGCTGAGAACTCACAGCAAAACATTATTTAGACATTTGAGTGCTCCTCCAACAAAGTCAGGGGCAGGAGATATCATATTTTAAATGCCTATTTTTAAGAATAAAGAACCACCATAGTAAAAGATCAGTCCTTTATACATCCTAAAGAACCAAACGGAGAGCAAAGATAGGAAGGAAGAAAGGAGAGCAGCAGAATACAGACCCTGGACTTCAGAAAAGCAGACTTTGACTCCCTCAGGGAACTGATGGGCAGGGTCCCCTGGGAGAATAACATGAGGGGGAAAGGAGTCCAGGAGAGCTGGCTGTATTTTAAAGAAGACTTACTGAGGTTGCAGGAACAAACCATCCCGATGTGTAGAAAGAATAGTAAATATGGCAGGCGACCAGCTTGGCTTAACAGTGAAATCCTTGCTGATCTTAAACACAAAAAAGAAGCTTACAAGAAGCGAAAGATTGGATAAATGACCAGGGAGTATAAAAATACTGCTCAGCTCATGTAGGAGTGAAATCAGGAAGGCCAAATCACATTTGGAGTTGTAGCTAGCAAGAGATGTTAAGAGTAACAAGAAGGGTTTCTTCAGGTATGTTAGCAACAAGAAGAAAGTCAAGGGAAGTGTGGGCCCCTTACTGAATGAAGGAGGCAACCTCGTGACAGAGGATGTGGAAAAAGCTAATGTACTCAATGCTTTTTTTTGCCTGTCTTCACGAACAAGGTCAGCTCCCAGACTGCTGCACTGGGCAGCACAGCATGGGGAGGAGGTGACCAGCCCTCTGTGGAGAAAGAAGTGGTTCAGGACTATTTCGAAAAGCTGGGTGAGCACAAGTCCATGGGGCCAGATGCGCTGCATCTGAGGGTGCTAAAGGAGTTGGCGGATGTGATTGCAGAGCCATTGGCCATTATCTTTGAAAACTCATGGCAATCGGGGGAGGTCCCGGATGACTGGAAAAAGGCTAATGTAGTGCCCATCTTTAAAAAAGGGAAGAAGGAGGATCCAGGGAACTACAGGCCAGGCAGCCTCACCTCAGTCCATGGAAAAATCATGGAGCAGGTCCTCAAGGAATCAATTCTGAAGCACTTAGAGGAGAGGAAAGTGATGAGGAACAGTCAGCATGGATTCACCAAGGGGAAGTCATGCCTGACTAACCTAATTGCCTTCTATGACGAGATAACTGGCTCTGTGGATGAGGGGGAAGCAGTGGATGTGTTATTCCTTGACTTTAGCAAAGCTTTTGATATGGTCTCCCACAGTATTCTTGCCAGCAAGTTAAAGAAGTATGGGCTGGATGAATGGACTATAAGGTGGATAGAAAGCTGGCTAGATCATCAGGCTCAACGGGTAGTGATCAATGGCTCCATGTCTAGTTGGCAGCCGGTATCAAGCGGAATGCCCCAAGGGTTGGTCCTGGGGCCGGTTTTGTTCAATATCTT
This sequence comes from Terrapene triunguis, assembly GCF_002925995.2. Taxonomy (NCBI): domain Eukaryota; kingdom Metazoa; phylum Chordata; order Testudines; family Emydidae; genus Terrapene; species Terrapene triunguis. The sequence continues at coordinate 5,240,179 of NW_020665188.1, read as the reverse complement.
CATTAATGACGTGGAGGATGGAGTGTATTGCAACCTCAGCAAGTTTGCAGATGACACTAAACTGGGAGGAGTGGTAGATACGCTGGAGGGTAGGGATCGGATACAGAGGGACCTAGACAAATTAGAGGATTGGGCCAAAAGAAATCTGATGAGGTTCAACAAGGACAAGTGCAGAGTCCTGCACTTAGGACAGAAGAATCCCATGCACTGCTACAGACTAGGGACCGAGTGGCTAGGCAGCCGTTCTGCAGAAAAGGACCTAGGGGTTACAGAGGATGAGAAGCTGGATATGAGTCAACCGTGTGCCCCTGTTGCCAAGAAGGCCAAAAAGCATTTTGGGCTGTATAAGTAGGGGCATTGCCAGCAGATCGAGGGACGTGATCATTCCCCTCTATTCAACATTGGTGAGGCCTCATCTAGAGTACTGTGTCCAGTTTTGGGCCACACACTACAAGAAGGATGTGGAAAAATTGGAAAGAGTCCAGCGGAGGGCAACAAAAATGATTAGGGGGCTGGAGCACATTACTTATTAGGAGAGGCTGAGGGAACTGGGATTGTTTAGTCTGCAGAAAAGAAGAATGAGGGGGGATTTGATAGCTGCTTTCAACTACCTGAAAGGGGGTTCCAAAGAGGATGGATCTAGACTGTTCTCAGTGGTACCAGATGACAGAACAAGGAGTAATGGTCTCAAGTTGCAGTGGGGGAGGTTTAGGTTGGATATTAGGAAAAACTTTTTCACTAGGAGGATGGTGAAGCACTGGAATGGCTTACCTAGGGAGGTGGTGGAATCTCCTTCCTTAGAGGTTTTTAAGGTCAGACTTGACAAAGCCCTGGCTGGGATGATTTAGTTGGGGATTGGTCCTGCTTTGAGCAGGGGGTTGGACTAGATGACCTCCTGAGGTCCCTTCCAACCCTGATATTCTATGAAACCCAGACAGCAGGTCAATTTAAAAAACTGCTTTGCAGGTCACCTTTAACACTTGACTTGAAATCTTTTCCAGCTAACAAACCATGGTTCGCTGGCACACGTACACTCTCACTGTTTCCTGCACTCATGGCTTTTTGCACAAGGCTGATCCTCTGATCCTTAATTCATTGCCTCTACTGTGCCCCTCTTACTAAAAGCTGTAGCAAAAATGTCAAAGGAATGTAAAAAAAAGTCTCTTGGCTGAGAGAGGAAGTGGGTTAGTGATCCCTTCCCACCCTATCACTTCTCTACACTTCGGTTAACACCTAAAAATGGTGCCTAAATATACCTAAATGAAAACAGTTGCCTTTGAAACTGGATGTGGCTTTGGAAGTGGACACTCAAGCCCTTTTACTGAAACAGATCATCTTAGAATTTAAGTGCGCTACCTCTTGTGCACATCTATCAACTCCTCCAGTTTTAGTGTGGGTTAGAGTAACACCTGTGGAGCTGCCTTATGGCCCCAGGAAACCTGACAGCTGTGTCTCTTGTATGCCCTCCAGCTGGTCCTCTGATCTGAGGGAGCAAGAAACATACAGGCCACTCAAAGCTTTCTGTGATTAAAACCATAACAATAATAAAGCAAGCTTCCAGCCCTTTACCTTGTAAAGGCAGCCTTGAGAAAGTAAGCCAGGAATGAAAGGCAGACACAGCTGGGCTCCAGTACTGCTGCAGGAAGCTAAAAGGGATCAAAAGATTCCCTTTTTGCACATGCGCACACAAAGGTAACCACATGTCAGTGAGTGTTATTTGTTCCCAATCCACAACACCTCTCAGTTCTCCTGTTTGTCACTGCCATTCTGAGAACAGGTGTAGAAAGATACAGCAGAGGTATCACATGGTGCAACAATGATACCCTGGAAGATCTAGATTTTGCTGAGAACATAGCTATTCTAAGTGACAGCTCAACCAACATATAAAGACTGTCCAGCATCACACAAAGAGAGGGAGTTAATAATTAGTGATAAAAAACAAATCTAAATGAGAACTCCAGGAACTCCCAACTCAAGCATTACATTAGAAGGCAAAGGAAAGCAGAAAGTGTGCCTCTGATAACTAAGGCTCGGTCAGAAGAGCAAGGGAAATATGAGCTGCCTTTTGTGCCCTGCCCCCCAGCTTGAAGGGGAAAATGGAGGAAGGATAATGTGGGTGGAACATTAGTGGACTCTATCAATTTCCCTGAGAGAGAATCACTTATGTATTGTAACCCTTCTGCCCCTCTGAGTTGGCAGCAACAAGGGCCGGGTTCAGTATCTAGGGTTCCGTTTCAATAACGCAATGCAAAACCGGCTCGAGCCCCCACCCAGTGACCTGGGACAATTACACGGCGCCTCTAGGAGGCAATAGTTCCCCTCTCGCAAGCACGGAGTCTGAATGTAGCAAAAGCCTTTTAATAAAGGAGGGAAACAATGCGGCATTATGTTGGGGAAACACCACAAACAAGATTCATAACACAAACTATGAGCAAAAGACCTACCTCCAAGTAAGTTTGGCAGTGTCCTTTTCCCCGCAGGGTCTTAAGTCCAATCACCCCGAAGTCCAACAACCCCAAAGTCTCTGTCCCTGGTCAGTGCCGCCCCAGAGTTCAAAAGTTTATCGGCAAAGTTTTACCCCCCTGAACCTGGGCGGAAATGGGGGGGGGCACACAGGATGTTACGTGGTCCGAGGCCGACTGCCCCACCTCTTCGTGGAGGTCTGCTGCAGCCTTTACCATGAATGGCTCCGCTCTATCAGCCGTGCCACGCCGCTCCTCCAGCCGTCCCCGCAAACTGCTCAGCCAGCCGCTCCACTCCACCAGCCGTCCCATGAACCGCTCCAGCTGCCCCCGCAAATGGCTCAGCTCCGCTCGCTCGCTGTTCCATGGGCTGCTCCAACCGTCCCACAAACTGCTCAGCTCTGCCAGCTGCTTAGCAATATATCTTCAGGCTCCCCCACTGGTTAACACAACACTCAGTAATCTCAGCTCAGCAATTTTAGCTCTTTTAGCTTATAGTAGGGGAGCCCCAGTGCTGGTGCACCATTGGCCCAAAGTGAATTGCAAACTTAGCTCTGCTATTCAACAGGGGAGGGGGGATAATGCAACTAGTGTGCCAGGCCCTCAAAAGAGGAGGGGGGGGGCATACCATCAGGTATACATACCTGTCCCCAACCTCTCTCAATTCACTGGGTTTTGTAACCCATGCCCCTTGTCTAGCGAGTGCTACTTAGTTACTGGTGAGTCCCTCTGTCATATAACAGTTCCACTGGCCTTGATTCACAGAATCAGGGTAACAACACTTTATTCTTCCTGCCCCAATAACAGAGAAACTGGGGATCCCACACCAGCCAAAGTAACCACTTTCAGTTGTTGTTGTCCCAGGCTAGGCGGGTGGGTATGCCTATGCAAACAAGATCAGCCCCTGACGTTCTTTTCCACCCTCGCCATAATTCACCACTAGATGTCAGGGTAGAGCTTATCCTGACTCTGCTTACATATTATTAACCTCAGACTTTATTAAAATCTTTGCTTTGAAATTCTTTCTTGTTTCTCCATGTACTCACACACAGAGGGACAGAACAGCAAAATAATGTATGAAAAGTCAGCAGTACAGACAGTCCAACTGCCACAAACTGAAGAAAGTAAGTGCAGAGAAAACAGACCATAAAGCCAGTCAGTGTAGCATCCCCTGGAATGGAATTGCACAGCATCAATGCACCTGTTTTCCTTCCTCCAGGGATGCAGTGTATTGGGTACATATACCCCACATGCATGTCCATTTGTGAATTGCATTGAGTGGCTTATTCCGCACCTGGAATTGTCTATTGGCTGCAGGATGTGATAGTGTGGAGAGGAGGCTATTGACCGGGTTGGATCATGGCAGGGGCTAGATGTCATGTTCTGCTGGCCATACATGCAAAGCTGCTGCTTGAATAGTTGCCTCTGCACAGGGGCGACTCTATGTTTTTTGCCGCCCCAAGCACGGCAGTCAGGCAGCCTTCAGCAGCATGCCTGTGGGCAGTCTGCGGTCACGCGGATTCGGCAGCATTTCTGCAGGTGATCTGCCGGTCCCGCGGCTTCGGCGTACCCGCCGCCGAAACCACAGGACCAGCAGACCTCCCGCAGGCATGCCGCCGAAGGCCGCCTGACTGCCGCCCTCACAGCAACCGGCAGGCCGCCCCCGTCGGCTTGCCGCCCCAGGCACGCGCTTGCTGCACTGGTGCCTGGAGCCGCCCCTGCCTCTGCAGATAGTGGTCCTGCTCCCTCATCGCCCGGTTGTGGTCAATGTAATCCATGGCAATCATTTTCTATGTCTCCCACATGGCCCAAGCTACAGCCTGGTTCCGCTGGTTTTATTCCAACATCTTCTTTTGCAGTCCCAGGACCTGATCCTACCTTCTGGACAAGTCCTTCTGCATCTCCTGAACCAGGTGGTCCCTGGCCTTGTTTCTTTTCCTCTGGAGATTCTGAACCACGTGGCTGACCATCAGTGCCCTCCTGGATGCATGCCTCACCTCCCAGTGGCTCTGAAAAGCAATGAAACAGTCCATTCCTTTTCTGTCCTGAGAGGTGAGGAGGGAGGAGGAGAGAATAAAAGTTCACAGCAAGGTAAAAACTGAAGTTATTTTCTCCTTGGCCCGCATTCTCCTCTCTCCCTGTCCTTCTCTGGCTCATTTGATTGTGACCTGGCAGGTCATGCCTAGTGGTCAGAGTTGGAGTCAGAGGTTAGGTGACAGAGTCAAGAGTCAGAGGCCAGGATTGGAGCCGAATTACCAGGAGTGAGGCAAGGCAGAGAATGTACAGGAGCTATCCCAGCCATGGTCAAACACTTAGCTGGTCTGCTGACTATTCCCACAGTTCAGTCTGTGGAGCCAATCAGGCAGCCTGCTATAGGCTGCTTTGCTCCATAGGTTGCCCGGAGACAGGCTCTGCTGCAGGCCCTGATTCCTGACTCTTGGCTCTGGAACTGCAGCTTCCCAGGGTTCTTCCCCATTATGACAATGGCAAGTCCTTTATATTGATTGATTGACTGAGTTTTAATGGGCTTTTGTGGACTTGAAGCGGGGGGGCAGGACAGGCAGTCTTACTAGTGATGCTTTTAACAGTACACCACTACCTCGATATAACACGACCCAATATAACACGAATTCGGAGATAACGCGGTAAAGCAGTGCTACGGGGGGGCGGGGCTGCGCACTCCAGTGGATCAAAGCAAGTTCAATATAACGTGGTTTCACCTATAACGCGGTATGAATTTTTGTCTCCCGAGGACAGCGTTATATCGAGGTAGAGGTGTATTTCAGGTTGTGGTGGTATTGGAAGATGGGAACGTGTTGGAGGTCCCTGAGTAGAAGAGAATGGCAGTTTCAGGCGTGTGCTAGAAAACCATCCACCTATGCCAGAGACCCTTTTTCATCACCTGGTGAATCATAGGCAAATTAAAGATTGGAGGGGACTAGTGAGGCACTGGGGGGCGCATAGGAAGTTTGTTCTACTTAGTAACCTAACAGATGGTTTGGAATTCCTGCTGTATGAAAAGTTCTCCTGCGTCATACCCAGGAGTGAACCAAAATCTGGGCCCACATAAAGAGGATGCCAAACTAGGATGCAGCAGCCTACCTGGATTTGCCTACCTGGATTTGCCATTACACACACACACCTGTCACCCACAATCTGTAGTAACAAGAGACTTTGCAAGGGCCCTGGACTTCATACCAGCGCAGGTCATGCAGTGGACTTAATATCTGAGCTGTCTCTGAAAATACAGCACGTGGGCTTTAGCCTATAGCCCCAGGTGGGCCAGCTAGCCCCAGGTATAAAGCAACTGGAGTGTGAGGGTTTTGTGAGTGGATGGGAGGGGGGCAAGGGGCACCACCACAGTAAAAGCCCTAGCTAACTGCAGTGAAGACAGACCCTTGCAGATGGAGTGCTAGGGCTTATCCCCATTGCAAACATTCCCTGTTGCCCACCATGGATGTCAGCGGCTCTGGCAGCTGAGCCATGGCCAAAATTGATTTAGCTGCAAGTGTAGATAAGGACACAGTGTGCTCAGCACAGCATGGGTCCAGATACTGGGGTCAAACCTGCAGAGCTGAACATGGTTTATCCTAATCTACATGTTAGCAGAGCAGACAACTGAGCACCAGTGACTGAGGACTGAGGTGCTGCTCACTGACTGGGAGTAAATAGACAACCCCTTCCAGACTCGGTCAGGATGGATGGGGAACATACTGGAGTCTGGGAGGGCCAGAGGACATTCACTGCTGGCTGTCCTACCTCTCATGGTGATCTCAAGCCTTTCTAACCCCCCTTTTCCCCTCACTGGATAAAGGAAAGCACATCGGATTCTGACCTTGCTCTGTTGTCCTGCACAGCTCCGTAGTGCCACCACCAGGCTCTGCACAAGTGGGAACAAGGAGGAATTTGCAACTGCTTGTGTTCAGAAGCAATTTTTTCATCCCACAAAACATTCTTCTCAGATTTACATAGCAACTAGTGTCCCTTGAGATCTAGCCATGGAGGACGTTCAGCCATTGGGAGTTATTTCTGAGCAAAAACCCCAACACAAACAATTATTTCCCAGTTGAAAAGGTTTATTTTTCCCTGCCCTCTACTCACAAATAACTCTAAAGTGCAGAACGGATTTTGCTCAGAATGCCTGAACAACTAACCTTCAGGCTGAGGTCATGCATGCAAAGTTTCTGCCTTAAAGGAACTTTTCCCAAAGGTGATCTGCTGATGAAAGGAGGGAATTCTAATGGAAATAGATCTGTAATCTTAACTAGAGCTTTCGTGGCAACTAGAGCTTTCGTGGCTGCACACAGCATATGCACACATTTGCAAAAACATTCCAGAAATGTGCATGCCAGATCCAGTCCAACCCTGCTCCCACCCCAGCAGCCCAGATATGCTACTCTAGCAGCCCTAGATATGCTACTCTAGCCTAGTTTTGTCATGTTTTTAAATCAGGATAAAAGAAGTATATAGCGCATTCAGTGCTGCTTTTAGCATCCTTTAGCCCAGTGTGAAGGACACAGGTTTAAAGCACTTTGTTCTACTGGATTCTACTTGGAATAACATGGCAACCCCTAGGTTTATCTATGGTGGCAGTGTGACTGAAATTTACACGCTGAGGAAATGCTGTCCTTCCACCAGCCTCCTAATCTTATCGGTTTGACTGACACATCTCATAGGGTAGGATGGTCATCCAGTACCAGCGATCACCAGTAGTAGAGCAGCAATGTTGAAAAAGCTTGTATTATAATTAATAATTTCAAACAGGGTCTTGTTGAGCTGAGAGGGGACATAGGATTGGAAGCTACATAGGTGCCAATGGAGTTCAGGGGTGGCTGGAAGTTATAGGCAGACACTAGCACTGGAGCAGATTCAAAAGGGAAATCACTGTCTCTTGTGAGAGGAGATGCTTTAGATCTGTTTCTCTTAAATCTTGTGTTTTCAGATTGGCAAGCCTTATTCAAAGTCAGAAATGTCCATATCCCCTCCTCACATTTATTATAAAAGTAAGAGTAAAAATGTCTCAGTGAGCACAACAATCTGTGTGTGTGTGTGTGTGTGTGTGTGTGTGTGTTGTGAGAGAGTGAAAGAGGACACTTGACCTTGAAGGGTACAGGGTGTGTGGGGAGTGGGGAAGCGAGATTTCCTTTGCTTTAGATTGTCATAAAATTTCCGCAGTCTTGTGACACTTCCCCCACTCTCCCCTGATTTCTTCTGTCCCACTGCTTGAGAAATGGCTGTAGACGACAGGTCTGGGCAGAATACTCTCCATCTGGTGGGCTCACCTGAGGGCTCAGAGGAAATCCAAAGTTTGCTGGGGAAAGTAATTCACACAGATTTGTTCCTGTGGATAGAGGCAACAACCCCATTCCTCATAGGAAGGGCCCACAGGATTCCTCCAAGGGGAGTGGTTCTCTACTATTTCCATACCAGGATCCCTGCCAACTAGTTGGGTCTCATAAGAACATAAGACCAGCCATACTGGGTCAGATCAATGGTCCATCCAGCCCAGTATCCTGTCTTCCGACAGTGGCCAATGCCAGGTGCTCCAGAGGGAATGAACAGAACAGGTAATCATCAAGTGATCCATCCCCTGTCTCCCATTCCCAGCTTCTGGCAAAGAGAGGCTAGAGACACCATCCCTGCCCATCCTGGTTAATAGCCATTTAGCAATATGGGAAGAGGGTTACGGGCCCAGTCCCTGTTCATGACCTCCAGGCGGAGAGCCTGGGTTCTACAGCTCCTTTGCTTGGCTCCTTCCCTCTCCTGGTGATTTTCAGGACTGGGATAAGATCCTACACCTTGCTGAGCTATGCAGTGGCATCTTCCATAACTCAGCAGAGATCTTCCTTCCCATACAGCAATGTGATGATCCAACAGAGGCTCTGGCAGTTGGTGGAGGCCAAATGTGGCTCCAGGATAATGGGAGAAAGTACTCCTTACACTGTCAGCTAACCCCAGTGGGGAAGGATCTGTCTCTGTCCTGAAATAAATAGGCACCACTCAGCAAAGTTTCACCAGTGTTGTATATATCCAAATGAGCATGCTCCTTACAAGGGCTGAGGAAGCTGGTAACTATCAGGAGGGAGACCTCTCACAAAATGGAATGAAGAAGTCATTTAACTATGTTCCACTACTGCCAGCTGGACTTTTCCCTTTCCACAATTTGACTCTCTCTTGTGGTGCTGCTCAGAAAGGCAGTGAAATACTGTGGATTCTCCCCTGCTAACAACGTGCCACTGACGCTCATTTTCCAGATACAACTAATGCCACTACAAGGATGTCTCGAGGGCTATGTCACAGGCAAGTAAGTGGCCCTTTAAGGCAAGCTGGCTCAGCCTTGCCTGTGACCACCAGCTATCTCCAGCTGAGTAGGATAGTGACTTAATTATAATGAATGATCCCAGCTGTGGGGGGAGGGGAAATTAGGGAGAGGGCTACTTGAGCAGGCTGTGTGGGAAGAGCTGGAGGAAGGTAATTGGGGAAGAAATGTATGGGGAGCAGGTTAGGCTCTAGAGCAGGGGTCTCAAACTCAAATGACCACGAGGGCCACGTGAGGACTAGTACATTGGCCGAGGGCCGCATTACTGACACCTCCCCCTGCCACCCTTGGCCCCGCCCCCACTCCACCCCTTCCATGAGGCCCTGCCCCCATTCCAACCCCTTCCCTGAAATCCCCACCCCAACTCTGCCCCCTTCCTGCCCCCAGGGAGGGCAGGAGGGGTGTGGGGCTCAGGGCAGGGAGTTGGGGTGTGGGGTGCAGGAGGGGTGTGGAGTACAGCAGGGGGTTGGGCTGCAGGAGGGGCTCGGGGGCTGGGCTCCGGCCCAACACGCACCAGGGGCAGGGCAGGCCACCTGCCTGCCTGTCCCCGCACTGCTCTGGGAAGTGGCCAGAACCTGGGGGAGGAGGGGCACAGGGGTCTGTGTATTGCTGTTGCTTCAGGCACCACCCCCAGCAGCTCCCGTTGGCCGGGAACGGGGAACTGCGGCCAATGGGAGCTGCTGGGGGCGCTGCCTGAAGCAAGAGCAACACACAGAGCCCTGTGCCCCGCCTTCCCCACGTTCTGGCCGCTTCCCGGAGCGGCAGGGGGCAGGGCAGGCAGGGAGCCTGCCCTTCCCCTGGTGCACGTCGGGCTGGAGCCGCTCTAGGTAAACGCTGGGGGGGGGCCGTGAGGAGCTTGCGGGCTGCAGAAAACAACCCCACAGGCCGCATGCTGCCCCTGGGCTGCATGTTTGGGACCCCTGCTCCAGAGGGGACTGAGTTAGGGCCTGCAGGGAGATCCTGGGAGGGAAGTTGCTGGAGGCAGTTGGGGGTGGGGGAAACCTGCTGGAAAGCAGTAGCATAGGCGAAGCTCTGCAGGGGCTAAGAAGCAGAGGAGATCAGTGTATCCTGAATGATCATAGATACTTATTTGGATTTACAGTTGGCTCTTTTGTTGGCCCACAAGGAGATTGAACTTCTATGTGACCAGGCTGGAGTGCCAGGCCATGGGAGAGTGGGACAAAGACAGGTCATTGTATACCCAGGAACTGGCCAATAGGGCACTAGAGGCAAAGTCCCCTGCAATGCCATGATCTGATGCCAGGAGGTGCTATGGTGGTCTAAATGATGTAACTTATGAATAGGTTTTAGCCACTAAATACTGATAACACCCTGATACAAAATAAATATTAGTGTTGATTAGCTAAACACTGGAAATGGTTATGTGTAGCCAAGTCCTTAAATACACAGAGTAGTAATGTGGACTATAGGGATATGATTTCTAAAGCTTTCTAATGTGTTGTGAATTAATTAGTCTGTGTCGATCCTGCTGGTGTGCACTAGAGGTTTCCTAATGTAGCAATGCAGCAGTCCCCAAACTTTTGAAGGTGGTGCCCCCCTTGCTGTGCCTCCTGATCCCTATGGACCTGGGCTGGGAGCTGGGCAATGGGGGTACGGATGGGGTAAGGAGGCTGAGGCTGGAGCTGGAGGTAGGTCTGGGGCCAGCAGTGGGGCCACAGCCAGGGGCCGAGACTGGGGGTGGGAGCAGAGCCACAACCGGCCTGTGGTGGGAGCCGGCAGCCGGGGCTGTGGCCCAGTGTGGCTCTGCTCCCAACCTTCCCCCCAACCTTGGCCCTGGGCCAATGGAGCTGCGCCAAGCAGGGCCGGTGCAAGGATATTTTGCGCCCTAGGCGAAACTTCCACCTTGCGCCCTCCCCCCAATTCCCTCCCCTCCCCCCGGAGCATCGCTTATTATAAACTTTCAAAAATGAATACTGCATAATGTGGCATTGTTCATTAGAATTAATACACGTTCGTCTTGAAAATTTATTAATTTCATTATTTAGTCTACATATTTAATAAAAATAAATGAATAACCTGAGAGTGTTGCCATTGTTATTGTTTTCACTTTGCACAACATAGCATTGATCTTAAAATAAATCACATACATTATACACAATACACTGTCACTTCCGTCCTTCATTCTTTCATATCAAAATCTACTACATTTTATTCTACCTTCATACTATCCAATTATTGTTGTTAATAAAATTTATAAAATTAGAGCCTTGCATGGTATCAAGTATCAGGGGGTAGCTGTGTTAGTCTGTATCCACAAAAACAACAAGGAGTCCGCCAGCAACTACACAACACACCACAGAAACACTAACCCAGGAACCAATCCCTGTAGCAAACCTCGTTGCCTACTCTGTCCCCAGATCTACTCTGGCGACACCATCAGAGGACCCAACCACATCAGCCACACCATCAAGGGCTCATTCACCTGCATGTCTACTAATGTGATATATGCCATCATGTGCCAGCAATGCCCCTCTGCCACGTACATTGGCCAAACCAGACAGTCCCTATGTAAAAGAATAAGTGGACACAACAGACATCAGGAATGGTAACATACAAAAACCAGTAGGTGAACACTTCAATTTCCCTGGACATTCTATAATAGATTTAAAAGTCACTATTCTTGAACAAAAAAAACTTCAGAAACAGACTTCAAAGAGAAACAGCAGAACTAAAATTCATTTGCAAATTTAACACCATTAATTTGGGCTTGAATAGAGACTGGGAGTAGCTGGCTCATAACAGAGGCCTGGTCTACACTACGAGTTTAGGTCGACTTTAGCCGCGTTAAATCGAATTAAGCCTGGACACGTTCACACGACGAAGCCCTTTCTTTCGTCTTAAAGGGCCCTTTAAACCGGTTTCTTTACTCCACCTCCGACGAGGGGATTAGCGATAAAATCGGCCTTAGGGGGTCGGAATTGGGTTAGTGTGGACGGAATTCGACGTTATTGGCCTCCGGGAGCTATCCCACAGTGCTTCATTGTGACCGCTCTGGACAGCACTCTCAACTCAGATGCACTGGCCAGGTAGACAGGAAAAGCCCCGCGAACGTTTGAATTTCATTTCCTGTTTGCTCAGCATGGAGAGCACAGGTGACCACGCAGAGCTCATCACCACAGGTAACCGTGATGGAGTCCCAGGATCGCAAAAGAGCTCCAGCATGGACAGAACGGGAGGTACAGGATCTGCTCGCCATATGGGGAGATGAATCAGCGCTAGCTGAACTCCGAAGCAGTAAACGAAATGGCAAAATATTAGAAAAGGTCTCCAAGGCCATAAAGGACAGAGGCCATAACAGGGACGCACAGCAGTGCCACGTGAAAATTAAGGAGCTAAGGCAAGCCTAACACAAAGCCAGAGAAGCAAACGGAAGGTCCAGGACTGAGCCGCAAACATGCCGCTTCTACGCGGAGCTGCATGCCATTCTAGGGGGTGCAGCCACCACTACCCCAACCGTGTGCTATGAGTCCCTCACTGGAGAAACACACAGGGAAGCGGGTTCGGGGTACGAGGAAGATGAGGATGAAGATAATGTAAATAGCTCACAGCAGCAAGGAAGCGGAGAAACCGGTTTCCCCAACAGCCAGGATATGTTTATCACCCTGGACCTGGAACCAGTAACCCCCGAACTCACTCAAGACCCTGGGGGCACACAGGGGATCTCTGGTGAGTGTACCTTTGTAAATATTACACATGGTTTAAAAGCAAGCGTGTTTAATGATTAGTGATTAATTTGGCCTGGCAATCGTGGCCAGTACAGCTACTGGAAAAGTCTGTTAACGTGTATGGGGATGGAAAGCTCTCCTTCATGTACTCCCAAAGCCTTTGCAAAAGGTTTCTG
>NW_020665188.1:5205157-5227136 GCF_002925995.2 Terrapene triunguis | reverse complement strand
TGCAGCACGATGCGGTCCCACCAGTCTGTGCTTGTTTCCCGGGCCCAAAATCGGCGTTCCACGGCATCAACCTGCCCCAGGAACACCATGATTTGCACATTGCTGGGGCCTGTGCCTTGTGAGAGGTCTATGTCCATGTCCATTTCCTCATCACTCTCTTGGCCGCGCTGCAATCGCCTCCTCGGCTGGTCCCGGTTTTGCTTTGGCATGTCCTGGCTCTGCATATACTCCAGGACAATGCGCGTGGTGTTCATAGTGCTCATAATTGCCGCGGTGATCTGAGCGGGCTCCATGATCCCAGTGCTAGCTATGGCGTCTGGTCTGAAAAAAGGCACGAAACTAGTATCTGACGGACCAGGGGAAGGAGGGAGGGAGGGGCAAGTGACGACATGGCGTACAGGTACAGGGAATTAAAATCAAGAAAGGTGGCTGTGCATCAGGGAGAAACACAAACAACTGTCACACAGAATGGCCCCCCCCCAAAGATTGAACTCAAAAGTCTGGGTTTAGCAGGCCGTTGATTTGACGGAGGGAGGGGGGAAGGAAATGAATACAGAACAAATCTATTTTTTACATCTTAAGCCGACGGTGCAGCATGACTGATAGCCCTCGGCATTTTCTGGGTGCTTGGCAGCAAATACTGGGCGCTTGGCAGTTAGCCTTCAGGCCTATTGCACGATCTGCTGCTCAGGGAAGACTCTGCTAACGTGCGATGAGCCAACAGGGCGCTTGGCAGAAAATGGCATACTACGACTGATAACCATCATCATCAAGACAGTTCCATAGGACTGAGCATGTCTGCCCAGGTGCCCATGATCAACAGCCACTGCTGTACGACGACGACGGATACCAGTCGTAATAAACCATCTACTGCCAAAAGGCAAGGGGCTGGTGCAATGCGGCCCCACGGCTGCCGGCACCCAGATCGCCAATGAAGGCTACCAGTCATGCTGCACCATCTACCGCCAAAAGGCAGTTAGCTGCTGCTGCTGTGTAGCAATGCAGTCCCACGTCTGCCGGCACCCAGATGACATATGGTGACGGTGAGCTGAGCGGGCTCCATGCTAGCCGTGGTATGTTGTCTGCACAGGTAACCCAGGTAAAAAGGCGCGAATCTATTGTCTGCTGTTGCTCTGACGGAGGGGGAGGGGCCTGACGACATGTACCCAGAACCCCCCGCGACACTGTTTTACATCATTCGGGCATTGGGATCTCAACCCAGAATTCCAATGAGCGGCGGAGACTGTGGGAACTGTGGGATAGCTACCCATAGTGCAATGCTCCGGAAGTCGACGCTAGCCTCGGTACTGTGGACGCGGTCCGCCGACTAGAGCACTTAGAGCATTTTATGTGGGGACACACACAATCGGCTGTATACAACCGATTTCTATAAAACCGGCTTCTATTAATTCGATCTAATTTCGTAGTGTAGACATACCCAGAAGCAGCTTTGCCTCTCCTGGAATTGACACCTCCTCATCTATTATTGGGAGTGGACTACATCCAGCCTGATTGAATTGGCCCTGTCAACACTGGTTCTCCACTTGTAAGGTAACTCCCTTCTCGTCATGTGTCATTCCAGCATCTGTAACTTTCACTCCATGCATCTGAAGAAGTGAGGTTTTTTACCCAGGAAAGCTTGTGCCTAAATAAATCTGTTAGTCTTTAAGGTGCCACCGGACTCCTTGTTGTTTTTATAAAATTAGAATGGTGGATACTCTGTCATACTGGGGGATCGGGTTTGGTGGGGAGGGGAAGCAGACTGGGTTCGGTCACGGAGAGGATTGGGTTTGGCTGGGGAGGGGAAGGGTAGCAGACCGGGTTGAGTCAGTGGGGTATCGGGTTAGGTGGGGAAGGGAAGCAGACTGGGTTTGGTCAGTGGGGGTTCGGGTTTGGCTGGGGAGCGGAAGGGAAGCAGATCGGGTTTAGTCACTGGGAGGACTGGGTTTGTCTGGGGAGTGGAAGGGAAGCAGACCGGGTTTGCGTGTGGAGGGGGGAGAGGGCGCAATCTGGGTTTGGCCGGGAGGCGGTGGGCAGGGTAGGATTCAAAGAGCTGCAAGGTGAAATGGGCGCTCTCCTCTCCAGTCTCTGGCATGCAGCAGCGGGCCAAGTGCAATTGCAACAGGGCAATGGGAGCGTGTCGCCTGCTTTACCTTCATGAGTCCGTCCTGTGCCCGAGCTGGGGAGTTGAATGCTGGGCTCTCGCTCCAGCAGGGGGGCGTGGGGCAGGCAGGACTGTGAGGCAGAGAGTGCGCGGCCCTCATGCCAAAGCAGGGTCTGGAGGGTAGAAAGCTGGGGCGCAGGGAGGTGGGTTAAAGCGGCTTAGCCGCCCCTCCACGCGAGAAAGCCCACAGAGCTGCCAGCCGCGGCCTCCCTCCCTACTCTCCCCAGGGAGCAGCAGAGCCTCCTCTGCCTGCAAATCCTGCAGCCCGCTCTCCGAGCATGCCATGCAAGCCGGTCCCGGCCGCACTGACAGCACAGCTCAGCCCCAGCAGGGGTCTTACACTTCCCGCCGCAAGCTGCTCCACTCTCCTTCTGGCTGCTGTGCAATCTACAAGACAAAGGAGCTATTACTGTGTAAATGTACCTATCTGGATCCAGGGCCAGCTCCAGGCACCAGCTGAGCAAGCAGGTGCTTGGGGCGGCCAAGTGGAAGGGGCGGCATGTCGGGCTCTTCAGCGGCAATTCGGCGGCGGGTCCCTCAGTCCCTCTCAGAGGGAAGGACCTGTCCCCGAATTGCCGCCGAAGAAAAAAGCGATGCGGTGGAGCTGCTGCCGATCGCGATCGCGGCTTTTTTTTGGTGGGGGGGGGCAGCAAAAACCCTGGAGCTGGCCCTGTCTGTATCCATTCACAATCAAAGGACTTCGCTGGCTTTCTAAATGGCCGGAGAGCAATTCACTGGGAGCGTGGTTCTTATCATATATGTCCTCCCTCCCTACAGTCTGCGATCTGCAGCCAGCGGCTTGATTGGTGGTGGCGCCCCCAAATCTTGGCACCCTGGTCGGCTGCCTAGTTTGCCTAGTGGTTGCACCGGCCCTGGCGCCAAGGCTGGGGATGAGGGTCAGGCGCAGGGCCGGGAGCTGGAGACATGGCTGGTGGGGGCTGGCCTGGGCTCTGCTGTGCCCCCACAGATGGTCCTCCCTGCCCCCAGCAGGGGGTTTGGCCCACACTTTGGGGCCCTCTGTAGTAATGTTTAAAACTCAACCCAGGCCAGACCAAAGTGATGCTGGGAAGAAGGGAGAGAGAGAGAGAGACGTTGAAAACTTGGCCAGGATGCTGTCCTCCCCCTTACTTATTCAGTGAGTGGTGAGATGCCCCCAGCTCCTGTTTGACTTGCCACCGAGCCTAGATGATCAAGCAGCATAAATAGGAATATATCCCTTCTTCCTGCAGCTCTCTAGGAAACTCTGCCCTTTCCTCTTCAATGAGGATCTGGCTGCAGTGATCCATGCAGATTGGGTTAATGTCTCTTACTGTGGTTGGGGCTGAATATGGATGTGGGGCTGAGGCTCTGGCTCTTGCAGCCTGTGATAGCCCACCTCAATGGGACAGCCTGCCATGAGTGTATCACACTTGTTGCCTGCTCAAGGCCTTGGTGCTGATGTCAGTAACCACATCTCCATCCCTGACTGCCTCCCCAAGACAGCTGGGCTCCTCTGGGATAATGCAGATCCCTAAGTGCTAGATGAAGTGTGTGAGAGCTAGGGACAAAGCAGCCTCAGCTGAGGGTATCTTGCTGTGAAACACACTTCCAGAGGAGACTAGATCTATGCAGAGATTCTTAGGTCATGGTGCTGGTCCCTCTTCTTTGACAGCGCTTTTCTACCCTAATCAGAGCTCTGCTCATTTTAAAACGTAGAACAAACCAAGCAATAACAAGTGGGGGGGAGCAGCAGATGCTATGAGTTCTGCTAGGGACCTTGCTGATCTGACTTACCTGGGAAATACTTAGGGTATGTCTTCACTACCCGCCGATCCGGCGGGTAGCAATCGGTCTATCGGGGATCGACTTACCGCGTCTCGTGAGGACGCGGTAAAATCGATCCCTGATCGCTCTGCCGTCGACTCCGGAAATCCACCTCAGCAAGAGGCGGCAGCGGAGTCGGCGGCAGCACGGCAGCGGTCGACTTTCCCCCGTCCTCACCGCCAGGTAAGCCGACCTAAAATACGCAACTTCAGCTACGGTATTCACGTAGCTGAAGTTGCGTATCTTAGGTCGGAACCCCGCTGTAGTGTAGACCTAGCCTCTGATACTTCAAAGATGACACTAAAGAAAATCCTACAGCTGGTCTAGGTACCTAATGCAAGAGTTAGAATACCCTTTTTTTCTAAGGATACATAGGGCTTGTTGGCATTTATTGCCCTGAACCTACACGCCCTGATGCATGAGTTCCTTACACACTTGGGTAGCCCCACTGAACTCAGTGGAACTACTCATATGCCTAGAGCTACTCATGTGTAAAGTGTCTGCAGGATCGGGGCCATAAAGCTTAACCTTATTATAGTTAGGGCTATTGTTTCATTGGCTTTTGCTTGAGTTAGTCATTCTGACTGGGCTGTCAAGACGCACTCTGTTTTTGGAGCCTGGAAAGTCTCCAGCAGCACTAGGGGCCTCCCCTGACTGCCAGATCCCTCACAAAATGGACATATTTATCTGTGTTACAAATGCATATGATAGCTCTACCACTTATAAAATCAGGTGTCATTCTGAAGAACCTTCACAAGAGGGCATTCAACTAGCACTTACTGTACAACTTCTCTGCTAGCATGATGTGCTCCTGTGTGGGCATGAGCAGAGGGCTGTGTTTGGGAGCCAGAGGCTAGGAGGATACTCCCTTTTGAGCAGGTTATTCCAGAATTGTCCATTATGGTCAGAATTTTCAGAAGGGCTCAGTAATGCCAGTTGGGGCTGGGTTTTCCAGAGATCTTAGCCCCTAGGATGTTGAGCCCTTTTGAGAACCTGTCCCTAATCTTGGGTGCTGAGCCCTTGCAAACCTGGCCTGCTGGGTTTCCTGGTACCTTCTTCCAGTACTGCTCACTAGTGAAGACAGGTAGCTGTGCAAGGGGAGCTATCAATCTACCCTGGGGTACCAATTGCTACATGTCTCTGTTCCCTAGTTCTATAATAAAATATCACCCCTCCATGAAATGGATCTTTATTACCCCCAGAACATTGCTAAGCAGAACTTATCTATGATCGCAAAAGACCCTTCCTTCTTTCCACTCCTAGCATGTCCTCTCTGAGCCTCCTGCAGCTGCAGACAGGCCTCTGAAAGGCCACTTAGCCTCAGTCCCAATGAAAAGGGGCAGCAAATGCTTTCATTTCCCAGTAGGGTGACCAGATAGCAAATATGAAAAATCGAGAGGGAGGGGGAGGGGGGAGTAATAGGCACCTATATAAGAAAAATCCCCAAATATTGGGACTGTCCCTATAAAATCGGGACATCTGGTCACCCTATTTCCCGGTCAGGCCAGGAGCCAGGGCTTCCTCTCCACCCCTTCCCACATGGGGTAATCGCAGTGGCTCTTCTTCTGTCTGAGTGGAGTGGAGACTGGGGAAATAAGCTCTATGCAACAGTTACAGCATCTAACACCAATGGGACTAGCTTCATTCCAAGGTGATTAGCTGCTTCTTATTGCTATGGAGGGTTTGTCTCCAGCCCTGGTGGTGCGGACTGTGACTCTGTCCCTGCTTCCTTTGGCCTGGTAGCATTAGCACTGGTACAAGACTAAATACAGCAAGTCTCAGACCTCAAACCTTTTATTCCCTACCTGACCCTTAAGAAATGGTCTGTTTCCCACGAAGACGGAGGGTGCCTGAGAACTAGCCTTAAGGGCAGAGGGTCTCAAACTTTCTTTTGTTGTCCGTCCCCTTTTCAAAAGCAATGTTAATTGTTAATCACAGACCCCCAGCTGAGAAACTGATTGACAAAGATTTGTGTACTTCATATAAACATGTACGGTTAGTAATGCTTTAAGAAAAAGAGTAGAAGAGCACTTACAAATGGGTGTACCTCAGTGATTGTCAAACTTTTGTACTGGTGACCCCTTTCAAATAGCAAGCCTCCGAGTTTGACCCTCCCCTTGTAAATTAAAAACACTTTTTTATATATTTAAAACCATTATAAATGCTAGATGCAAAGCGGGGTTTGAGGTGGAGACTGCCAGCTCATGACTCCCATGTAATAACCTCATGACTCCCTGAGGAGTCCCAACTCCCAGTTTGAGAACCCCTGGGTTGTACCTGCTTCTTTCTGCAGAGTCTGTCTATCCTTGGCATGATGGTTGACATTTTGCAGACCCAGTTTGAGAACCGCTGGTTTAAAGCAGGTCTGAATTTTTTTCTGTAAAATATGTGGCACATGCTGAATCCATGACACAGTGGTGGAAAGGTTTTATTGGAATGAGTCAGAGATGACCTGAATAAATCTCACGGCTTCTGTACTCCTTTGAGAGGAGACTCAAAGAGCTTGGCTTGTTTAGCCTAACCAAACGAAGGCTGAGGGGACAGATGATTCTTCTCTATAAACACATCAGAGGGATAACCACCAGGGAGGGAAAGGGGTTATTTAAATTAAGTGTTAAATGTTGACACAAGAACAAATGGCTATAAACTGACCATCAAGAAGTTTAGACTTGAAATTAGATGAAGGTTTCTAACCATCAGGGGAGTTAAGTTCTGGAACAGCCTTCCAAGGGGAGCAGTGAGGGCAAAAAACCTAACTGGCTTCAAGACTGAGCCTAATAAATTTATGGAGGGAATGGTAAGATGGGACTGTCTACAAGGGCATGTCACTGATCTGTAACTGCTAGCAGCAAATATCTCCAGTGGCTGGTGACAGGACATTAGATGGGGAGGGCTCTCAGTTACTACTGTGAATTCTTTCCCAGGTGGTCTTGCCCACATACTCAGGGTCTAACTGATCGCCATGTTTGGGGTCAGGAAGGAATTTCTCCCCAGGTCAGATTGGCAGAGACCCTGGGTTTTTTTCACCTTCCTCTGGTGAATTCTCAGTAACTTGAAGTCTTTAAACCATGATTTGAGGACTTCAGTAACTCAGCCAGAGGTTAGGGGTCTGTTACAGGAGTGGGTGGGCAAGGTTCTGTGGCCTGTGATGTGCAGGAGGTCAGACTAGATCAGGGGTTGGCAACCTTTCAGAAGTGCTGTGCCGAGTCTTCATTTATTCACTCTAATTTAAGGTTTCGCGTGCCAGTTCGTACATTTTAACATTTTTAGAAGGTCTCTTTCTATAAGTCTATAATAAATAACTAAACTATTGTTTGTAAAGTAAATAAGGTTTTTAAAATGTTTAAGAAGCTTCATTTAAAATTAAATTAAAATGCAGAGCCCCCCGGACTGGTGGCCAGGACCCAGGCAGTGTGAGTGCCACTGAAAGTCAGCTTGCGTGCCACCTTTTCACAAGTGCCATAGGTTGCCTGCCCCTGGACTAGATGATCACAGTGGTCCCTTCAGACGTTAATCTATGGGTCTACCAGCGAGCAATGTGGCCATACCAAAAGAAACCTTTATACCTCATCATGCCTATGTGGTGTTGTTACATTAATACAGCTGTTTTTACATTTAATATGGGGACTTTGCATTTAACATGGGGATTAATTTATATAGGAACTGCCAGAGTGGATCACAGCAGGGGTCAGAGTCTAGTCTCCTATCGCCAACAGTGGCCAAAACCAGATGCTTCAGAGAAAGAAATAAGAAACCTTGCAGTGGGCAGTTATGGAATAGCCTGCCTATTAAAGGTAAAGATGTTGCAGCCTGTAAAGGGTTAACAGGTCTCTGCCTGTCTCATGGCTGCTTAGGGGTGGAGGTTAAAAGGAAGGGGAAGCTGGGTCAAGGGAAAACCTAAAGGAAGGCTGTCCTCACAGCTTCAGGTTAGTTAAAGCAGGGAAATCCTATGGGAATTATTGAAACAAGGGAGCATTTAATTTGCCTTCGGTTTGTAGATTGTACTCTGGCCAAAACAAGCCCTGAAGAAAAGGCCTTAAAAACAAATCCTTGGAGCTTAATTTCCCTTCCCTGGCTGGTGAGACTGCTTCCAAGGAAATCCCATCAGCAGCTGGTTTCAGCTCTGAGGCAGGAGGATTTAGATCCCTTCCAAGACTCCTGGCTATTTTTAATCCATTCTCAAATATCCAGGATTATAAATGGTCCTGTCCTTTTGTTGAACTGTGCTGAGCTGTTGGCATCACTGTGTGGCAATGAGTTCCACAAGCTGACTGTAGAATTTGTCAGGTACTTTGGATTTGTCAGGTGCTCCTTCTGGATGAACAGTGCTCTGTAAAGAAGGGAGTTGCTTGGATGCAGATGTAAATTATGCTTGCCTTCTGTAACCTGCAGGTGGCAACAAGATATCAGGGTCCCCTCGGGCTGTTGGGGACTCTTATTCCACTTGCTGTCTCCCTGCACTCTTCAAAATTTGGGCTACCTTGTTATATTCTGACTGCCTTTCCTGTGTGTCACATTGTGCACATCTGCTGTCCCTAGTTCTGGGAGACCCAGGTAACTACCCATTGAGTGCTCTAGCAGGAACGCCAAGTTAGCCTTTCAGCAGCATGTGGTGCAGAGCAGAATGTTCTTGCTTTCAGAGTGGAATGTACATGCCAGTCATCTCCCCAGTCCTATCTGCTCTGCTCCTTCATGGTGAGAAGCAGGAATGCTGATCCAGTAGCTGGGGCACTAATCTGTGATTCAGATGTGGGGTTGGTTCCCTGTTCCACTAGATTTCCTGTGTGACACTGGGCCCCACCTGTACAAGGGGGGCGGGGGGGAGGGGGCAGCACTGCCTACCTCGGATGTGTGGTGAGGATAAGCATGGTAACAATGGAGGCACACAGATCCTGGGCTACCAGGTGCCATGCAAGTAGTGCAGACAGAAGCAAAAGAAAATGGTGACACAGCTGGATCAGCTCCAGAGGCAGAATTTCCCTATGTGAGAAAACTGCACCCACATATATTTGGAAATTGCTCACGTGGGTGCACTTGTCTCCTGTACAGACAGCCCTACAGGTCTGCATCTGAACTCTGTACAAGGTAAAACAGCCCCATCACTCATATGTGGACTTCCAGCACTCCTGGCCACAGCCCAGAGCTCAGCCCCAGAGGGCAGGGGGTTCCCTGGAGTCACCAGCCTGTCCCTTCAATCAGCGACATGGCACATTTCTGCTGCTTCCCTATCAGTTAACATTAATAAAAAAGTTAATCCTTGATGGGACTTTAAGTCCCTGCCCCAAAGAATTCTCTCTCCATGTGTCCAGTGCCTAGCACCAAGGGGTCTGATCCCTTTGGGGGAGCTGTAGGCACCCCATAATGCAACAAGAAACTGGGTGAGAGGAAGTGATTTGAGGTGACCGCTAATTTAATTGACTGTAAAGCAAAGGCAAAAGAACATCAGCTTGTGGTTGACCCTGCCTAGGTGCACAAGCTGGGTCAAGGGCACAAGGTGTTTTCTCTGTGCCCCTGCACAAAGCTACACTGCTACTGGGGAGTACACATGTGACTGTGCTGGGCTGATATTGGCATGGGGAAGATGTAGGCCTTGTATCTCCTTCTCCCAGGCAGCATGGCTGGCTGGATGTAGGGGCAAGAACCTGTTGGACACTTGCTGAAGTGGCAGCTTGGACAGCCGCTGTGTGGACAGCCCTACAATGAATTATGGCTGAATCAGGGGCTCCCCCTCAACCCAAATCTCCTCCTCACCTCCCAGCTGCAACCTAGTGCTTGGATTGCAACATTATTTCCAAAAGCAAACCTTGGTCTGTGAGCTTAAAACAACTAAAAAAGAAAGCTGTAGCAGCTTGATCTCTCTAGCAGTGCCAGCACATGCTGTAGGTGCGGTCCTGCTGGTGTCTGTACTGCACCAACTAGGTAGGCCACTGTTAATGTGGCTGCTGCCTCAGTTTCCCCTTGCTGGCTTAGCCCTCTGGCTATACCAAAACTCCACTGCTTCCAGCTGTTCCCATTCTGGCTCAGCTCCACCTGCGTTGGCAACATCAGACACCCTAGTGCAGACAGACAGGCAGCTGGTGTTCTATGTGCTGTTGCCCAACCCTGTTGAGACTAGGTCTAATCTACAGAGTGCTTAAGATGCGGGTGGCCCATCTGTCTTAGGGCTTTAGAAGCAGCTCAGCCCATGGTAGCAACATGGGGCAACACTTGCCAAATTTTCCCAGTGTAGAAAGGGCCATAGAGTCCTGGGCCAGTAGTGAGGAGCAGAATCTCACAGGGAATGGTCATAAGCAGCCTGTGAACTCTAACTTAGCCCTGGGTTCGTGGGAGCTCTGAAAGATGGGCTATTTGGTAGGTTTAGCGCACGTTAATATCAATGGGAAAAGGGGATGGAAAAGAGAGATTTCCCTCTGAAGACTGCAAAGCCTCTTAGGTCATAAGAACGGCCATACTGGGTCAGACCAAAGGTCCATCCAGCCCAGTATCCTGTCTACCGATAGTGGCCAATGCCAGGTGCCTAACAGGTAATGATCAAGTGATCTCTCTCCTGCCATCTATCTCCACCCTCTGACAAACAGAGGCTAGGGACACCATTCCTTACCCATCCTGGCTAATACCTATTAATGGACTTAACCTTCATGAATTTATCTAGTTCTCTTTTAAACCCTGTTATAGTCCTAGCCTTCACGACCTCCTCAGGCAAGGAGTTCCACAGGTTGACTGTGCGCTGTGTGAAGAACCTCCTTTTATTTGTTTTAAACCTGATGCCCATTAATTTCATTTGGTGGCCCCTAGTTCTTATATTATGGGAACAAGTAAATAACTTTTCCTTATTTACTTTCTCCACATCACTCATTATTTTATATACCTCTATCATATCCCCCCTTAGGCTAGGTCTACACTACCCGCCTGAATCGGCGGGTAGAAATCAATCTCTCGGGGATCGAATTATCGCGTCTCGTCGGGACGCGACAATCGATCCCCGAATCGACGCTCTTACTCTACCAGCGGAGGTGGGAGTAAGCGCCGTCGACTGGGAGCCGCGGAGGTCGATTTTGCCGCCGTCCTCACAGGGGGGTAAGTCAGCTCCGATACATCCAATTCAGCTACGCTATTCGCGTAGGTGAATTTGCGTATCTTAAATCGACCCCCCCGTGTAGTGAAGACCTGCCCTCAGTCTCCTCTTTTCCAAGCTGAAAAGTCCTAGCCTTTTTAATCTCTCCTCATATGGGACCCGTTCCAAACCCCTAATCATTTTAGTTGCCCTTTTCTGAACTTTTTCTAATGCCAGTATATCTTTTTTGAGATGAGGAGAGCACATGTGTACACAGTATTCAAGATGTGGGCGTACCATGGATTTATATAAGGGGAATAAGATATTCTCCGTCTTATTCTCTATCCCTTTTTAAATTATTCATAACATCCTGTTTGCTTTTTTGACTACCACTGCACACTGCGTGGACGTCTTCAGAGAACTATCCACGATGACTCCAAGATCGCTTTCCTGATTAGTTGTAGCTAAGCTGTAGGTCAGTTGGAGCTATTTAGGGCTCCATTACCACACTGCAGTGCTTTCTGAACTGTTCCTCCCCTGAGCCTGGCTGTACAACCTGGCTTCACTCTGCCTTTGTGGTGAAATAGCAGAATGGAACAAAAGCCTCTTATGCAGATCAAATCCTCTTACTTGAGTCTGTTTCTATGTGAGGGACAGGAGTGCTGGACTCTGCCGGCACCATCTCCCCCACGCCACCCTCTGTCTCAGGGCAGCCGTGGCTAGAGCTGCCATCTGAGATAAGGGCGCCAGTGCAGTTGATGCATGGTCTCTAACTCAGAGACCTTAAATTGTAAATAGAGAAGCAAAACAGAGGAAATACAGCCTCTATGATGAGGTGCAGAGATCATGACTTGCTCAAGGCAACTGAACACAGCTCACCTAGATCCCAGGCCACACGCTGCTGTGCTCCTACTTTGGGAGCTGGGGACAGGCCATGGGGTTGTGGGTAGCCACCTACCTGCTCCACTCTCTTACTGGAAGTTGGGTCAGGGCCACTAAACCAGCACCACACACACACTCCTTTCTTTTGGCAAACACTGGCTCGCCTCAGCCTGAAATCCTCCTCCTTGTGCAGATGGGAATGGATGTTAGAAACTGATCCTCCCCCAGCCTCTGCAGACATCACTGCTCCTTTGGAAGAGGGGGGCTACAGTCAGTTGCCCTGTGCCTGGAATCTCAGCTGAGTGTGGGGCAATGAGGTCTGCTTCCCACCCTCCCATGTCCGTGCCATTCCTGCACAGCCCACTCTCTGGTGTGGATTATGCTCATTCGTCTGTTATTCTCTGACAAATACCCTACCAAAATAAAAGGTGCCAGCCGTCTGCTTGAGGACCTGTGGCCAGCACCATAATGTACCCACCCCAGCAGCTGCTTTGAAGCCAATCCCAGATCAAGGCCTAACCAAAATGTGCAGCAAGGCACAAATGAGCAATGACCTTTTAAATGTGCCCTGGGGTTTCAGGGAAGTTCTTAGGAGTAAAATCGACCCAACTAGATAAAATAACAATCACTTGAGTCAAGGCTGCTCAGGACCTGCTGTCAGTAACACTTTTACCTGTCTCTCCACTCCAGGAGGCTATGGGAGGGACACGGCTACCCAGACAGCCACAAGAGAGCAGCAGGCTGGGAAATGTTGGAAAACGCACTCACTCAGTCCCGCTTGGGATGACTGTGTCACTGCAAATCTCACTGCTGCCTGGGCCCATCCCTCCCTGTTTGGTGGGGGAGTGGGAGTGGGGGTGGGGGCGGGGGCGGGGGTAACTCTCCTGAGGCTGTTTCTCTCTCTTTGAAAATACAGCAAACAGACCTTCATCTCGCCCACCCGCTAGCAAAGCAGCTAGGCTGTCAGTATGATATCTGCACCTCCACTGGTCCTCTTTTGCTACTGCTGAGCTCACACAGCATGTACTTGACTGTCTTGTGAGCTCCGTATTTCCCAGCCTGGACTTGGACCAGCAATGCTGGAGTCTTAAGCTGAAAGCTCTTTCATGAGCTGGGGTCCTGCCATGTTATAATTTGCTCTGGATGAGGTACACTAGCTTCCCCAAGTTGCTTTCAGGTGCCTATTCCCAACTGGGTAACTGTGGCAGAAGCAGCCTGTGCTGAATGCCTGGGAGTTGTGTAGACTTTGTGCTGTGTTGAACAGGGGTGGAATATGTGGCGCTAATGCTGTCCCAGAGCTCTTTTCCAGCCAGTCTGTTAGAAAGCAACAGTGTTATGTAACAGGATCAGCGGCACTGCCATGCACCAGGAAACTCTTCCTAGAGGGAATGTGTGGCAATGTCAAAAGCAGTGAGCTGTGTATGGATAGGTAACTGTGTCAAATCAGATCCCCAGCTGAGCAGGCTTCACTAGATTGCCTCATATGAATCATGGAAGCTGGAGATGGAAAAGACCAGTGAAGACATCCACTCAGTCTCCCTACCAATGCAGGCTTGCTCCCTCCAATAGATTTTCTGCAGTGTGTTGACCAGTATAAAACAAAAGTCCACAATGATGGGGCTTCCATCACTTCCTGTGGGAGACTATTCTGCAGCCGCCCCGCCGCCCCCTTCACTCTCTGGAGCTTTCCCTGACATTCACCCTGCCGGTCTCAGGCTTTAATCCCATTAGTCCCAGTGCGCCACACTAAATTCCTCCCCCTCTTGGGTGATTATGTCATCCTTCAAATGTCTGTGCTCCCTTCCCCCTTACAGTGTGTCTACACTGCACAGTTAAACCAGATGACTGACACTTGGGTTAGCCTAGCCCGAGCATGAGTGACCCCACAGCAGAGCATTGTGGTAGTCTCGCTGTTTCAGCATGTGGCTGTAGGTCTGGGGCTATAGCCCATGGTTCTGTGTGCTGAGACATGCTAGGATTCTTCCCCAGCCAGTTCTGTTCATTGTGGGAGAACTTCTGTCCTGGATGCAGGGGGGAGAGATGAGATTGCAGGAAGGAAATGGAGGCCTGTCAGCACTTGAGCGATCTGGCCTACCTCCTCGCTGCAAAGGGGGAGGGTTCCAGCATGAGCTAAAGCACAGCTTGGCTCTAATGCCTATCCCCAGCTGTGCAAGCAAGCGTGGGGTTCAAAGCACACAAGCATATGCATGAGGGTTTTGTGTGTGGATGGTAGGGATGTTTGGGCCAAACACATCTATGAGCCTGGGCTAGGACTAAGGTGTAGACATAACCTTTCCTCCTTTCTGCATGGGTAAGGATAAGAGCTAGGTAAGTCAGCCCCTCTGGCTTTTGTTCTCTAGCTCATCCAGTATTTCTCTCATTGTGGTAAGGGGGTGCCTGGAACTGAACATAATATTCCAGGGGCATCCCCTTCAGAACACAGAAGAGCTGTGATCTTTCTGCTTTGATAGGATGCCTTGATGTATACAGCTGTCCTTTCATCCTGAGTTCTCATAGACTCATAGACTTTAAGGTCAGAAGGGACCAATATGGTCATCTAGTCTGACCTCCCGCATGATGCAGGCCACAAAAGCTGACCCCCCCACTTTCCCTTAACTCTGCTGTTGAAGTCTCCAGATCGTGATCTAAAGACTTCAAGTTGCAGAGAATCTTCCAGCTTGCGACCCCTGCCCTATGCTGCGGAGGAAGGCGAAAAACCTCCAGGGCCACTGCCAATCTACCCTGGAGGAAAATTCCTTCCCGACCCCAAATATGGCGATCAGCAGAACCCCGAGCATACAGGCAAGATTCTCTAGCCAGACCCTCATTTTGCCAGCGATGGCTGTTATTGACTAATTGACTAAAATCACGTTATCCCATCAAACCATTCCCTCCATAAATTTATCTAGCCTGATCTTGAAGCCAGAGAGGTCTTTCGCCCCCACCGTTTCCCTCGGAAGGCTGTTCCAAAATTTCACCCCTCTGACGGTTAGAAACCTTCGTCTAATTTCAAGCCTAAATTTCCCCACGGCCAGTTTATATCCATTCGTTCTCGTGTCCACATTAGCACTGAGCTGAAATAATTCCTCTCCCTCCCTGGTATTTATCCCTTTGATATATTTAAAGAGAGCAATCATATCCCCCCTCAGCCTTCTTTTGGTTAGGCTAAACAAACCAAGCTCCTCGAGTCTCCTTTCATAGGAAAGGTTTTCCATTCCTCGGATCATCCTAGTGGCCCTTCTCTGTACCCGTTCCAGTTTGAGTTCATCCTTTTTAAACATAGGAGACCAGAACTGCACACAGTACTCCAAGTGAGGTCTCACCAGCGCCTTGTATAACGGAAGCAGCACCTCCCTGTCCCTACTAGAAATACCCCGCCTTATGCATCCCAAGATTGCATTAGCCTTTTTCACAGCCACGTCGCATTGCCGACTCATAGTCATCCTGCGATCAACCAGGACTTCGAGGTCCTTCTCCTCCTCCGTCACTTCCAACCTATGCGTCCCTAGCTTATAACTGAAATTCTTGTTAGTCATCCCTAAATGCATCACCTTACACTTCTCACTATTAAATCTCATCCTATTATTATTACTCCAAATAACAAGGTCATCCAAGTCTCCCTGCAGAATATCCCGATCCTTCTCCGAGTTGGCAATACCTCCCAACTTGGTGTCATCCGCAAACGTTATCAGCCCACTTCTACATTCGGTTCCGAGGTCAGTAATGAATAGATTAAATAAAATCGGACCCAGAACCGAACCTTGAGGAACCCCACTGGTGACCGCCCTCCAATCTGACAGTTCACCCTTCAGTACTACCCGCTGCAGTCTCCCCTTTAACCAGTTCCTTATCCACCTCTGGATTTTCCTATCGATCCCCATCTTTTCCAATTTAACCAATAATTCCTCATGCGGTACCGTATCAAACGCTTTACTAAAATCAAGGTATATTAGATCCACCGCATTTCCTTTATCTAGAAGGTCTGTTACTTTCTCAAAGAAGGAGATCAGGTTGGTTTGGCACGACCTGCCTTTCGTAAACCCATGTTGCAATTTGTCCCAATTGCCATTCACCTCAAGGTCCTTAACTACTTTCTCCTTCAAAATTTTTTCCAAGACCTTGCATACTACAGAAGTTAAACTAACAGGCCTATAGTTACCCGGGTCACTTTTTTTCCCCTTCTTGAAAATAGAGACCACATTAGCTATTCTCCAGTCCAACGGTACCACCCCCGAGTTTACAGATTCATTAAAAATTATCGCCAAGGGGCTCGCAATTTCTCGCGCCAGTTCCTTCAATATTCTAGGATGAAGATCATCTGGTCCGCCCGATTTAGTCCCGTTTAGCTGGTCAAGTTTGGCTTCCACTTCTGATACTGCAATGTCAATCCCCCCTCCTTTATTACCCTCTGTCCTACTCCCTCTATTCCTAAACCCTTCATTGGCCTTATTAAAGACCGATGCAAAATATTCATTTAGATATTGTGCCATGCCTAGATTATTCTTAATTTCCACTCCATCTATATTCTTCAGCGGTCCCACTTCCTCTTTCTTTGTTTTCTTCCTATTTATATGGCTATAAAACCTCTTAGTATTGGATTTAATTCCCCTCGCGAGGTCCAACTCTACACGGCTTTTGGCCTTTCTCACCGCATCCCTACATGCTCTAACCTCAATAAGGTAGGTTTCCTTGCTGATCCCTCCCTTCTTCCATTCTCTGTACGCTTTCTGTTTTTTCTTAATTGCCCCTTTGAGACGCCCGCTCATCCAGCTAGGTCTAAATCTCCTGCCCACTAACCGTTTTCCCTTCAGCATTGATACTTTCTAGGATTTTCTCTCCTGTAGCACTGGCCTCAGGTGCCCAACCTGAGCCATGTTGATTTCAATAGAATTCCTGGCATGAGTACAAACTCCCCAGTGTGACTTGGTGTTGGACAACTGGGGATGACTTGTGGGAGTAAGTGCTCGCTCACGTGAGTAGGGTTGCCCAGTTAGGTCCTCCATGTATGTCAAACTTTCCTGCAGTGGTGCTGATTTTGATCTTCCTTGTACAGGAGTGACTTGACTGACATCTTTGTGGCTACACTGACCCACAGATGGGGTGAACAAGGGCATAAACAGTCAGATCCCTTCCTCTCATCTCACTGCCCCCACCTCAGGAAGCTGAGTCATACACTTAATGGAGAGAGAAGAGGTTTAAAAGGAAAACGTGTTCTGAACTTCAATACTCAGACCTCAGTGGTTCAGGAGCCAAATTAGCCATCAGCATTACCCATGAGCCACAGTCATGTGAATTCATTAGTTCATTTACTATAATGCTATAGATTCATATTTACACAGAATGATATATATAAACTAATTTTTCCCATCATTCTCAGAGCAAAATGGTTGACCAAGTATTATTTTATCAATGACAAAATAACAGGAATATAGTTAACAACATAGTAAAAGCATCCGAATTGGTTAATAATTAAGTCACGCAGTGTTTTAATATCATGTGCTGTAAAGAGTCACAGGAGATGCATTAAAGAGCCACTTGCAGCTCTCAAGCCTCAGTCTGAGTCTCACTAGTTCAGAGGTCACTGAGTGGTGAGTCTCCTTGGAAACAGATGACTGGAGCCCCAGATCTGAACTCCCTCAGTATTCAGGAGCAGTTAGGATCTAAGGTTTTTGGTTTGGCTCGGCTCATTCTGGAGGTTGGTGTAAATTGCTAACTTCTGATCCAGATTCAAACTTCCCCAGCTATGTGATAAACAACATGACTTCACTGGGACTGAAGTGATTTGCTGGATTGAGGTCAAGGATAAGGGATGGCATGGAAAGTGCAAATATGAGAGGAAGACATACAGTGGGTGTTTAGCAGGAGGGCAGGAAATGGGAGGGGATGCAGAGAGGCGAGGTGCAGGGCTATGAAGATGAGAAGCAGGAGTTTGATGCAAAAGGTTTGAAGTCACAAAAGAGATTTGAAGAGGGGTTACATGGGCAGAGTGGTGTGAAAGAAGCTCTTTGGACTAACTGCAGGGTGCTGAGGTGAGAAGCAGGAACTCTGCAGTCAAGGTGAACGGGAACAAAAGGCAGGCTTGGGAGAGACTGGTAGATGGTGAGATCACTAACTTTGTTGAACAGGGGCAGAAAGAAGGGAAGAATGTTGAGTGGGGAGGAACCTTAAAGGAAGAGACCAACTTCCCCCACTTCCTTATGAAGGGAAGATCTGCCTCCAAGGTGGATATGGGTAGGGCTGGGCTTGTCACTCCCTGCACATGCTGCGCTCTAGCAATTTAAAGCTGAAACTATTATGTCTTGCCATGTGGATGTGTTGAGACAAGCTGCTGGGCAGCCACAGCTCAGCCATGTTGGCTGTAGTGTAGATGGATGAGAGAATACCAAAGAGTTTACACAAACACCAGTGCACTTGTAGTGAGGACAGCCTATTACTGGTAAAAAGGCTCAAGGGTGGAATCTGTTCTAATCACTCACATAATCCAAGGGTGGAGCTACTCAGGGAGACAAAGGATCTAAGTATTCCAGACAATTAAAAGTGTAACTATTTACAGAAACCAAGGGCAAAACAAACAGCTAGAACCAATGGCAATTACCCTCCAGGGCACAGTTACCTATTGGATTCACAGATGGCGCTAGTCCCTGGACTCAATAGTAAAATGATGCCCAAATTAGTAAGAATTATCCAGTGAAGAAGAGATCAAGGCAAATGGAGAGGGTAGCCTCAACCTGATCTCAGCTGGAAAAACTCATCTAAGTAGCCTTCAAATTAGGCAGGTATGTAGGTCAGTTTATGCATGGGAGGAGAATGTTTAATAGGAGTGCAGCCTCCTGAGGCCTTTTTCAGAGGCTTCAGGAAGAGGGCAGAGGATTACTGGAGAGAGTGTCTTGCTGCTTTGTCATTTAATTCTCCAAATGAACTAAAATATCAAATCACTGACTTTGTCCATGTGGTACCATCTTCTGGAACCAGTCACTGATATACCTTAGGGGTCTTGGCTTTGTGGGTGGAAAGGAGAGAGAGCCAAGAGCATGCAGAAGAACTGAATTTACTCTTCATATGGCTTTTAGCAGTATTTTGGGGGAGCTTCTCTGCTCTCACCTCCCCATATTGTCACAATATCGTAATCTCTTTCCTGCTGAGGGGAAAGGCTAGAGACTGCTACTTGTTCAGCTATGGACCTGATCAGAACCCCATTGATGTCAGTGGAAACCTTTCCCTACAGCTGCAACTGCTCAAATATTTGTGTACAAAGGGGCCTTCTGTTGGGAGCTAGGACAATCGACCTAAATGGGGCTAGCCATGTGTGCATGTGCAAGGCAGCTGCCATACCATCCCATGCTGCAGCCAGTGCTGAACCCAAACTCCTCCTACAGTGTCTAAAGCCCATGTCTCTCACCACGAATAGTCACAACCATGTCCCAGTTCTCTGTCTGAAGGCACAAAGGAAATCTCAAAGCTGTGTCTGTCTCTTTTGGGTTTTTTTTTTTTTTTTTTTGCTGCTTTATGATGAAGGCCTAACTGATACCTTAAAGATCAGAACTGTTAAAGCTGGTGTTCCCTGGTTTTGCTGGAGGTCTTTTAGCTGTGTATTGTGAGCTTTCACACATCTGATCTGAAAGGGCAGAGGTGTTGAATCTTTAGCAAAGGCCATCTTTCGCTCAAGTGCTCATTATGGTAAGTCAGAAGGTCTCCAAAAGCACATAAACTAAGTTTTAAGCATGACTAAAACTTCCATTCCTTCAATTGCCCAGTTTTCCCTTGCTCATCTCTTCTGATACCATAACTTCACTAGCTCTACAGGTCACCAGTCTGCCCTGGTGAACAAGATCTGAATTTTGGAGGTAAAAACAAGCAGAAAGGGAGAACCCTTGCAGAACTACCTTATACACTTTTTAGAGGCACGAGAATAATATTTCCCCCCTTTTCAGCTTTGTTTAAAACAAAAACAACCACCCTGTTCAATCAGGTTAGGCTGACTATAATCATTTTCTCTATCAGACCCTGTAGTGAGGCAACAACTCACTGGCACGGCACCTCCTGCTGGTCATCCTGGGAATTAGCTCTCCAGCACCAGAGCACCCTCTGCTGGTTGATGTCCCGCTTGCCTCAGGCCCCTGTGTCCCTCCTGGACCCCAGTGCCCCTTACCTCAGGGTTCTGCCCTCTGCAGTACCCCCAGTCTCTGGGTCTTCCTTCCCAGGGGAACCCCCAACCCTCTATCCCCACCTTGCCTCAGTGGCTACTGCCAGTCATTATCTAGCCCCCGCTCACTGGGGCAGACTGCAGTCTGTAAACCACTCATCATCAGCAAGGGGGGTTGGATCAGCTGCCTTTCCTAACCCTGGGCTGCACCTCTGCAACCCCAATACCTGTTTTGAGCCTTTACCAAGGCCTTCAGCCTGGGGAGTTGCCAGGCTGGAGCTCCCCAGCTCCTCTACCCGTCCCCAGCCCTGCTAAGCCTCAGGTACCCTGCTCAGCTCCCAGTCCTTCTCTCTCCATCAAGAGAGAGACTCTTACTCAGCTGCTCACTCACAGCCCTTTTATAGGGCCAGCTGTGGCCTGATTGGGGCGTGGCCCCAGCTGTGGCTGCTTCCCCAATTAGTCTAGCCTTTTTCTCAGCTGCAGCCCTCTCCAGGGCTGCTTTTAAACCCTCTTAGCCAGGGAGCGGGGTGACTACCCCGCTACAGACCCTTACCAAGGTTTTTCAAAGGACAAACC
Source organism: Terrapene triunguis (assembly GCF_002925995.2). NCBI lineage: Eukaryota > Metazoa > Chordata > Testudines > Emydidae > Terrapene > Terrapene triunguis. Next base: position 5,206,514 of record NW_020665188.1, on the reverse strand, counting down.
TAGCAATGCTTTTCACATGCATTATGTGCTACATAATTAATCCTTCTGTCCTGCAAGGGGAGTAGGCTTTTATCTGGACATATCACAAGGAGATCCCATTTGTCACTGGGGACATAAACCCTATTACTGGTGGTCTCTGACATATATGGATAGACTGGACACGCCTTCCCCCTCCCGCCCCGCCCCCCCGTGTCTCCCAACAGTAGGATTTGGGGCTCTCTGAGGTGATTCTGCCATACTGCCTCTTATCATGGGAGGTCCATGCCAAGATTAGGTAATTACAGAAGAGATGGCCCTGCTTTTGATGAGATCAACTAGAATTTTCTAAGCCACAGTTTACCCCCAAACCTAATATTGGACCGATATCCAATGGAACTAGGCACCAAATTCTCCAGAGGCACCTTTAAAAATCCAAACCTCAGCTCCTCATGCTGACTGCCAAACAATCATCCCATGTGGGAAAGCCAGCCCATGATTTAACTGTGGTCTCTGGCATACCTATAAGATTAGCAATGTAATGGATTCAAGTTCAAGGTCTGTCCTCTTTTTTAATATGCTCCATGGTCCGGGCCCAGGGTATCTAAGAGATCAATTAAAGCTCTGGGATGAAGACTGTGGTCGACAACTTTGCTCCTCTGGCCCTGTGGAACTTTCTGCAATAAGGGTACATCTCGTCTGTGCAGGATCCAGAGCTTTCCCGAGGGCAGTCCAAGACTGTAGCATTAACATCCCCAGGAACTAAGGACCATCCCAAACCTCCCCACCTTCTGCTCCAAGTGCAAGGAGCAGAGTCAGCAGTGTGCCCTCGTTGCCAAGAAGGCCAATGGCATATTGGGCTGTATTAGTAGGAGCATTGCCAGCAGATCGAGGGCAGTGATTATTCCTCTCTAGGTTGGCTTCATTATGCCACTCCGGGGTGTGGATTTTTCACACCCCTGAGCAATGTACCTGTGTTGACCTAACTTTTTAGTATAGACCATGCCTCAAATACTAGTGATGAGGGTGGCATAAGAACCTATAGATAATTAGAATCTCAGCACTCCTGACCAAGACGAAGCTGTGGGACTTCAACTGAAATAAAAACACTTTCTTACCAGCCCATCTATCTGAATCTGATACACAATGGTTTCATATATACATTAAAGGGGATAGTCCTGTTTTTATTTTATAGCTTGCTTGACATAACTGTGTGTCCATTTTACAAAGGAAACTGCTTTCATGTGTCTATCTGAGTTCTGGGCTATCCACCTGAGGTGTTTCCTGTTAAAGGTCTGTGTGCTCTGTGATCCCTCTGAGAATTACCATGTAATAAGAACAGGAGTACTTGTGGCACCTTAGAGACTAACAAATTTATTAG
>NW_020665188.1:5166591-5200157 GCF_002925995.2 Terrapene triunguis | reverse complement strand
CTAATAAATTTGTTAGTCTCTAAGGTGCCACAAGTACTCCTGTTCTTTTTGCGGATACAGACTAACACGGCTGCTACTCTGAAACCTACCATGTAATAGTTTATCTAACACAATTGCCTCTGTCTTACAAGGGGAAGCTTCCCCGTTGTCTCCTAATATCAGACAGAGCACAGCAAGTTATTCCTGGACAGGTCTTGGAACAGTAGCATAAGCGTACAGCACACTTTCAGTAGGATTTTGATGTGGGCATTGAACCTTTTTGTCTTATTGAAATTATGGTAATTTTATCTTCCCACCCTTCCAACAAACCTGAACATGGCTAAACCATCTGTATTCTGCTATTATCAATAAACAAGTATGTTTTTCTTGGTTGGCTGGCAGCGAATATTATTAGTTAACTCTTCCATTTACATGACTGCATCACCATAGTATTTGAGCATCTCTCAAACAATGAATTTATCCTAAACAGGTGCTAAAGGGTCAGAACTTCTAGCCAAGTTATACAGCTGAGGCATAGCATGGCTAAATGACTTGCCCAGGGTCAGACCAGAAGTTTGGAAGAAGCAGGAATCAAACCAAGATCTCCAGTCCCAGTCCACTGGTTTAGTCACAAGCCCATCTTTACAATGATAATGTCTCATCACAAGACTAATCAGGTTTTTTTAAGATGCTGCTTTTTTATTCCTTATGTGAAGGGGCATAATGATTGCAATGGCCTCTGGCTTCTTCAGTGTGTCTTTAATTGACAGCAAGGCAACCTGGGGTGAAATCAGCTCTGAAGAAGAGCAGGCTAGGTCAGCCATTCATCCAGTTTTAAGACCGATAGTCCTGTTTTTAAATGGTTTGTCCCCCGTCTGGTGCTGAAACAAAACTGGATGCAGTTTTGTCTGGTATCAGGGCAGAGGCACCAGAACTGGGAGGGCCAGCAGTCCATGGCTCCCCCACTTTTTAACATGGGTGTAGTTTGGGGGGGTAGGGGGCTGCGTTGCCTCCCCAAACTACAAGTCTCGGGCAGGCGTGGAATAGTGCAGGCAGAGGCTGCACTTCATGGCGGGGGAGCTGATAAAGTGATAAGCTCCCCTGCTGCAACGTATCAGGGGGTAGCCGTGTTAGTCTGTATCTACAAAAATAACAAGGAGTCTGGTGGCACCTTAAAGACTAACAGATTTATTTGGGTGTAAGCTTTCGTGGGTAAAAACCTCACTTCTTCGAGGTTTTTACCCATGAAAGCTTATGCCCAAATAAATCTGTTAGTCTTTAAGGTGCCACCAGACTCCTTGTTGTTCCTGCTGCAAAGTGCAACCCTTACCTGTAGTGCCAGAGGTAACACCCATGAGTGACATAATTATTCCAACCAAACCCGCCGTGTAGACAGCACTATGTCAACAGGAGAGCTTCTCCGATAGACGTAGCTACCGCCAATCGGGGAGGTGGATTAACAGCTGACGGGAGAGCTCTCACCCATCAGCATAGAGCGTCTTCATTAAAGTGCTACAGCAGTGCAGCTCCATCGGTGTTCTTCCCCCCGAGGTTCCGCTCCCTGGCCAGGCCAGAAGCTGGGCTGTGGTAAGACCCATCCAGGGAGCCTGGGGCGCTGTGGGGAGCCCCAGACCCTCCACCTGGCCATGACCAGCCCCCGGCCCGTGTCCCCACCCGGAAGAGGAGGAGCAGGGGGCGGGGCCATGGAGGGGACAGGGCCACAGAGGGAGACAGGGCCTTGTGGGTCCCCCCCTCATCCTAGGCTGGGGATGCCATTTTGAAAACCGCCCCTGCTGTTGTGACCTAGCATGCATGAGGGACCCATTTTGAAGAACGTGCCAGGTAGGGTTACCACCTTTGAAATGCAAAAAAACTGGCAACCCCACCCCACAAAAGACAAGCCTGCCGCAACCCAAATCCCCAACCACAAGGCAACTCCGCAACCCTCCCCCCCCCACAACAGCCACTTATAGTATCTAGAGAGAGAACACCTATAGAAACGATTGGTGGGTAACATCTTAGGTCTCTTCATTCTCACGTGACTCAAACCCTCTCTCACACGTGCGGTATGCGTGCATGTTGGTGGGCAGACAGCTGCTGTATTTTCAACAGTTTTGCCCTGTTGTCGCTTAAACTGTGGAAGTGGGAACTCTGCAGCATCTTTAGCTGGACACAGAAACTTTTAACATTAGATGTGCCACGGTATTATGATAATAATGCAAATTTTTAGACCCAAGCAAAGAAAACAGCAGATTAAATTATTTTTCTATCAACTGGCAAACCCACAAAAATCCCAGCCAGGTCAGTCAAATACCGGCCAGGTGGTAACTCTAGGGCCAGCCTGTTCCTGGTGGCATGACCTTGCACGTGTGCAGGAGGCCATTTTGAAGAGTAGCTACCCCACCCCTGTGACTTTGCATGTGCAGACCCATGCTATTCCTGGCAGTATGGAATGTCTGGTAATCTGGGGATGTGCAAGTGGGCACCCTAGACCAGGCCTTGTGCTGAAGTCCCACCAAAACTTTTATTTTTGGCATTTCAGCAGTGCCTAGGCCTTGTGCTGGTGCTCTATGTGGGATGGATTCCTCTCCTACAGCTCAGGAGAGACATTCCCAGTTCTCCAATTAAATCCAAATACACAACTGTACCTCTTGCAATAACTGTTTCATTTCTGCAAAAATACCTATTGGAATTTCCCACACTGTTGGGACGTGCAGTCGTCCCCAATCAAACTTAACGTGCTCTCCTGCGGAACAACAGCTCTATTTGAGGTATCCTCCTGCCCTCACAGACGTCTGCAATAGGGAAGTGCTCCTGAGGAACTACTAGACCACTTCAGGTGTCTGAGAGGCCTAGTCAGAATCCATAGCAGCTGCTAGAGTTCACTGCACGTGAGGCTCGATCTCACAGCCTGTTCCTCTATCTGTAAATCAGTGGCTGTTGCATGAATGCTCTTTTACCCAGACTTACTAGTAAGGGAAATACAGCAAGGCAGTACGTTTCCACAGCACTGACTCCTTCCTCTCTAACTGTCCGGTGGGGTCTGCCTGAGACAGGGTTTCATTCACCTCAGCAGCCCATGGCAATTTAAAGCTGACATACAGTGTCTAGCTTGAACACTGCTGGTGTTTTCCTAGCTCACTTGCTTGCGTTGTCAGATGTCCTGTTGCCACTGCCAGTTCTCTTGCATCTTTGGCTTTGGCTTGCAGCTTCTGGGAAGATATTCAATGGTTGGCATGACAGCCAGGGCTGGAATCAGTCTGATGGTAGCAGGAGGCTTGGAGGTTGGGAAGCCATGTATGCTGGGGAAGGAAAACAAAAGAGCTTCCTGTTCATCAGTAAGCAGAAGACTGGGAGGGGGTGAGACCTGCAGTGACGGTGATGATCCTTCTGTTAGAGCCTATAAGGGGGGTGGGGGTGTGCTGGACAGCTTGGGAAGGCATAGGCTATGGGTCTGTACTCAAGTGGGAGACAGAGCAGGAGCTCTGGGCCTCTCCATAAATAGGAGCTCTGGGAGAGGCAAGTCTATGGCAGTGGTGGATAAGGCTGGTTTGGGTAGGCCCATTAAATTTTAGGCATGAGTGGCTGTGGGAATGTCCCTGAGCTCGGGCTGAGGAGGCAGGCTGCAGAAATGTGTGATGGAAGTGATCCTGAGTACATCAGTTTGCACCTCGCTTAGGGTGAGCATTTGCTTCCTTTTGGGGCCAAGAGGTGGAGCTTCCAGCAGCGGGAGGAAGACCCTTTTCACCCAGTCCCCAGTGCATATGTGTGAGACTGCTCCTAAGACTGGCAGAGGTTTGGACCAGAGCAGCCAGGAGCCAGCTGAGAGCCGTCTAGCCTGCACCCTATTAAGTCTGAAGGTCACATGGACCTTAGGGACAGGACCGTGGCCCACAAGGCAAAGTTTGGCTGGTTGAGGTCTTTGTTTGTCTGGATTTCTCAGTGGACTCTGTTTACCCAGGAAGGAGGGGACTTGATGGTTTGGCTGGCTTGCTAGACCAAACCAGAAGGGGACTGTGGCTCAGAGGGGGGACAGACACAAGTTCACAATTAATGCCAGAAAGGCAGGTAGCCCTGTGATGGGACCTATTTAATTTGACCTCCCATTGCAGAAGGTTTCAAGACCACTCTTGACCCTACCAGGGTTGAATGCTGGCATAACTCCAACATTGTCTGGTGGGGAAACTGCTAACAGCATTTTTATTAAAACACTTAAAAGCTCTCTGCTCCTTTCTGGGGTAGGAAAACACTTCACCCCAAACGTCAGACTCGCACAGACCAGCCACTGCTCAACATTTTCTTCTCTTTTTCCAGTTAGGGAAACCTTGGCTGGAGGGTTCATAGACCCAAGAGTAGGGGAGATGTTGAATTTAAGAGCAATCCCAGCAAATGTGGTCTAATCTTACTCTTGCTTATGTTTATTTCATCAAGATTTGGCTTCTTGGTCTGGCCAGGAAGAAATGTTCTCTTTGCTCTGCCTCTCTCTGCCGTGTCTGGATTCAAACATTGCACAGGTAAGGCAATAAAAGTTACTACAGCTTCCTTTCTGAGCTCTTTTCTATCTTAACTGATAGAGGACTTTTTTAGAAGTGTAGAATTTGCGGAAAGCTAAACACACTGTTGTGATGTGTGTACAGCTGCTGCTCTGACAAGAAAATAAACCGTGAATCCCATTGCATCAATGAACTTCCTCGCTTCCTTAATTGAACCACTGAATAAATCCAAAATTATAACATCTGTGTTCGTAGGCACAAAAATAAGGCTCCATTGTAACAGAGGACCACATTCTTCCACTCTTACTCAATCAGAGTAGAACTTACTGCTATGAATAGTTCCACTGAAATCCATGAAACAATATCAGAAGTAAGGTAATACTCAGTATGGTAAGGTAATACTGAATCAGGATAGCAGTATCTGGCCCCAAATTATTAAAATATTGGCTGGTGTAACCAACCTCACATGAGCCAACATCAGTGTTAGAAGCTGAGACCTACAGGCTAAAAGCATGAGCCCATACTACTTGAGCGAGAGGACTGAGGGCTTGTCTACACATGGAATTATTTCAGTACAGCCATTCCTGAATAACTTCATGTGTGGATGCTTATTCCAGAATACGAGTGCCTTCTTCCAGTTTAGTTTAAATCCACTTTGAAAGTGGATTTAAACCAGTGGTTCCCAAACTTTAACAACCTGTGAACCCCTTTCACTAAAATGTCAAGTCTCGCGAATCCCCTCCTAAAAATGAATATTTCCAGGGATTTTCTCGTTTACCTGAGTATAAATTATAAAAGCAGTGAGCTTGGAAATATAAAATTTGTTTTTATGACATGCTTATTACACACTATTTATTATTAAGTGTCCCTGGCCTCTGTTTGCCAGAAGCTGGGAATGAGCGAAAGGGGATGGATCACTTGATGATTACCTGTTCTGTTCATTCCCTCTGGGGCACCTGGCACTGGCCACTGTTGGAAGACAGGACACTGGGCTAGATGGACCCTTGGTCTGACCCAGTAGAGCCATTCTTACATTCTTATTTATCATTACAGTATTTTTATTACATTATGAAAATGGCAACACTCTTCCAAGATCTCACTTTCATAGCTTCTATCACTTTGAATAAGCCTGTAATAAGACAAGGCTCCTATGTTTCATCAAGGAGTATCAGATGTGAAACTGCATGAAGGTATTTAAGAAGCCAACTCAAAGAGTTCCTCCTACACAAGCATTCAGGTCTTGAGCAGTCCAGACAAACGACGCACATGTTACAACAAAGCGTAAACTTGTTTGTCATAATAATTTTAAAAACAATACTAGCTGCCTATTTAATTTTAAAACAGCAAAAAATATCCACCTCCCTTTCTATTTCTTATAAGGAGTCTTGAAGTTTAAATCTCCTCAGTGTGATAGACATGCTTGCTTTGATACTCTTAGCTCTTGGAAGTCCAGGGGCTCCGGGCTGCTGGCCCCGTGCTGCGCAGGATCCCTAGGGACAGCTCTGTCCGCCATTAGGGAATTTTTTTCCGAGAACCCCCTGTTACATTTTGTGAACCCCCAGGGGTTCTCGAACCCCAGGTTGGGAACCACTGATTTAAACTAAACCAGAAAAAGGCACTCTTATTCTGGAATAAGCATCTACACGTGGAATATTCAGGAATAGCTTAACCCTGAGTCCCTTGGATGGAAGCAGGAACAGATTCATAAAGCTCTTGGGTGGACCAACCACGAGAAGAGGACAAAGGCCCACACTCCTAGTGTGGGTTAGACTAGCACAGGCAAAACACAATGACTTTATCTCTGTGTGGATGGTAACCATTCCAGGAGCCATTTCTTCCATTCCCGGTTCTCCTTTTCTTTTCTGAGGTATCATTACTATATAAATGTTTTCTTTATACATTTCAAATGGCTAGAGCAGGCCTGTTTCAACTGAACAGACTGTTACAGTATATTATTTATGGAAAGTAAAAATATTTGAAAAAGAAGATATCTCTTCTTGTCTGTTCTCTTTGCCTGGTTTGTAAGATGTTTCATTACTCTGTAAAAATGTGTTTAAAACAAATTACAGGAAATGTTTAAAAAGAAATGCACCACAGACAATCACTCTCTCAACTAAATTACTGTTAGCCTAAAGATTGTTTATCAAATTATGTTCCTTATGCTGATAAGAACCCTTTCATGTCTACCTGTGGTTTGAATGTGACCCTGGCTAGAGATTGGCGGTGACAAAACGTGACTACCACCTGACAGCTAGTCAATGGCCTTCGGGAAATGAGCAAGTGCTCTCAGTCCACTTCCTAGTGAATATTTGTCCATTTTATTCAAACCTATTTGCCCTCAGTGGCAAGCAGGGAGGTAGGAATTCAGGATTTCATTGGGAGAATCATAGAATAGTAGGGCTCAAGAGACCTCAAGAGTTCAAGGACAGCCATGTGAGCTGAGCCAGGACCAAGTAACTGACTCTGTCCAAGCCAGGGGCAACAGCTTCTTCCTAAAAGTGGAGGGGCCATGAGGCTTTGCCTGCTCCATGGCCCCGCCCCTGCCCCTCCTCTTCTCTCTGAGTCCTCCCCTCCCCCCCCCCGGCCAAGCCAGAAGCTGGAGCCAGGTCAGAGAGCTCAGGCTCCTCCACTTGCCCAGGGTGGAGTGGGGCCCGAGAGCAGCCTCCGGCCTGTGTTCCTGCCCACCCCAGGCCCCTGCCCAGGGCAGGTGGAGGGTCCGTGGCTCCCCACATCTGGCCGCATGGCTCTTACCCTGACCCAGCTCCAGCTTCCGGCCTGGGAGTGGGGCCTCGAGGGCCGAAGAGCTGCAGCTGGGCCATGGTAAGAGCCGCCGGGCAGCTGTGGGGAGCCATGGACCCACCGCCTACCTGAGGGGGTGGGGAGAGATCTGGGGGGGTGTGGGGACACGAGCTGAGGGCTGCTCTCACCCCCTCTCCCCAGGCAGGTGGAGGGTCTGCAGCTCCTCACAGCTGCCCAGGCTTCCTGGGCCGCTCTTACCCGGGCTGGGCTCCAGCTTCCGGCCTGGCTGGGCAAGCGGGGCCTCAGGGAGAGAGGAAGGGCAGTGGGCCGGCCCGTGGTGAAAAGTGGGAGGGCAGTGGCTGTGATGGGTTGGATTACAGAAACCCCCTTGGCAGCTGCCAACTGATGTGCCAAGACTACCTCTGCTCCTGTTTTCCCTGCCAGCTCAGGACTCCAGCACCCTGTCTTGCTGAGCCAGACACTCCCGTCTGCTCCAACAAAGACCCAGGGTTTGAATTACTTGCCCCAAAGCTGCAGGTTTACCTGAAAACAGCTCACAGAAGTGTGCTTGTCTTTAGCACTCAGATGGCCAACTCCCAATGGGGTCTAAACCCAAATAAATCCGTTTTACCCTGTATAAAGCTTATGCGGGGTAAACTCATAAATTGTTCGCCCTCTATAACACTGCTAGAGAGATATGCACAGTTGTTTGCTCCCCCAGGTATTAATACATACTCTGAGTTAATTAATAAGTAGAAAGTGATTTTATTAAATACAGAAAGTAGGATTTAAGTGGTTTCAAGTAGTAACAGACAGAATGAAGAAAGTTAACAAGCAAAATAAAATAAAATGCGCAAATCTATGTGTAATCAAACTGAATACAGATAATCTCACCCTCTGAGATGCTTCAGTAAGTTTTTTCCTCAGACTGGACACCTTCCAGACCTGGGCACAATTCTTTCCCCTGGTACAGCTCTTATTCCAGCTCAGGTGATAGCTAGGGGATTCTTCATGATGGCTCCTCTGTCCTCCTTTGTTCTGTTCCACCCCTTTATATATCTTTTGCATAAGGCGGGAACCCTTTGTCCCTCTGGGTTTCCACCCCCCCTCACTGGAAAAGCACCAGGTTAAAGATGGATTTCAATTCAGGTGACATGATCACATGTCACTGCAAGACTTCATTACCCACTTGCCAGCACACACATATACAGGAAGACTCACAGGTAAAACACAGCCTTCTGCAGACTATGGTCCTGGTTAATGGGAGTCATCAAGATTCCAAACCACCATTAATGGCCCACACTTTGCATAATTACAATAGGCCCTCAGAGTTATATTTTATATTTCTAGTTTTAGATACAAGAGTGGTACATTTATACAAATAGGATGATCACACTCAGTAGATTATAAGTTTTGTAATGATACCTTACAAGAGACCTTTTGCATGAAGCATATCCCAGTTACATTATATTCACTTATTATCATATTTTTATAAAACCATATAGACTGCACAACATCACACCCTCCTCCTGAACTTACTGCCAGAGACTTGGACACTGACCAGGGCGGAGGCAGTGTACCTAAAATTCATTTTTGGGCTCCCCTATGGGGCAGACACTCCTGTGTCCCCCAAAAGGGAAAGAGACCCTGATCCAGCTGTAGGCTCACAGCTACCAGCTATGACAGACCTTTCGCTGGCCAGCAAAATCCGCCCCCCCTTTCACTCAGGTTGGGTTTGCTTCCAGCTAGAGTCCTTGGGGTTTGTTCCCACTGCAGCAGTCAACAGGACCCCAACTTCCAGTTCCAGGATACATGTCTCTGTGTACCTCTTCCACTCCATTACAGCCAGTTCATCCTTCTGGGTCTTAATTGCTTTGTCTCTTAAGTCCAGGCTGGTGGGCAGCCTTTTCTTTTTCCAGGTCAGCCTTTTCCCGGGCAAATTGTACATCAATTTCCATTTGGCTTCCCTTGAGACCATCACTCGATGAGCTGGGATACCCCAGAGAATCCCCTCCTGCCAGAATAGGCACCCCTCCACTCCTGTCTTGCTAAATTAGATACTCCAGTCAGCTTCAGCACAGACACAGAGGTTGGGCCACACCCATCTGCAGTTCACTGAAACTGAGATGCACTCAGCTCAGGGGCTTCTTAGTTAACAGAGACTTTCCCAGCGCCCAGTGTTCAGTCTTTCTGGGCAATTTGCAACTTGTGTAGTTTTAGCTTCTTTTGATCATCATTCTTACTTATTTTGCTTCCTTTTCTGTCCCTACTTCCCTTTCCCAAAATAAGCAAACAGAAAATAACAAACCAGTAACCACTTTGTCTGTTCTCCAGCCACCACACTTAAAACTCACTTAAAATCACTACCAGTATCTCAAAGCAATCAGCTGTGCACAGATCCTGCTCGACTACACCACTGTGATGGGTTGGATCACAGAAACCCCCTGGGAGCTGCCAAGTAATGTGCCAAGACTACCTCTGCTCCTGTTTTCCCTGCCAGCTCAGGACTCCAGCACCCTGTCTTGCTGAGCTAGACACTCCCGTCTGCTCCAACAAAGACCCAGGGTTTGAATTACTTGCCCCAAAGCTGCAGGTTTACCTGAAAACAGCTCACAGAAGTATGCTTGTCTTTAGCACTCAGTTGCCCAACTCCCAATGGGGTCTAAACCCAAATAAATCTGTTATAAGCTTTATACAGGGTAAACTCATGAATTGTTCGCCCTCTATAACACTGATAGTGAGATATGCACAGTTGTTTGCTCCCCCAGGTATTAATACATACTCTGAGTTAATTAATAAGTAGAAAGTGATTTTATTAAATACAGAAAGTAGGATTTAAGTGGTTCCAAATAGTAACAGACAGAACGAAGTAAGTTACCAAGCAAAATAAAATAAAATGCGCAAATCTATGTGTAATCAAACTGAATACAGATAATCTCACCCTCTGAGATGCTTCAGTAAGTTTTTTCCTCAGACTGGACACTTCCAGGCCTGGGCACAATTCTTTCCCTTGGTACAGCTCTTGTTCCAGCTCAGGTGATAACTAGGGGATTCTTCATGATAGCTCCTCTGTTCTCCTTTGTTCTGTTCCACCCCTTTATATATCTTTTGCATAAGGCGGGAACCCTTTGTCCCCCTGGGTTTCCATCCCACCTCACTGGAAAAGCAAAAGATGGATTCCAGTTCAGGTTACGTGATCGCATGTCACTGCAAGACGTCATTACCCACTTGCCAGCACACACATATACAGGAAGACTCACAGGTAAAACACAGCCATCTGCAGAATATGGTCCTGGTTAATGGGAGTCATCAAGATTCCAAACCACCATTAATGGCCCACACTTTGCATAATTACAATAGGCCCTCAGAGTTATATTTTATATTTCTAGTTTTAGATACAAGAGTGGTACATTTATACAAATAGGATGATCACACTCAGTAGATTATAAGCTTTGTAATGATACCTTACAAGAGACCTTTTGCATGAAGCATATCCCAGTTACATTATATTCACTTATTATCATATTTTTTATTAAACCATATAGACTGTACAACGTCACAGTGGCCCCTTGGTCCCCCCTGTTCTGGCACCCCTGGTCCAACCTGTTCTAAAACACCTCCAGTGACAGGGATTCCCACAACCTTCCTTGGTTCCCTATTCCAGAGCTTAACCACTGTGATAGAAAGATTTTCTTACTATCTAACCTAAATCTCTTGCTGCAGATTAAGCTCATTACTTCTTTTCCTACCTTCAGTGGACATGGAGAACAATTGATCACTGTCCTCTTTATAACAACCCTTCACATACTTGAAGACTTATCAGGTCCCCCCTTAGTTGTCTTTTCTCAAGCCCAAACCTGACATAAAGGGTAACAAGAAAACATTTTACAAATATATGAAAAGCAAGAAGAAGATCAAGAACAGGGTAGGCCCATTACTCAATGAGGAGAGAAAGACAATAACAGAAAATGCAGCAGTAGCCAAAGTGTGTTAAATGACTCTTTTGTTTCAGTTTTCACCAAAAACGTTAGCAGTGATTAGATGACGAACATAGCAAACATCAGCATAAATGGGGTAGCAGCTGAGGCTAAAATAGGAAAAGAGCAAATTAAGAATTACTTAGACAAGTTAGATGTCTTCAAGTTGGCAGGGCTGGATGAAATACATCCTAGCATGCTTAAGAAACTGGCTGAAGAGATCTCTGATCCATTAGTGATTATCTTTGAGAACTTTTTGGGGAAGGGAGAGATCTGAGAAGACTGAAAAAGAGCAAATATAGTACCTATCTATAAAAAGAGGAATAAGGACAACTCAGGGAATTACAGACCAATCAGATTAACTTCTATACCTGGAAAGATAATGGAGCAAATAAACAATCAACCTGTATGCACCTAGAAGGAAATAATGTGATAAGTAACAGTCAATATGGGTTTGTCAAGAACAAATCATGTCAAACCAATTCTCCTTTGACAGGGTAACAAGCCTTGTGGAAAGGGGGAAAGCAGTAGATGTGATGTACCTCAACTTTAGTAAGGCTTTTAATACTGTGTCACATAACCCTTTCTTAAACAAACTGGAGAAATATAGCCTTGATGAACAACTGGTCGGCAAAGCGTACTCAGAGTATTTATGAATAGTTCACAATCATGCTGAAAGAGCATAATAAGTGGGGTCTTGCACAGATCTGTGCTGGGTCTGGTTCTGTTCAATATCTTCGTAAATTATTTAATCAGTGGTTCTCAAACTTTTGTATTGGTGACTGGCGGGGCGCCTGCCCACCTCCCGGGTTTCCAATACGACCCCAGTAAACAGGGGTTAAAAGCAGCCCTGGAGAGGGCTGCAATTGGAAAAGCTGGGCTGATTAAGGAAGCAGCCACAGTTGTGACCAGCTCAATCGGGGCCCAGCTGGCCCTTATAAGAGGGCAGTGGGCCAGGAGCTAGGAACAGTTTCTCTCTGACTCTAGGGAGAGAGGGACCAGGCTGCCTGGGAGCTGAGGAGGGTACCTAGGATGGAGCAGTCCTGGGGAAGGGCAGAGGGGGCTGGGGAGTTCCAGCCTAGCAAAGCCCCAGGCTGCAGGCTGAGTTAAGGGCCCACAAATTGGTACTGGGGCTGCAGAGGGACAGCCCAGGAATAGGCAGAGGCAGCTATGAACCCCCCTTGCCGATGATGAGTGGTTATAGACTGCAGTCTGCCCCAGGGAGCAAGGGCTAGATAATGACTGGCAGTAGCCACTGAGGCAAGGTGGGGATAGAGGGTTAGGGGTTCCCCTGGGAAGAGAGACCCAGAATGTGGATTACTGCCAGGGCAGAACCCTGACAGAGAGGGGAACCAGGGTCTGGGAGGGACATGGGGCCAGTGGCAGAGCTAATTCCCAGGACGACCAGTGGGAGGTGCCACGCCGGTGAGTCATTGCCCCGCCACAGTGACCCCTTTCACACAGCAAGCCTCTGAGTGTGACCCCCCTTATAAATTAAAAACACTTTAAAAATATTTAACACTATTATAAATGCTGCAGACAAAGCGGGGCTTGGGGGTGGAGGCTGACAGCTCGCGACCCCCGCAGGTTATAATCTCATGACCCCTTGAGGGGTCATGACCCCCCAGTTTGAGAACTACTCATTTAGATCATGGCATAGAGAATACACTTATTTGTGGATAATACCGAGCTAGGAGGGGTTGCAAGTGCTCTGGAGGTTAGTACACCTCTACCCCGATATAATGCCACCCGATATAACACGAATTCGGATATAACGCGGTAAAGCAGTGCTCTGGGGAGGCGGGGCTGCGCACTCCGGTGGATCAAAGCAAGTTCGATATAATCCGGTTTCACCTATAACGCGGTAAGATTTTTTGGCTCCCAAGGACAGCGTTATATCGAGGTAGAGGTATTAGAATTCAAAATGCTCTTTACAAACTGGAGAAATGTCTAAAATAAATAGGCAGAAATTCAATAAGGACAAATGCAAAGTACTACACTCAGGAAGGAATAATCAATTGCACAAATACAAAATGGAAAATGACTGCCTAGGAGGTAGTACTGCAGAAAAGGATCTGGGGGTTATAGTGGATCACAAACTAAATATGAGTCCACAATATAATAGTGTTGCAAAAAAGAGTGACCCTCATTCTGGGATGTATTAGCAGGAGTGTTGTTAGCAAGACATGAGAAGTAATTCTTCTACTCTAATCAACACTGATAAAGCCTCAACTGGAGTATTACGTCCAGTTCTGGGTACCACACTTCAGGAAAGATGTGGACAAATTGGAGACAGTCCAAAGAAGAGCAGCAAAAATGATTTTGAAAACCTGACCTACAAGGAAAGACTGGAGAAGAGAAGACTGAGGGGAGGGGACATAAGTCTTCAAGAACGTTCAAGGTTGTTATAAAGAGGAGGGTGATACATTGTTCTCCTGAGGCTAGGTCTACACTACAGCGGGGGGTCGACCTAAGATACGCAACTTCAGCTACGTGAATAGCGTAGCTGAAGTGGCGTATTTTAGGTCGACTTACCTGGCTGTGAGGACGGCGGCAAGTCGACCGCTGCCGCGCCGCCGTCGACTCCGCTGCCGCCTCTTGCCGCGGTGGATTTCCGGAGTCGACGGCAGAGCGATCAGGGATCGATTTTATCGCGTCTTCACTAGACGCGATAAGTCGATCCCCCATAGACCGATTGCTACCCGCCGATCCGGCGGGTAGTGAAGACATGCCCTTAGTCATTGTGGACAGGACAAGAAGCAATGGGCTTAAATTGCAGCAAGAGAGATTTAGGTTTGACATTAGGAAAAACTTCCTAATTGTAAGGGTAGTCAAGCACTAAAACAAGTTACCTAGTGAGTCTGTGGAATCTCCATCACTGGATGTGTTTTAAGAACAGGTTAGACAAACCACTGTCAGGGATGGTCTAGATCAGGGGTTCCCAAACTTGGTTCACGGCTTGTTCAGTGTAAGCCCCTGGTGGGCCACGAGACACTTTGTTTACCTGAGCGTCCGCAAGTAAGACTGTTCATAGCTTCCAGTGGCTGCGATTCGCCGTTCCTGGCCAATGGGAGCTGTGGGAAGTGGCGCAGACCAGGCCATCCCTTCCCGCAGCTACCATTGGCCAGGAATGGTGAACCGTGGCCACTGGGAGCTGCGAGTGGCCGTACCTGCAGACACTCAGCTAAACAAAGTGTCTCGTGGTCCGCCAGGGGCTTACCCTGAACAAGCCGTGAACCAAGTTTGGGAACGCCTGGTCTAGATAATACTTAGTCCTACCTCAGTGCAATGGCCTGGACTACATGACCTATCGAGGTCCCTTCCAGTCCTACATTTCTGTGATTCTATGAGGAAAAGTTTAAAAAAAACTGGGCAAAGTCGGGTTTTCTAAACCTTTGATCATTTTTTGTTGCTCTCCTCTGGACTCTCTCCAATTTATCCACATCTCTCCTAAAATGTGGTGCCCAGAATTGGACACTGTACTCCAGCTGAGGCCTCACTAGTGCCAAATAGAGCAGGAGAGTCACCTCCCATCTCTTACATATGACAATCCTGACAATACACCTCAGAATGACATTGGCCTTTCGCAACTGCATCACATTGTTGACTCATATTCAATTTGTGATCCACTATAACCCCCAAATCTTTTACTACCCCCATTTTGTAATTGGGCATTTGATTTTTTTTCCTTCCCCGGTGAAGTACTTAGTACTTGTCTCTATTCAATTTCATCTAATTTATTTCAGACTAATTCTCTAACTTGTCAAGGTCGTCCTAAATTCTAATACTGTCCAAAGTGCTTCCAACCCCTCCCAGCTTGGTGTACTTATAAACTTTGCAGATGACACTCCATTATCCAAGTCATTCATGAAAATACTTTATAGTACTGGGTCCAGGACAGACCCTGTGGGACCCTACTAGATACGCCCTCCCAGTTTGACAGCAAACCATCAATAACTACTCTTTGAGTGTGGTCTTGCAACCAGCTGTGCACCCAACTTATATTAATTTCATCTAGACCACATTTCCCAAATTTGCTCATGAGAATGTTATGTGAAACTATGTGCAATGTTGTAGCCATGTTGGTCCCAGGATATTAGAGAGACAAGGTGGGTGAGGTAATATTTTTTTATTGGACTGACTTCTGTTGCTGTGAGAGAGACAAGCTTTTGAGCATCACAGAGCTCTTCTTCAGATCTGTGAAACGGTGTCAAGCCTTACTAAAATCAAGATATCGCGTCTACTACCTCCCCCTCCCCCCCATCCACTAGGCCAGTTATCCTTTTAAAGAAGGAAATTGGGTTGATTTGGCATGACTTGTTCTTGACAAATCCATTCTGGCTATTCCTTATCACCCTATTATCTTCCAGGTGCTTACAAATTGATTTTTTAATAATTTGTTCCAGTATCTTTCCAGGTATTGAAGTTAGGCTGACTGGTCTATAATTCCCCGGGTCCCCTTCGTTCTTCTTTTTAAAGATAGGTACTATGTTTGCCTTTCTCCAGTCCTCTGGGTCCTCACCCATCCGCTGTGTATTCTCAAAGATTATTGCTCATGGTTCAGAAATTGCTTCAGCTAGTTTCATAAGTAGTAACTAGTAGGAAGAATTTCTTCAGGCCTTGCTGACTTGACTACATCCCACTTATCTAACTATTCTTTAACCTGTTCTCCAGGGCCAGCTCCAGGTTTTTTGCAGCCCCAAGCAAAAAAAAAAGGGGGCCGGAGTGCCGCTGTCAAAGCAAAAAAAAAAAAAGTGCCACCCCAAGCACATGCTTGGAACGCTGGTGCCTAGAGCCGGTCCTGCTGTTCTCTCCCTATTTTGGCTTGTGTTCCTTCCCCCTTGTTGTTAATATTAATTATAGAAGCTGATGATAAACAGCACCTTGGGGAAGGGACTCAGCACCTTGATGGATTGGGTCCTGAATAAAGATGGAAAAATACCCTCTCTTCCTCAGGAGGCCCCTCCAGATTAAGGTGCAGGCACAATGGTAGGGAAGTGTGGGAATTCTCCGTTGCTGTACCTGGTCTTTTGATAAACGGAATTGGTAACTCTGTGGCTCCTGGCATCAGCACTAATAACATGCGATAATTTGCCAAAGACTTGTATGTATTTCAGTTCTGCAGGATGTATCCAGTGGTACTGTCTTCATTTTCTTCTCCTCCATCACCCTTTCTATGGTGAAAGGTGTGTGTCTACTGAAGTGGCATGCATTGCAATTTTCTCCCACAGGGAAAATTTGTTACCCTGTGTGGGTCCATGCCAGCTGTAGTTCTAAAGGGCAGTCTGTGCTATATATGACTGAAGTGGGTAGCTACAAACATTTCTATATAGCAGTAATTTGGGATCTAAACCTGCTGCAGTTTAGGGCATGAGCAAGCTCTAAAACATGAAGACCTTTGAAGGTCTGCAGGAGCCCTTACTTTAGATGTAAGTTGTTTTGGGGCAGGAACAGTCTCTTTGTTCTGCATTTATACAGTGCAGCACAATGGGTCCTGGGTCCATGACTGGGTGCTAGGTGCTATCGCAATACAAATAATAAATAAGAATTCTGTGTGGGCTTTTGATCAGGCCCTTGAAGAATGAAAGCAACAGTTCAGAAAACCTGAATATTTTGACAAAGCCCCATTAAACATTCACTTCCATTTACTGTGTCTTCTTGTCACTGACAATTAACAAAATACTTGTATGTGAAGCAAGCTGCCTCCTCTCCCGTCCAGTCCATTAACTTAGTGGTATCAGTCCAGAGTCTGTGACATCATAATTGCTTCCATAATGATAGGTGATGATTTCACAAACACTGGATTGAAGTATTGCTCAGTGAATCAGGCAGGAGGAGGCCGTTGCAAGAATGAGAGCATGTTTACAAACAGATGCCTTGGTAACCTTGTAGAAAGCTTCTAGTGTAAAGAAACTGAATAGGTTTTGACTGCACTGGCATTTCAGCCACCAGTGTAGCTACACTAGTGTAAACCCACAGGTGTCCTTACCTCAGGCCTTTCACAAAACCAACCAGCCATCAGATGGTGATAAATACGTCTCTTCTGACCTGGTTTGGACAGACTGTGTCTCAAACAATCCCTGAGCCCAGCCAGTCTCACTGCAAATTCAGTTTTGCTTAGTGGGAGGGAGGAAGAAACCCATTGAATTTCTTGACCAGCTCTACTAATAACCTTTTGGGAATTAAAACTGATCTGGTCTGTTTCACCTCAGTGTTGTTGAGCACCTGTGTTGCTTACAGTTCAACTTTACAACCTGTTCAAAATCTAGCATCACAGTCACCCACTGCAGGTGCTGCTGTTCCATGATTTGGCACTTTGGGGTCTATGGGCAAATAACTATTGCCGATTCTGCAAAAGCGGTCACAGGAATACACCCTTATCAGGGAATAATACTTCTCCTTGGTAGTGTTCTCAGCGGTACATCAGAGCATGCTCTCCCTGGAGCTCAGCCACCTGTTTAAGCAATGTTCTGTTTGGGCTGGAACATCTTGAAAAAAGTCCCTCTTAACCTAGCAGTACAACTGCTTAGAGCCTCCTTAACTGAAGAAGAAAAGGGAGGGGAGATTGTTGCTAGCTGGCTTGCATAACCCCGCCCCTGGTTATTTCATCTTCCTTACAAGGCTAAAGCAAGAGGCTTTCCTTTCTCTGGCTGCCCCAAGCTCTCAAAAACAGCAGAACAAGTGGTAGAATCATACTGGAGTGCAGACGGGATGTGGAGGCTGCCAGAGATGGGGAGAGAATAAAGAACCGAGCAAGCAGTTGCGCTCTAGCTCCAGCAGAGGATAGGAGCAGAGAATCATTATAATCTTTAAAAAGAACCAGTTCTTCCAAAGAAATATGAGAAGCGGCTGAAACCGACAAAAGATCATTGAAAGGAAGGAAATGCAACATGAGAGGTAAATATGTCCTTTGCTTGGAAGTTTTTAAGAATTTGGCGTTGTTTTCTTTATGGTAAAAACTTTCAAATATGGGTTCCTAAAATGAGGGTCTCAAACCCACCTGACTAAAACTTTGGTCTGATTTTTGTTTTTTAGGAGTGTTGCTCACCTGCAGCTCCATTGAAGTCAGACCCAAAGCTTTCATTCAGGTCCTTCTAAATGGATTTTAGGTCCCTTACTGTAGGGACTGGCACTTCCGCTTTTCCACTTTGCTGAGACAATTGCAGTTGAAAGGCTTGGGAGAAAAAGCAGGTAGAGTGTATCTCTTAAACAAGTCACAGGAACAAAAACTAATTTAGGATTGCACTAAACAAGAAACTTTTGTCTCTGAGGATAAGGGCTAGTGGGAGATTTGAAAATTTAAACACTATTGTAGCACAGTATTTATGGTGTATATGTGACCTCCTTCCTTCAACATCCACATTCTGATGATCTGGAATTCTTGTGTGTCTGCCTCTGCTTGAGGTACTGTAGCTGGAATGTGGGACTCTGGTTTGATTTCCTAGATTATTTAACTGAAGCAAGCTGGTCTTGTCTACACATTCTGAAAATTGTTTCCAGATTCTAACTATTTAGTCTCTTTGAAATTAAGATTCAGCAGTTCTGAAATTAAAAGGGGGAAAAGAGAAAATATCTTATTAGCGCAAATCTTGCAGTCCATACTCAGGCAAAACTCCCACACTGCCCTCAGTGGGCACCTAAGGACTGCAAGATTTGGCCTATTCGCTGTAAGATTCAATGGATGTGATCTTCAGCTAGTGTAGATTAGTGTCGCAGCAATGAGTTCCATGGCACTATGATTTAGATTGCTGGGGGATCTGGCCCTATGTTCCTTTTTCTTTCCGGGTGAGCTGATGGATTTCCATATGCTCTTATCCACCAGGTAAAGCTAATGAAGGTTAATTCAAGAACTTTGCTGGGAACTGTGATGAATCACGAGCCCAGTGTATTATTTCCCTTAAACAATAGCTACAGATTCCTGTCAAAGGCTTCGGGGCAGACTTCAGATAGGCACACCCTGAGTCGGTGAATTCAGCTGTCAGGGATGGAGGTGCTACGCCGTTCCTCGGTCTTTGCTGCGGAGGTGATGGAGGTTTTTGATCGGTCTCCCACCGACAAGGAGCTGGTGTCCCAGGCTAAGGTGCTCTGCAGAGACTACATACATTCCCGGCTGCTTTGGGCTGGCATTGGCTGGAGCAAACCAGAGCACAGTGCACCCATGCCTGGAGGCAGACTGGCTGAGGTGTCCAGCGTGCTTCTGCGACTAGGTAAGCATCCATGCTGTGGCTGCGGCCAGGGGTCCTGAGGGGGTCCCTTCTGGCACTTCTGACTAGACCAGGAACGGGTGAAAGGCAGGGACTGCTGAGTGCCAAGAGGGCGTCCCACACAGCCAAGACCTTATTTGCTTAAAGAATGAGGTGTTATTCTCTGCACTTGGAGCATCCAGACTGGTTCCCATTGCACCTCCTCATTCTGCCCCTATCTCCCACCTGGAGCAAGGAGCAGCTCCTTGCTCATCCCAGTGATTCTGAAGAGACTGTTTCCTGTAGGTCCCTGGGGAAATATAAGCTTGATCCTGCACCAATTAAAACTTGATAAGAGTTTTGCCTTTGACTTCAGTGGGGGCAGTATCACGCCCTTTGTCTCTGTGTTCATTCAATCCATGGCTTCCCCAGACTAGCACCCCAACAGAGCTCACAATCTCTTCTGCATTCAGCAGGGTGAGTTGGCCTCCATGACAGCCCAATGCTGGACTACAGTGACAGTCTTATCTGTATAATTCTGCTAGCGGTAAACTTGAGCTGCTTCAATTGCTCACCTAGGAAGGGGGTGACTGAGTTGTAGGGATGCTTCATTGGGGGTCTTCCACTTGGACTGTGTGCATTAGAGAACCTTGTAATGGCTGCATTTCAATAACAAAGTGTGACAGTTAATCCACTGCCATCTGCCTTAGACTGTCTCTCTCTGATTCACTCAGTTGGACAGGAATCTTCTCTATTACTTCTGGCATTGGGGCCATCCATGCTTGGAGGGGTGCGGCCAAATCACTAGTCCAGGGAGCTTTGCACAACCTGGCTTTGCCTGTGGAGTTGTGCAGGAAGAAAAAAGATGCAAGGGGCAAATATGTGGTGGGGATGGTTAGATGGCATCCAGCTAGCAAAGCACTAAAGGCTGTATCAGCTGAACACCATTACTATGTATAGTTACCAAGATCTGGATGTTGGATTGTAGGAACACGTGGTGGGGGGTGGGGGGGTGGCCATAGGGGCTAAGGTGTGCAGTGCTGGCATCAAGTGCATATGCTAGATGGCACCACTAAGGCCTTGTTTACACTAGGCAGGTAAGTCGACCTAAGTTACACTACTCCAGCTACATGGATAACGTAACTGGAGTCGACGTAACTTACGTCGACTTACCGCGGTGTCTACACCTCGGATTGCCAACTTTCTAATTGCACAAACCCAAACACTCTTGCCCCGTCCCACCCCTTCCCCAAGGCCTCTCCCCTGGCCTGCCCCTTCTCTGAGACCCTGCCCTCCACTCACTCCAGCCCCCCTCCCTCTGTCGCTCGCTCTCCCCCACCCTCACTCACTTTCACTGGGCTGGGGCGGGGGTGTGGGAGGGCTCCAGCTGGGGGTGCAGACTCTGGGGTGGGGCTGGGGATGAGAGGCTTGGGGTGCAAGAGGGGGCTCCAGGCTGGAACCAAGGTGTTTGGAATGCGAGAGCGGGCTCAGGGCTGGGGCAGGGTGTTGAGGTGCGGGAGGGGCTGCAGGCTTCGGACGGGGATGTGGGCTCTGGGGTGGGGCTAGGGATGAGCAGTTTCGGGTGCAGGAGAGGGCTCCGGCCTGGGGCCAAGGGGTTTGGAGTGCGGGAGGGGGCTCAGAGCTGAGGCAGGAGTTGGAGTGTCAGAAGAGGTGCAGGAGGGGGCTCAGGGCTGTGGTAGGGTGTTGGGGTGCAGAAGGGGGTGCGGGCTCTGGGAGGGCGTTAGGGTATGGGAGGGGGTTCTGACCTCAGGCAGGGTGTTCAGGGTGTGGGCTCTGGCCGGGTGGTGCTTACCTCAGGCAGCTCCTGGTCAGGACTCCCTGCCTGCCCTGGCTCCGTGCCACTCCTGGAAGCGGCTGCCATGTCCTGCCCCTTGGCCTGAGGCATGGCCAGGCAGCTCTGCGCGCTGCCCCCGCAGCTCCTGTTGATCATGGTTCCCGGCCAATGGGAGCTGCGGAGCCGGTGCTGGGGGTGGGGGCAGTGCGTGGAACTTCCCTGATCACTCCTGTGCCTAGGGGCCACAGGGACATGCCGGCTGCTTCTGGGGAGCTGTGCAGAGCCAGGGCAGGCAGGGAGCCTGCCTTAGCCCGACTGTGCCGCCATCTGGACTTTTAATGGCCCAGTCAGCAGTACTGACAGGAGCCACCAGGGTCCCTTTTCGACCAGATGCCTGGCAACCAGCGTTCCCTCTACTTTTTCCCATACATGTGCAGAATGAATTTTGTTATGTGCACCAATGTGGTGGTAACACATCACCTCCATATTGGTGCACATAACAAAATTAATGTGATGGGGGGGGTGGGGCTGATGGGTTCTGAGTGTGGGAGGGGCTCAGGGCTGGGGCAGAGGGTTGGGGTGCAGGGAGGTGAGGGCTCTGATTGGGAGTGCAGGCTCTTGGGTGGGGCCGGGGATGAGGGGTTTGGGGTGCAGGCTGCCCCAGGGCTACGGTGGAGAGAGAGGACTCCCCCCTCCTCCCCCCCACAGCTCTCTCTCCCTGCAGCAGCTCCAGGGCTGGGGCCACAGGATAGGTGCCTCTCCCCCAGCCGCGGCAGGTCCAGAGCTGAGGTGGAGGCAGGGGAAGGGCGCCTGGCTGTGGCAGGGCTGGGTCCGGGTCGGGGGAGGGGCACCCACCCCCGGCCACAGCAGGTTGGGGGCTGGGCTAGGTTGGGGCCGGGGGAGGGGCGCCCCTCCCCCAGCTGCAGCAGGTTCTGGCTGGGCGGGTTCCCTGAGTGCCTGCGCTGCGCTTAATAGGCTGCTGCTTGGCCACGTGACCATGTAGCTTACAGGGAACATAGCTGGCAACCCTATCTACACCGCAC
Source organism: Terrapene triunguis (assembly GCF_002925995.2). NCBI lineage: Eukaryota > Metazoa > Chordata > Testudines > Emydidae > Terrapene > Terrapene triunguis. The sequence goes on along the minus strand of NW_020665188.1, from coordinate 5,177,948 downwards.
TGCGTCGATGGGAGACGCTGTCCCGTCGACTTCCCTTTAGGGTTGCCAGGTGTCCAGTTTTTGAGTGGAATGCCCAGTCGAAAAGGGACCCAGGTGGCTCCGGTCAGCACCACTGACTGGGCTGTTAAAAGTCTGGTCAGCAGCCAGGGGGCTCCACACACTGTTCCCGCCCCAAGCACCAGCTCTGCAGCTCCCATTGGCCGGGAACTGTGGCCAATGGGACCTGCGGGGGCGGCACCTGCGGACAGGGCAGCGCGCAGAGCCACTTGGCCGCGCCTCCGCCTAGGAGCTGGAGAGGGGACATGCCGCTGCTTCCGGGAGCTGTCTGAGGTAAGTGCCACCCGGAGCCTGCACTCCTGACCCCCTTCCATGCCCCAACCCCCTGTGCCAGCCCTGATCCTCTTCCCACTCTCCTAACCCCTCGATCCCAGCTCAGAGCACCCTCTTGCACCCCAAACCCCTCATCCCCAGCCCCATCCCATAGCCCATACCCTTAGCTGGAGACGGAGCCCCCTCCCATGCCCCAACCCCCTGCCCCAGCCTGGATCCCCCTCCTGCACCCCAAACCTCTCATCCCCAGCCCCACCCTGGAGCCGGCACCCCTAGCCGCAGCCCTCACACCCTCCCGCATCCCAACCCCCTGCTCCAGCCCGGTGAAAATGAGCGAGTGAGTGAGGGTGGAGAGAGCGAGCGACAAAGGGAGGAGGGATGGAGTGAGTGGGGGCGGGGCCTCAGAGGAGGGGCAGGGCAGTGGGGGCCTCGGAGGAGGGGTGGGACAGGGGCGGGGCAACGGTGTTCAGTTTAGTGCGAGCAGAACTTTGGCAACCCTACTTCCTTTACTTTTCTCAATCCAGTGGAATACTGGAGTCGACTGGAGAGCGCTCTGCCGTCGATTTAGCGGGTCTTCACCCGACCCGCTTAATCGACCCCCACTGCATTGATCACAGGAGCGTTGGCCTCTGGTAAATGTAGACATGGCGTAATTGCCAGCATGTTCTCCTGTGGAGAGGAGTGATAAGAAGGGGAGCATGGTTCATTGGGCCAACCAGTGGCATCCTGCCCTATATCAGTTTGTACTAGATGCACCTCACAGGCATACTGGGGTACCGACAGCTGGCCATGCTGCATGACTTTTTGCCCATCCTATTAAGATTTAGCCTTTGTCTTAAAGTCAGCCAGTTCTCTCCTAGTCTCCTCCTGTCACTGTGGTTGTGGAGAGTATTTTAGTACCTAGTCGCCCTCCTTGTCCAAATGATCTTCAGATCACTTTTGGCCAGAACATTACCAATAAACCAGGGATTCAAAATGCTGCCTGAAGCAAACTTCCTATAAAATAAATCCTGTGGACCTGACCCTCTGCTGGTCTACTTCCATAGACTTCACTGTCAGTCTGCTTGCAGTGTGCTTCGCTGACATACATGTGCTGGGAATTTAGTCCAGTATCTCTGCCTCTTTTCCCTTCCGACTTCTCCTTTCCCTTTCTATATCTTGGTGACTTTTCTTTGGTCTTTGTTTTACAGGCTGAGGTTTTCCCCTCAGATGAATTTTTCATCCTTTTCTATTGTTTCATTTATTTATTTTCCTCTAAGTTCCTCTCTTCCCCAGACATATTCTTCTCTCCTGTTTTGGTTTTTCCTCTCTTTTGCCATCTGTCTTTTCTTTCCTTTTCCTTCCATTCCCTTTCACCTTTTTGGTCTTCTCTCTTTCTCCATCTGCTCAGGTGGGGTCAAATGTAGGTGGCAGAAGTGTTTTGGAGGGCGAGCAGATGGCAGAGTGAATTTGAAGGCGTCTCCTTGACGACTATCCTGACTCTGTTACTGTGCTTATGTTCAGATGGAAGGATTTGGCTGATAGTCCTAAGAACTTGGCTTCTCTAAGCAAACCTGATTGGAATGGAACCACATATAAGGGACACAAGGGGAAAATCATTCTTCATATTGAGCTATACAGTCATTTCCTGATCACTTGTTCAGAAACATTGCTGCCCACATGGCCTTTAGCTCTTCCTTCCCTTTTCCTGTTGTAAATAGCCAACTGCAGCAAAAGGTCTTAAACCACTGTTGTTTCCCAGGCACATGCCAGGAATCTGAGCCCCAAACTTCTGCATCAACTGGTACAGCCAGCTAAACCAGTTCTCGCCCAGTGACAGTTGCTGGGAGCACTCTGTATATGTGAAGGAACAGAGCATTCCTAGTGCTTGTGCGTATGCATATGGATGGTAAGGTGAGCCGGCAAGTGAGCATGATGAGCCAGCGAGTAGGCCTGGACACACAGTGGGTAAAGGGAATTCTGTACGGATGCTCTTATTACAGAGCTCACAGCTGAGGAATAGTGGCACTGAGCAATGAGACACTGTGGCTGCTAATAGGACTAACTGGTGACAAACATTAAAAATAAGTGTTCAGCTTTATTATAAAAAAACTCCTACAAACCAACCATCCACCTATGTCTGGAACAACCACCATCGCTGTATCAGCCTCGCCACCAGCCAGCTGCATGTCCGCCTGGCTCCTGGTGTGAACAGATGAAGGGAAGACCAGCAGTGCTCACACTGGAGTACAGTCAGTGAAGCCTCTGCTGCCCTTGGGGGCAAGGTCCCCAGCTGCTGTAAACCACCATGGTGCCATTGATGTCAATGGCATTGCATAAGTTGACACCAGCAGAGAAACTGGCCTTCCTGAGCTTAACTGGAATCAGTGCAGTGCTTTGAGCTAGCCATGCACTGTAAATCCCCTGTGTTCTGCTGGCCAACCATTAGTTGTTGTGTCTGTTCTTCCTTGGCAAAGGGAAGATTTTGGGGACCAGCACAGGCCCTTAGAGTTCTCTATCCTACTGGTTCCCCTGCTGCCATCTGTTGTGGCTTCCCTCAGCATTCAGTGCTGTATAGATGTGCCCATCTACTTTCTCACAGTTTTCTTCTCAAGGCTGCTGGATCATGTTTACTTCAGACCCAGGGGCAATTGACCAGAACAGCTGCTCAAGTGGATAGTCTATTCCAGAATACAGAATTCTGGAATGAGTGTGCTTCCCACTTGTTCCAGAATAAAGTAACTTTTATTCCAGAATAAGAGTGTCTACACCGGAAGCTATTCTGGATAAGCTATTCTGGGCAGTTTCCTCACATAGACAAGCCCTTATTTGTTGGGAATTGCCTCCAGCCTGGGATGAGGAGGGGATGTAGTTCTTCAGCAAGAGAAGAGGAACTTTAGGTCCTCAATTCCCAGCACCAGTTTTGTAACTCAGAGCCCAATCAGACTCCTAGATCCACAGACAGAGGGTCCTTCCATATGTGGACCTGACCTTACCTCGTAGCAGATTGGGGTCAGCCTCTCCACAGCACACAGTCCTTCACTAGGCCCTAGAGAGGGTGCTTTGTGGGTCCTGGGATCTGTATTTTGGGTGAGGGCAGGCGGAGGCAGATACGTCCCCCACCCCCACTATTAGCACTCTTAAGTACAGGGTGGGCAGATAACACAGCCATAGTCTCTCCTCTGCTCCACAATGGGGTTATGTGTCCTTGGGGCAGCTGTTGACTGCATTGCCAGGGAAAGGGTTGCTGAAGTTGGCTTGACACCTCCCATGGGCTCCATGCACCTGGGAAATGTTTGGACACCCCTTCATCCTGCTGGCATGTGACATTAGTGGTGTATGCTCATTCTCTACGGCCAAGTCTACACTACAGAGCCTATGTTGGCATAGCTAAGCCAGTACAGGCCTATGCCACCAGAAGGAACTCTGCCAACATAACACCACCTCCCCCAACAACATCAGCTAAGATGAAAGAAGCACTCTTCTCTCCGCACAGCTGCATCTACATGGGGGGTTTTGTCACCATAGATACGTCAGCTAGGGGTTTTTTATTTTTTTTTCCACACCCCAGCTGATGTAGCTATGCTGACAAAATTTAGCTGTGTTGACCTGGCCTAACGCTAGCATGGGTTTTGCAATTCGGGTGAAATATGCTCCTGTATTCAGGAAACTTTTTTATCTTAAAAGGATAAAGGCTAGATTCTAATCTCTGTTAGGCCCATGTGTGTTGGGAGTAAGCCCAGTGATGCCAATAATTATTCCTGATTTGACGTTCATGCGGCTGAGACAAATCTAAGTTAGGTTTCCTCAGTGTATCCTATGACATGGAAGTGCTCTCATCCTGGGGCGTGGCGGGGTGTTCAAGACAATCCCCACTAAATAAAAATCTCAGGCACCAAGATATGCAGCTTTCGGTGTCTCACGCTATGACAGGAGACAATGTGTTTTCACTGAGTTCTTGTTACACTTCACTAGCTAAGGAGTAGTTGCCACCTTTGCCTAGGAGTGGAGGAGACATGTCAAGAAGTGTGAAATATTGACCTTGGCAGTGTTCCTTTGAAAACAGCCATTTTAAGGAAACCTTACTTCATGGGGAACAACTTCTCCTGCTTACTAACATTGGCAAATCTGTGCTGAAGGGGGATAGGATAGCCCAGCAATTGGTAATGGGAGATATGAAATCTTTCATCTCTTAGTTACCAATTCAAATGCATCCCCACTCAGAAGTTAGAGTAGAGGGAAGTGAGATGGGACTTCTGTGTCCTTTACCCAGCTTTGCCAATGGCTTCCTCTGTGACTCTGTCAGTCACTTATCCTCCCTGCCTCGGTTTACCCAGCTGTGAAAAGGGTATAATACCTACCTTGTAGGACTGTAGTAAGGCTTATCTAGGCCATGCCATAAAGCACTTTAAGAATCTCAGAGAACAGGCACAAAGCAGGAGAGGTTGGAAGCCACAATCCATCTGGTAGCAGTTCAGTGACCTAGGGGAACTTCATGGCATTCTTGGTCTAGTTCCATTACATTGGGCACTGGTCCTAGGAAATCTAGTACAGGGGTAGGATCTATATTTATTCAATAAGAATGGCAGCGGAGACTAAATATAGACAAAGCTTAGGCATGCCAAGGTCATTCAAAGTTACGGCAGTTTAGTTAAACAGGTGCAAGTGGTGATTTGGTTAAAACAGTGTGGACACTCATCATCTGATTTAAACCTGGTTTATACTGGTTTTGCTTACTTCAGTAAGTGATATAAACCACATTTAAATCAGATGATGAGTGTCCATACTGCCTGGCACTAGTTTAAAATAGCTTTCGTTGAACTGGTCCCACACTAGAGCCAAGGCCTCAGAAGGGGCCCCTCTAGGTCTATGTGACGAAGCTGCCATCGCTGCTCTCCATGCTCTTTCACAACTGTGGGGGGAGAAATGCTGACAAGCTGATCGCTGAGATCACAACACTCCAGCTGAGCATGGAGAGAGAAGGCTCCCTTGCTCTCAGAAGCAGCGTGACCTCGTGGGTAGGAGCAGGCTTGGGAATAAGACGACCAGGGTAATGTCCCCAGCTCTGCCCCTGACTTGATGTGTGACCTTGGGGGAATCGTTCCCCTCTCTGTACCTTTGTTTTCCTTGTCTATTTATTTAGCTCCTCAGGACTGGGACTCTTGCTATGTGCATGTACAGCACCTAGCTCCGTGGGCACTACCTTTAGGCCCTCCTGTAATAAAACCAATAGTGAGGAATAATAGTGCTCTGCCAAGTGCTTATCCTATTTCCCTCCTCCATCATACAGATATTTCAGCTAGCCCAGGGTGAGGCTATCCTTTTGTTCCTCATGTTCAGAGGGTAAGGCTGTGTAACCCTGAGACAGAGGAACAGTTCTCCCATATCGTATGCAACATTCCCTCTTATCAGCCTCAGCCATGCATTGCAGGGTTTCCTTTGTTAATCAGATTGCATGGAACAATTGAACCTCAGAAGTTTCGAAACACTTTATGGAATACTGTGAAGGTTGCCTGCTTAAATATTTAAAAACTAATGTCAGAGGTTGTATAAATTGGGTAAGGTTTAGTAGCTAATAATGACGTTTCCAGAGTCCTTAATTTGGTCAGGGAAAATCCTGCCTTTTCGATCCCATCTATGCTACAGAACCAGATGTGCGGGAGGATCTGGTCACACCACCATTGTCCCCCAGACCGTTGAGACGTGGTTCTGCCTTGCAGTGTAAATGTGACCTGAACATGTTTTAAGTGTTTGTCCAATGCCATGCACACACAACCCACCCCAAAAGTTTTTTGCACAATGCTGGAAGTTGAGTAACTCCCACCTAGACTACCAAGGTATGTCCACGCTGCGAGTGAAGATGTGACTGTAGCACGGGTGGGCACACCTGAGTTAGCCCTAGCACAGGTACCAGTAGCAGTGAAGACATGGCAGCATGGGCTAGCAACCAGAGTACATATGGTCCCCAGTGGACTTGTACACTGGTTGTTAAGCCCATGCTGAAGCTTGTGCCACCACATCTGCACTGCTATTGTTACCCAGGCTAGCTAGATTAAAGGCAGCACAGATATACCTCCCTGTGCTATAGTCAGACCTTCACTTGCAGTGTGGACATAACAGAAACCAGCTTGGGGACCATTTATGTTCTGCAAGGGTCCTACAACACAGTTCATTGACATTTGTAATGGAGACAGGACTTCATTTTCTCTTGGTGGTCTTCATGCCGATACATGCCTCGGGCTCCCATCCTGGAGAACTACCCGGAGGCCTGAGTGTGTTCTGAAGTTTAAGAGTCAGCCATGCAGATGGCAAACCATGTAGCCCTCTGAAGAACACACAGGTCTCCAGATCTTCCTCTGTGCCCACGTTAGTGTAAAATAGTTGAGCTGGCACTCTTCGCTCTGCCTTTTGAATGTTTCACAGCCTCAGGCCCGTTCTCAGCTTTCATCAGCTTCCAGGGCTAGTAAGGCCCTTTCCTCCCAGGGCTTTTCTTATTGCATAGAAAAGGGTGTGCCCCAGGAGAGCTAAAATAAAGGGAGGCACCTGCACCTGTAGTATAAAAAAATCAAGTTATTTTTGCTTCTGTTGATCCTTCTCCTGCCGCGAGAAGAAACCACAGTCACTGTAGTCAGCACTTGTGCTGCCAGGCAAGAGAAAAGGCGGATGGGGTCCAGTGGCTTAGCAGAGGATTAGGATAGAGTTCCTGAGTTCAAATCCCACCCCAACACTGACTCCCTCTGCGGCCTTGAGAACACCACTTGGGCAGCAATTCTGCAAAGGAACTGGGAAGCCGATGTAGGCCCCTACCCCATGAATACCAGTAGCATGGGGCGGGGGGCTTTCCGCCACATGCAGCACTGGCACCTCTGATTGGGCTACCCCACAGGAGCCTTTGCTGCGCAGGAGGCAGTGGAGGCTTGTGGCGGTCAGGAGGAGGTGGGGCTGGCTGTGGCAATACGCTCACAGGAGCTACCAGTGCCAATGGCCAAGCGGCCCCAGAAATGTGTGTGCATGCAACCAGCCGCCCCTTGGTCCCTGGCCTGGCCTCAGCACCAGTGTGGGGATGGATTTCCTTTTTCACCCCTGTTCCCTGACTCAGTGTTCCCATCTGCAAAATGGGAGCTGAGGGGGAGGAATATCCTCTCCAGAGGCATGGTGGCCTGGTTGACATCATCTCCCTCAAGGGGACGAGTGAAATGCAGTGTCTGTGCTGGCCATGTGCTGACTCCAAGCCCTTGTTTCCAGGGGACGAGCTGGAATACATCCGACCAAATGTTTACCGGAATATCGCCCGCCAGCTGAACATCTCACTGCACTCTGAGACCGTGGTGACTGATGCCTTCTTGGCAGTAGCGGCCCAGATCTTCACGGCAGGTACAGATGTCTGTCTGGACTGGGGGGGAGCAGGGATGGGGCTGGCTTTGGGTGCAGGGCTAGACCAGAGGGTGGGGGCTGTGTTGCAAATCTGCCGGAGCTGGGCTCTTTTGTAGCACACACTGAACTAGTGATTTAGAAAAGAACTCCTCTGGACTGTCTCTACCTAGCATACCACTGGCTGGGAAATGCCCCAATATCTGTGAGGGGTCTCTCATTCCAGAGGGCCTCTCCCTCTCCTTCCAGGAGGAGCCCATATTGCCTCATCACCCCAGGGAGTCACTCTGATTCCAGGTTCCCCTCCCCACTGCTGGCATCTGGAGCAGCCTCATTACAAGGGAGTCTCCCTCATTCCAGCCCTTGCTCTTCATGCTAGGACCCAGAACTGATCCATTGCAGGTGTCTCCACTTCTCCTGGCTTCCCTTCTCCTAGCTGTAGCCAGCACTTCCTCCTTGCAAGGGAGCCTGCTTCCATCTAGCTTCCTCTGCTCTTGGGAGCAGCCAGAACTGTTCCACCACATGAGAGCCTAAGACACTCTATGGTGCTCCGTCATTTCATTAGATTTGTTCCTGAATGAGTTGGTGTCTGGAGACTTTTGATAAGTCAGATACGAGTTAGTTAGTGACCCGGCCCATGTGGTGTTGACGGAAATGTAGGCACAATCTGTGCTGTGCTCCTTCAAGGGAGCCTCGGTCCCCTCTGAAAACACCCCCTCCTTCACCCCAGTTCTCCTTTGGTGATAGCTGGCTGGTGTGGAGATGAACTTGACAAAGCCTTCTGTCTACTCTCTTTCCAGACGGCCCTGGCATAACCATGGGAAGTCTGCAATGCCCTGCACATTTTGTGAGCAGCCTAGCAATAACTAAGAGGCTGGTGGAAATACTAGCAGTGTATGAAAACAGGGGAGGCTGAAACAAAGCAGGGCTGGCATGCAACTAACCATCAGCAGAGCTGTGTGAAACACTTGCGCGGGGGGCACCTAGGTGTGAGTTGGAGTGGATGGTTCTGCTCCCCAGGCTCCTTTCTTCATGCTTGAGTACTGGCTTTGAGCTGGTGCTGCTGTGGGGAACCTTGGAAGGGGACAAATAAAGATCCCAGATTTCTAATATGCCCTCAAATAAACTTCCTCCACTACTCCAGAAATCTGTCTTCACCCCCAAACATGCACAGCTGAGTGGGGACCCCAGTGGGGCCACAGTCACCGTGTGAGAACCTGCACTCTGTAACTGAAGCACACCTTGATGCAGTGCACAGACTGATTTCTTCCACAAAACAATACCAGCAATAAATAAGAAAGGGGAATCTCTTTCCCAGAGATTCCATCAGGGTGAATCCAAAATAACCTGCGGAGCTCTTGTACTGTTCACCAAGAGGTTTATTCCATTGCTCCGGGAATAAAAAAAATGGATGAGGTGGATTGCAGTGCTGAAAGACTACACGGTGTGCTTGGAATGAAAAGACTTCCTGTGCACAGTGAGGTGGAGCACTGCTGGCTTGGAAAGATGAATGGAGCTGGGCAACTATGACAAAATGTCTGAGTATTGGTGTGGATTGCAGAATAAATTCACCCAGGCTGTGCTCATGCCTCTTTGTGCTCATTTGAGTAGCTGAGCGTTCCTTGCACTGAGGCTCACAGAAAACGAGTGTTGAGCATGCACGTTCAAGTGTTTGCAGGGGAAGTGGTTATTTTATTGGCTTGGCACTACTTACTACAGCAGGGGAATGGGGGTCTCATTTTCCCTGCTCCAGAGCTCTGACCCACAGGAAATTAAACAAGCCAGAAGAGAACTTGACTGTGCCTTTGGTAGCTAGGACTGCATGCACACAACTATTTGTGTGACTGTGACAGAGGAGAGAGCCCCAGTCATTGCTGCGGGTCCCAGCATTGCCAATGCTTATGACTTATTGTGAATCTCATGATACTGGGTGATCTTAAAGCCCCAGCTCCTGGAGTCCAGTGACTAGGTGAGAACCTTGGATGGCTTTTTAAATGAGTTTCTAGAAGCTTGAAAATGTGCCCCAGCTTTTCTCCAAAGGCTCAAAACCCAGAAGACAAATAAAAAGGCCCCCAAATTGGTGGTTTTTATCATGACTTTTTAAAGACAATTCCATGATTTTCGGGGGAGGGAGGGAGCTGACTCATGATTTTTGAACAGGGGCTGGCAATACTGGAATCCCCAACTATACAAACTAGGCCCAGCCACTTGGGGAGCAGCCACAAGGCGCATCACCAGGGTTTCCCTAAGCTGTGTGCTTGTGCAGCCACACCGCGCTAGCAGGCACCCCCCATGATTACACACCAGCTGCACAGGGGAGCTGCCCACCATTGGGCTCGCCTTTACCCTGGCTGCTTCCAGTGCCACTGGCAGAACTCAGAAAGGTGCTCCAGGGTTCTACCCTGCCCCTGTCTCAAGTGCTGCAAAGAGGACAGCCTATGAGCAGAAAAAGAAGCCATATTTGTTGAGTGAGTTATGTGCTCCTCTCTGCTACTCACACAGATTTCTGGCTGGGGGAAAGGAGCAGATTCTGCTAGTTCTAACATTCCTGGATTCAAATTACAGTTGCAAGACTTGCTGAATCTAGCAAAATTAAACATTAAGTCTGTGGCTGCCGGACATTCCATTTTTTGGAATGCAGAGGAAAGAAGCCTTGATTCGCAAAAGACGACAGATCTCAAATATTGTCTGAGTTGTCAGAGCCAATCACTGACGGCTCAGTGCTGGAAACAGACTGAGATATAAACTCTGCTACTTAGCGTTCAGCTTATTAAGAAAACAGTCCAGGTCTGGGACTACAGACCCGCTCAGCTGCCCACTCTCTGTACCTTCCTGCTGGGCAGTTTTTTTCTCCCTTTACCCCTTCTCCTTTCTTACTCCATTCTTACTCCTTCCTCAACCCCTAGTGCAACACCGAACCCCGCCCCGCCCCTAAAACAAAGCTTGTATATTATAAATAAAATCCCTATAGTCAATATTAGAGAGACAAGGCAGGTGAGGTAATACCTTTTTTTCTTGGACCAACTTCTATTGGTGAGCGAGACAAACTTTCGAGCTTATACAGAGAACTTGCTGAGCTTGTTTCTGTATTTGTGATGTGTTGAGGTTTTTGAAAGAACTGCTGAGTTTGGACAATAATGTCTACAGGAGATCAGTAGATACCACAAGATGACCACTGGCAGCTGGGGTGAAATGTGAGAGACTTCCTTAAGGTAACCTCCTGTTACTATGGTGATAAGGTAATATATATGTTAATGAGTATAAGAGAAACTAACCATGAAGAATCGGGCATCCCAAAAGCAGCAGAGTGTGGAAGTTCAAATAAGGGAAAAGGGTTAAAACTTTCATAAATATGTCCGAACCCTGGTAGGTGTCAGCATAACACATTATTTAAGCTGTGTCCTGGCCTGCATGCCTTGGGGGGAGGAAACCAGCATGCTGCTCTTAGTGGTGGGGCGCATGGTGAGGATGGTGACTGACACTTTTTGGGTTTCTCCGCAAGGACCAATGTGAGTAATGCAAATGCCAGATGTTGTGTATTGTTGTTTCTCTTCTTTACCAGATTGCAGGGTGTGTATTGTCATTGGTTGGTTAATAAAAGTTATTAGTACAGAAAAAGCACCGTGTAAGTCTCTGTTGTGCACCGGGGGGCTCCCTTCTATTGGTAACCTCTCGAC
>NW_020665188.1:5159620-5161591 GCF_002925995.2 Terrapene triunguis | reverse complement strand
TTTGTAACAACTCTTTTCCCCCTGCCTGCAAAAATTCTCAGCCTCTTCCTGGTTTGCTGGTGCTGTCCCGGAACACATCCCTCTGACATCACAGATATGAAAGGTTGGTAGTCAAAACAAATAATCTGAATCTAGTATTTGATGTGAGAACATGTTGCAGTCTGGGATATCTTCAGCAAACTAAGAGGTAGCCGAGAATTCCACAGGGCAGGGAAAACCTGTTTATAAAGGTAGATTTCTGTGATGAATGTCCCTTAGCTGGGAAGGCACTGGGTCCCCGGGACCCATGTGTAAAGTCAGATGGTTTAGTTCTTTCTCACCTGGGACTAGGCCCCCAGCCTTCCTGTTTATCTGGCAGTCCTACACTGCATCCTGCTAAATAGAGGAGCCAGGTAGAAGGCTGGGGTGCAAGGCAGGGAGATGGCACAATGACAAGCCTGTAGTGTCAGCCTCAGACTGCAGATGGACGACGAAGGAACAAGGACAAAGGCCACAGTGGGCATGGCTGTTCTGTGGCACCTGTTGCTAGAGATGTCCATTGTTCTGGGAGGGCTGAGTGCAGGGCCCAGCGCCCCCATGGCCTGGCTGGTGGAGCATACATCTGTGTGTGTGTTGATGGCAGGGGCTGGGTTGTAACATGTCAGTAACCTGGGTACACTATGCTGTGTAGACATGCCATAAGATGAATTCAGCATGGCTTTGGAGTTCACCTTTAAGTGGGGACTGACTGGCTAAGCAGCAGTTCTGCAGAAAAGGACCTGGGGATTACAGTGGATGAGAAGCTGGATATGAGTCAGCAGTGTGCCCTTGTTGCCAAGAAGGCCAACGGCATATTGGGCTGTATTAGTAGGAGCATTGCCAGCAGATCGAGGGAAGTGATTATTCCCCTCTATTTGGCACTGGTGAGGCCACATCTGGAGTATTGCGTCCAGTTTTGGTCCCCCCACTACAGAAGGGATGTGGACAAATTGGAGAGAGTCCAGTGGAGGGCAACGAAAATGATTAGGGGGCTGGGGCACATGACTTATGAGGAGAGGCTGAGGGAACTAGGGTTATTTAGTCTGCAGAAGAGAAGAATGAGGGGGGATTTGATAGTAGCCTTCAACTACCTGAAGGGGGGTTCCAAAGAGGATGGAGCTGGCTGTTCTCAGTGGTGGCAGATGACAGAACAAGAAACAATGGTCTCAAGTTGCAGTGGAGGAGGTCTAGGTTGGATTTTAGGAAACACTATTTCACTAGGAGGGAGGTGAAGCACTGAAACGGGTTACCTAGGGAGGTGGTGGAATCTCCATCCTTAGAGGTTTTTATGGCCTGGCTTGACAAAGCCCTGGCTGGGATGATTTAGTTGGTGTTGGTCCTGCTTTGAGCAGGGAATTGGACTAGATGACCTCCTGAGATCTCTTCCAACCCTAATATTCTATGATTCTATGAGTCTAATAGCTCTGCATTTCCGGAACAGGGGAATTCTCCTCCTCAAATACGTCATTGATGGATAGCTTTTCAATAACAGGAAAAAGCAGGCTTAAATAGGGTTACCATTCGTCCGGATTCCCCCGGACATATCCGGCTTTTTAAGCTAAAAATAGCGTCCGGGGGGAATTTGTAAATGTCCGGACTTCCCCCCCATGCAGAGCGCGCGCAGCTAACAGTGCTGCCGGACGGATGGTGTCACTTACATGGGGCTCCGACACTCAGCCAGAGAGGGCTCCTCTTCCTCCCCCCCGCAGCAGAAATCACTCCCTCCCTCCCTCCCTGCATCGCAGATCGGCTCCGGCAGTCTGGAGCTCCTCCCCCGCTGCTGCCCAGCGGCTCAGGCAGTTCCTGAGCAAGTTCACCGAGACATTAGGTGAAGAAAGGCCAACAACAAGGGGGCCAGGGGGTCGGAGAAGGGGCAGGGAGGTTTTGGAGGGGGCAGTCAAGAGACGGGGGGTCGGGAGTTCGGGGGGGCTTTCTGGGGGTGTGGATAAGGTT
>NW_020665188.1:5145139-5159520 GCF_002925995.2 Terrapene triunguis | reverse complement strand
GGGGGGGGGGGCTGTCGGGGCAGGAGTGGGGAGAGGGATCGGAGCAGTCAGGGGATAGGGAGCAGAGGGGTTTAGATGGGTCGGGAGTTCTGGGGGGGGGCTGTTAGGGGGTGGGGAGTGGTTGGATGGGGCGTGGGAGTCCCAGGGGTCTGTCTGGGGGTGGGGGTGTGGATAAGGGTTAGGGCAGTCAGGGTACAGGTAGGGGGTAGAGTCCTAGGGGGCCAGTTAGGATGGGGGGAGGGTCTCAGGAGGGGGCAGTCAGGGGACAAGAGGCAGGGAGGCTTAGGTAGGGGGTGGAGTCCTGGGGGGCAGTTAGGGGCAGGGGTCCCAGGAGGAGGCAGTCAGGGGACAAGGAGCGGGGGGAGGGTTGGGGGTTCTGAGGGGGGGAAGTGGGAGGGGCAGGGGCGGGGCTAGGGCAGGATGGGGCGGGGCTAGGGCAGGACAGGGGCGGGGCTCCTCCCGTCCTCTTTTTTGCTTGCTGGATTATGGTAAGCCTAGCTTAAAGATTCAGGCAACATGTACAGCTATTCCCCATAAGGGGCTGCTAGTGTGACTGCAGAGACCTTCAAATTAGTCACTGATCTAACCTCTGTACCAGTCAACAGGGCATTATCCTTCTGCAACCTATGGAAATGGGTTTGGGCTCTGTCCGTGTCTAGTGGATAAGAGTCCACGTCACAGACCCCATTGCAGCTGGTACTGACTGGCCACCTTGCTGGCAATTGTAGCAGAGCACCCAAGTAGTGAACAGATCTGGAGACTAAACTGTCTTTTCACAGATACCACCCCTCCCCCCACCTCTACAGCAGTTACATAGAGAGAGAAGCTGGTACAGCCACTGCTTTGTTCCGTATTTAGTCTGTGGACAAATAAGAAATTTGGCTCTAGATCTGTCAAGTCATCCCCTTTTTATGGGCACTAAGAGCATGATCTGAAGCTTATTAAAGTCGAGGGAAAGACTTGACAAAATATACAGTTTAAAATAAAACTAACCATAACCACAGGCATCATCCTCTACGGGTGTAGCCTAAATTCTCATCTCAGTTACTCCCAGGTAAACCCCTTGCAGCCACTGGATTTACTCCAGATGTACCTGGGTGTAAATGAGAGCAGAATCTGAGTCGGTGTCACTAAAGGCTTGGAACTGCACCAGTAAATTTGTTCCTATAATTGTGATTTACTACCTATAGAACCAAAAGTAGCCAGATCCCAGTGTGGGAATTAGTATAGTGGAGTTATGCCAACATTATGCATACACTAGCTGAGGTTCTGATCCAAGATGTCATGAATGGGGGAGGATACTGAAGAATTCTGAAAGGCTCATTAGATGGTTAGGGAGTGTATTGAAAAGAGTAGCATTTCCTTCAATATTATAAACACCTACGTGCACCCACTGTCTATAGCTCTTCCTTTCCTGTGATCTTTGTAGCCTCTTCCTGGCTCACCCTTGTGGCTGTCATGGTGACAAATAACACAGATGAGAACAATAGCCAAATGTTGACAAGAGTACCACAGGGATGCTGAAATACACAAGTGAAGGCCATGCAGGAGGGGCTCTCCTGGCCTAATCTGCTGAGAACAAAAATGGAATCAAATTGGCTATTAATTTGGAATACCGATATTTCCTTCTGCTCCCAAAGATGCAGCATTGGTGGGGGAAGGAAGCATGCAAGGGGACTCTGAATTGCAGCTAGGTTATTATCACAAGGACTTCTATTCAAGAGCACTTTGTGGTTTTTGACCTCCTATAAGACACGACTGGAACAAACAGCCACTCGTTATCAGATGAAGTATGTTTCACTCATTTTAACCAATTCCACCCCGTCTATCTACATTTGCAGTTTAAAGAGCCGTTTATTTTAATCGGATTTCACTAAAAAAAGGCAACTCCGCAGAATCCACTTGTAGGCAGGGCCGGCCCACAACATTTTGGCACCTGAGGCAGGGAGCTCAAATGACGCCCCTATGCCCCCTCGCTTGGGACAAAACTTTGAAAGGTCTCAATTCTGCCTTCTTCCTGTTCTACTCCTCTCATGGTACTGCTCCGCTACCTACCCCAATAAAGGAGAACTAACAACTTAAAATGCCTTGTTCAAAAATTTTAAGTAACACTTAACTTTCAAACACCTGAACAGCAAATGTAACTTTTCTTGTCTGCATAGTAAACACTGGCATTTTTATCTGTTTGAATAATCAAAGTGGTGCTTTCCGTGTCTTCTTGGTTGCAAAGATTTGAACTGCTTCCTGAAGGCCTACAGTCTGGGCCAGCTCATGCTCTATTGAGATGGTTGCAAGGCCGACCAGCCTCTCTCTCCTGGGTCATTGTGGAGCGTAGATGTGTTTTTATTAACTTCAGTTTGGAGAAGCTATATTCTCCACTGGCAACTGTTACAGGAAGTAGTAAAAGTATGTGCAGAGCAACAAAAGGATTTGGAAAGAGGGTGGTCATCTTACTTGTGCACATATATTCCAGAACAGCCTTTGGAGTTGATCCTGCTGAAATGTATCTTGAAAGGGCTTTCAGTTCATCACCTAAATCACTTGCATCAATATTGCGCATGTCGTCATGTGTCAACACTGTCTCTAGTGCCCTGCATTGCTTATGTAGGTCTTCTTCAGGTATAGTGAGGAGTTTTGGAATATCATACAACATCCCAAATATACTGCTGTGTTCCTTGAGCTGTATGAAACGTTCTTCAACTGACTGTATTGCACAATCTAGCACCTGGTTAAAGAATTCAACTTTGAATTGTTGTTTGGGGTCTCTTATGGGATTATCCCGTGCCTCGTAATCAAAATGTCTTCTTCTTTGGTGATTCTTGAATGGGTGGGAAAATAGCTTCAGTGTGAAGTTCCTCTGCCAACTTCTGTGCACTCTTCAGAACATTTTGAAATCCCTCATCTGACCGGTATGACTGTAGGTATGACTTTGCTTTGTCCAGTTGTTCCATTGCTCCAGATATATCAAGGTCAACACCTTGGAGTCTCTTGCTTACAACATTTATTTCAAACAGTATGTCATGCCACAATACTAAGCCACACATAAATTTGAAGTTATGTAAGTTTCTGGTGATTCTATTTCCCTCTGCCACTGTTCTCCCACAAACAGTTCCTGTCCTAGCATTATCCTCCATAATGGCAACTATGGCATCATCTATCTTCCCAACTTGGTGTTTGATAGGCTTTATCGCCTCGACTCGACTTTCCCATCGTGTGGTACTCAGTGGTTTCAGTGTCAGAGAGGATGTTCCCAGATGTTGCTTCAAAATTTGCCATCAATGAGCTGATGCAGAGAAAAATACATAGATGCTTTGAATTACATTAAAACATTCAGCAGCCTCTCTAGAAGCTGATGCTGCATCACTGACCACCAAGTTCAATGAATGAAAACTGCATAGGACAAAAAAACCTCGAGGGTTTAACTCTCAGATCCGTGTCTGCACTCCTCTGTTCTTTCCTCTCATGTTGGCCCCATTATTGTAGCCCTGACCTCTCATGTCAGCTATCGCAATTCCCGTATCTTCCAGCTTTTTAAGAAGCACATTTGTCATACCAGCTCCTGTAGTATTATCAATGTCAATAAATTCTAGAAAATGCTGACAGTCACCATTGCAGGGACATTTTCACTAGGTTCTGTTGTTGTTACAAAACGCACCATTAAAGTCATTTGTTCCGTATGGCTGATGTCAGGTGTGCAGTCCAGAATAACAGAGTAATATCTTGCTGACTTCAGATCTGCCACAATCTTCTGTTTGACTTTAGTTGCCAGTAACTGTATGATCTCATTTTGAATTGTTTTTCCAAGATAGTGGGGTGTACATTTCTTGGGTGGTGACTCTTCTTAGATGCTCCTGGAATACAGCATCAAACTCAGCCATCAGCTCCACAATTTTAAGGAAGTTTCCATTGTTTGGCACATACAGCTGATCTGAAGTGCCACACAGTGCTAGGTTTTGGGTGGCAAGCATTCGCACAATGGCAATGAGCCTTTTCAGAACATTTTGCCAGTAAAGAGACTCTGATGCAATCTTCTCTTGATGCTGATCATCTATGGTGGCCTTTAACCTTAGTCTCATCTCAAGCTCTTTCCACCTATGGAATGCTCTCTGGTGATTTGCTGCCTTCTCATGGCATGCCAGATTTCTAGCCAGATTTTTCCAGTCCTTTGTTCCTGTAGAACCCAATGTGGCTGGAACATTAGACTGGAAGAGTTTGCAACAAAAACAGTATGCAGCATTCTGGATTTTTGAGTACATAAGCCATGGCCTCTCCACTTTGTCACCATTGGGGATTTCACGCCAGTAATGTGTTGGATGGAAACTTCTATTTTCATTGTCTTTGGGGAACATGAAGTTTTTCACTTGCTGTGGCCCATGCAGTACAAGGAAGTCCCTCAGGCTACTGCTCAAGTGGGTCCACAGTCCTGGATCATCTAGATTTAAGGAACTAATCTCAGCAGCAGCTGTTTCTTGCACCTCCACCACACTCTTCTCTGATCTACACTTTTCTTCAGGAATGTGCATGGTTACATCCATTTGAGATGGAGATATGGATGCTGCAGTAGCTGCCAGGTCACCTGCATTCTGACTATCTGGAAGATCAGGCATCTCCTCACCACTCACATCCTCACTGGGGCCGGAAGGCTCACCGTGAACATTTGTGTCTATGTATCTGAGGAGAGCTCCTTCCTGCTTAGATAGAAAAGCTTCCTTTGCTTGCTTTCTTTTTCTGAATGCTGCCCCAGAGGGGCGTTTTCTTCTTTCACTCATGACTGCTGTTCTGTGCCAGCTATAGTGGCTCTCAACACTCAATTGAAGGGGACAAATAAGCAGGCTGGTAGCAGGGCCTGAGTGAGGGAAGATATCAGCGTCTTAAGGGCCTAACTGGCTCCTATTACTTCAGTTGACTGCCTGTTCTCCTCAAGTGGGTTCAGGGAAGCAGCAGGAAACAGGAAGTTCCCTGAGAAGCTGGTGTTAATCAGTCCAGGCTCCTGGGGGTGCTAGAGAGGTACATAAGAGGCTCCTCCTCCTCTCTCTCCCTTCAGCTCCTGCTGCTTTTTGTTATTCCCTCTCACCTTTTCTCCTGCCTGCCTGTTATGTCTCTTATGCCCTCCTTCCTCCAGCACAGCACTCCACCATCTCTGTGCATCTAGAGCAGAGAGAATACATATGCACCAGCAGCAGACACAATTTTCTACATTCTGGGTCCTAGTGGGGCCCCCCCACAATCTGGCACCTGAGGCGGCCGCCTCAATTTGCCTCATGGTAAGGCCAGCCCTGCTTGTAGGTCCCTTTTGGTCACTGGGTAGAATTATCACGGGAACCCCTTGTTGAAATTCACGTGCTGTGTAATGGAGTGGAGTAAATGGAGAGGAGAGAAGAGGAACTCCAATGTAAAAAGCAAGAGAGACTCCTCCTGAATATGTCTCTAGCTCTCCAGTGTCTCAGGTGCTGGTGGCTTTGGAAGTACTCTGAAGGCAAGAGGTGGACTGTCTGCAGCAGAAATGCTGCACCAGCCAACGCGTGTTTCATAAGAAACATAAGAACATTAGAACGGCCGTACAGGGTCAGACCAAAGGTCCATCTAGCCCAGTATCCTGTCTACCGACAGTGGCCAATGCCAGGTGCCCCAAATGGAGTGAACCTAACAGGTAATGATCAAGTGATCTCTCTCCTGCCATCCATCTCAACCCTCTGACAAACAGAGGCTAGGGACACCATTCCTTACCCATCCTGGCTAATAGCCATTAATGGACTTAACCTCCATGAATTTATCCAGTTCTCTTTTAAACGCTGTTATAACCTCCTCAGGCAAGGAGTTCCACACGTTGACTGTGCGCTGTGTGAAGAAGAATTTCCTTTTATTTGTTTTAAACCTGCTGCCCAATAATTTCATTTGGTGGCCCCTAGTTCTTGTATTGTGGGAGTAAGTAAATAACTTTTCCTTATCTACTTTCTCCACATCACTCATGATTTTATATACCTCTATCATATCCCCCCTTAGTCTCCTCTTTTCCAAGCTGAAAAGTCCTAGCCTCTTTAATCTCTCCTCATATGGGACCCGTTCCAAATCCCTAATCATTTTAGTTGCCCTTCTCTGAACCTTTTCTAGTGCCAGTATATCTTGAGATGAGGAGACCACATCTGTACGCAGTATTTGAGATGTGGGCGTATCATCGATTTATATAAGGGCAATAATATATTCTCCGTCTTATTCTCTATCCCCTTTTTAATGATTCCTAACATCCTGTTTGCTTTTCTGACTGCCTCTGCACACTGCATGGATGTCTTCAGAGAACTGCCCACAATGACTCCAAGATATTTTTCCTGATTCATTGTGGCTAAATTAGCCCCCATCATATTGTATGTATAGTTGGGGTTATTTTTCCCAATGTGCATTACTTTACATTTATCCACATTAAATTTCATTTGCCATTTTGTTGCCCAATCACTTAGTTTTGTGAGATCTTTTTGAAGTTCTTCACAGTCTACTTTGGTCTTAACTATCTTGAGCAGTTTAGTATCGTCTGCAAACTTTGCCACCTCATTTTTTACCCCTTTCTCCAGATCATTTATGAATAAGTTGAATAGGATTGGTCCTAGGACTGACCCTTGGGGAACACCACTAGTTACCCCTCTCCATTCATAGTTTGCTTTCTTACGAAATGACATTTCCCTGAGCACATCCAATTTCTTGTCCCTGGCTCGTTTCCTTTTCACTCTTGAAATATGTTGAATAAGATAATTCCTCTCCCCTCTTGTATGGCTGTGTTTTCCTTCAGACCACCTTCAGGCAACAGCTTCTCTGCATGGCTTTGCGCTACCGGTGCTTCACATGGGTTCTGCCTGCAGCTGGGAGAGGCCTTGAGCAGGCTACACCGAACTCTAGAACTGTAAAATGTCTCACCGCCTGCTTGTTAACAATTGCTATCTAAAATAATAGAGTAATGGGAAAATGTTCCTCTCATTCGGCTCTGAGGTTTAGTGAGACAACGCCATTGTGCTGTGCTGCTTCTCTTGTATGGCTGGGAGAGGGTCAAGTTTCCAGGTCATAGGTCACCTTAATAGCACTGCAAGGGATCTCTGGCCGTAACTCTTCAGCATTGAGCTGTCCATCGCCGCCCACTGGCAAAGCACATGGGACTGTGCCCAGTGCTGAGCTCATGGTTGTGGAGTGCTTATCAGTAGCGCTAACAGAACAGGAAGATGAATGCTGCTGGTATGACTTCTAGGGGGCACTTGCTTATGGCAGGTCAGCCTTGCAGGAAGCTCTGCTGTCAGGGAGATTAGATAACTGACCAACATTCCACTCCCCCAACACACACATGCAGGTCCCTAGGCCATACAATGCCATTCAAACTAGATCTAGGCATGGCACCAAAACTTTTGGGGGGTTCATTTAATTTTCAGAGTGTGGTATTGTGTGTAGGATATCCATGCCTCCTGGCACATGCTCTAGGCCCTGCATCCTTGCCTCCCTTTCAGATGAATATTGGGCCATAAGTCACTGTGAAGAAGTCCTCCCTCTGCAGTGTGCCAAGTTGTCATTCTGCTGCGACTGCCTGGCTGTGCAGCTTGGTCTAGCGACGTAACAGTAAAGCTGTGTCCGCACTGGAGAGGTGTGGAGTACTAGCCAGGGTCTGGGCCCCTTAGGGTGCTGTAACACACTTCACATCACACCCATGCTCCCAGCAGGGCACAGAGGATCACACTGCTGTTTGGCTAGGATGTGCATTGAGCATGGCTAACCACCATGTGATCCACTCATGTCAGTTTCCACTGGTGCAGTGTGGGTATGGGTGAGAATCAATGGCATAATAGCCCCACTGGTACAGCTACTCCTCCTACTTCTGTCCCACAGTGCATCAGTCACTGCTTTGGTGGTCTGGTCAGCTTTCTGCACTCTGCTGCACAGGGGTCAAGTGTGCTGGAAGCCATTTAACTGTAGAACTGGGACTGATGTGAGATCAAAGCACATCTAGGAATGGATATGTGTTAAAGTCCCCTGCTTCTGCTCTTGAAGGTGGGGCACCACTTCCCCAATCACTACACCCAATTCACCTTAGTGTAGACTATGCTCTCCAGAGCAGGAAGATGCAGAGCTGCTACTGCACCTGAACTAGGAAAGCTGCACAAACATACAGAGAGAAACTCATCTCGGCTTCTGCCAGCCCCAACTCCGCAGCAAACGTGTGTGAAAATGAATGTTATCCCGTCTTCCTGCAGGCATAACATGGGGCAAGGTCGTGTCTCTCTATGCTGTGGCCGCTGGGCTGGCTGTGGACTGCGTCAGACAGGCCCAGCCAGCAATGGTGCATGCCATTGTGGACTGCCTGGGAGAGTTTGTCCGCAAGACCTTGGTGACGTGGCTGAAGAGGCGAGGAGGCTGGGTAAGAGGTGTTGAATTTCTCATGCTTGCTTTAAATTGTGAATGATTATGGGAATGTTCCCAGTGTTAGTGAAACCAAGAGTGACCCCTTAAGCTATAGCTAGGTTTTTGCAAGCTTCCCTACCACTGCTCCGCCAACCTACTTCAGTTCTGACCTCCAGTAGTCCTATTTACACCAGTACTGGCCTCAGCACAGCTTTGTTCCTACATCTCAGTCCTGCCTTGAAACAACTCCGGCTATTCTAATCCTCTACTTCCTGTGCCACTCTGCCAGCCTAACTGCATCCTGCCTGCAAGTACCTTTTCTCTTCCAGTCCTGAGCCTCTTTGGTGCCAGCTGCTAGTGGTCGTGAGAGTGTGCAAACTGCAGGAGTCTTGTAACATGAACAACTGCTGCTGGTCTCTTCGTTCAGTCTCTAGGAAAATTATTTCATCTGTAACCTGCCTGCACAGTTCCAAAGGGGAAGGTTTAGCATGTAAACATCACTTGTTTATGTGGCTATTAAAAACCTCTCACTTCATATCCCGGCCCAGACCCAGCTTTGTGGTGCTACCTGTATAACTAAATCAATATGTAACTCTCCCTAGTATAGCTGTGGTTGTCAGACCAGTGCTAGCTACCTGCAGTGGATGTGAACAAACCCCTGCCTCTTTTCAATTCCCTGAGCCTAGCAGCCCCCGCATGAGGGGTCAGAGCCCCAGCAGGTGCAATCAGTGGAGTTCCATTGAATTTGCTGAAGCTAGGCTGATTTATACTAGCTGCTGGTCCCTTATTTTAAAAACTAGGAGCTACAAGTCTGACACATCAAACCAATATATTGTATCTGCTGCCTGCACTCTGAGTCGCAGGCTGTCTCTGACATGCGCTTGTCAGCGAGTAGCTGCCCCTGGGCTGGAGGAAGGTGACACTTCCCTTTAGAAGTGCAGACATGATTTCTTCCGAGCAGTGGACTGCTGCCAATCCTCTCTTCCAGGCTGCACTTGTTTCCCTCAGTGTTCTTCGCCTTGACCTGGGCATTTCTGTGGGAGACGTCCCAGCCCTGCTCACAAACTGGCCAAAACTAAACGGCTGTTCCAGGAGGGCCTTTCGTCTGCTGCCTGCCCTGCCCTGCCCTGCCCTGCCATTCATTTGTCCTGGCACTGAATCCGAGTTTCCCCTGTGCACCCGCCTCCTGTCTCATATGCACATACCAGGGATGGGACTGCCAAGAGGGGCCACCGTACTCTGTGCTGATACAGGAAAGCCCGTACGGAGACCTCGGATAGGCAGCTGAAAGACTGCAGCAGGCAGCCAACTCCCACGCTCCCCCTTCATGGGAGAAAACAGTAATTAACCCTTTAGGGCGTCACCCCACATGGGAGGAGTTCACAGCCTCAGGAATCACCTCCAGCAGGACTCTCTTTACAAAGAAAATCCCCATGGAATATAACAAATTCCAGTTGCTATAAACTAGTAACAGTAAAGAAGAGCAAGTTGCTAAACAATGTTTGCTGAATAGCAGTAAGCCAGCAAAGTGCTGTCACAACGGCTTATCGGAGCCCAGCACGACTGAAATAATGATTTAATTAACAGCTTTGAAACTCTCATTTCCAGTGCTTTATCAGGTAAACGCTGGTTAATTTAACACTTGGCTTAAGTACTGTTAACCAAATAATGTTTGGAAAAAGCAGGCACCTTCCAACTTTGAAACATTTGGCTTTCCAATGCTTTGGACTGGGAAAGCAAGTTTTTTCAGGCCAAGCAGGCCTCAGACATGTAGGGGCCCCTGCTGGGAAGAGTTATTAACAAGGGGGTCTGGGAGTGAGGCAATGGTTCCATCCATTGACTGGAGATACAGACCAATGATGTCTCCACCAATGCATTGAGTTGTAGAATAGATGGTATTCTCAGTTAGTTGTGCTGATTGGTACCTTACTCCAGAAACAGGCCCTCAGTTGACTTAGGCTACATCTACGCTACAGGGGGGAGTCGATTTAAGATACGCAAATTCAGCTACGTGAATAGCGTAGCTGAATTCGACGTATCACAGCCGACTTACCCCGTTGTGAGGACGGCGGCAAAATCGACTTCTGCGGCTTTTTGTCGGCGGCGCTTACTACCACCTCCCCTGGTGGAGTTAGAGCGCCGATTCGGGGATCGATTGTCGCGTCCCGACGGGACGCGATAAATCGATCCCCGAGAGGTCGATTTCTACCCGCTGATTCAGGCGGGTAGTATAGACCAGACCTTAGAGTATGTAGTGTTGGTCCCAAGATGTTAGAGAGACAAGGTGGGTCTGATAAAAGATATTGCCTCACCCACCTTGTCTCTCCAATTCATAGAATCATAGAATATCAGGGTTGGATGGGACCTCAGGAGATCATCTAGTCCAACCCCCTCAAAGCAGGACCAATCCCCAACTAAATCATTCCAGCCAGGGCTTCGTCAAGCCTGACCTTAAAAACCTCTAAGGAAGGAGATTCCACCACCTCCCTAGGTAACCCATTCCAGTGCTTCACCACCCTCCTAGTGAAATAGTTTTTCACAATATCCAACCTAAACCTCCCCCACTGCAACTTGAGACAATTATTCCTTGTTCTGTCATCTGCCACCACTGAGAACAGTCTAGATCCATCCTCTCTGGAACTCCCTTTCAGGTAGTTGAAAGCAGCTATCAAGTCCCCCCACATTCTTCTCTACTGCAGACTAAACAATCCCAGTTCCCTCAGCTTCTCCTCATAAGTCATGTGCTCCAGCCCCCTAATCATTTTTCAGTGGTAGCCGTGTTAGTCTGTATCAGCAAAAAAAACGAGGTGTCCTTGTGGCACCTCAGAGACTAACAAATTTATTTGAGCATAAGCTTTCGTGGGCTAGAACCCACTTCATCAGATCAGCTTATGCCCAAATAAATTTGTTAGTCTCTAAGGTGCCACAAGGACTCCTCGTTTTTTTTGCTAATCATTTTGTTGCCCTGCACTGGACTCTTTCCAATTTTTCCACATCCCTTCTGTAGTGGGGGGACCAAAACTGGACGCAGTACTCCAGGTGTGGCCTCACCAGTGCCAAATAGAGGGGAATAATCACTTCCCTCGATCTGCTGGCAATGCTCCTACTAATACAGCCCAATATGCTGTTGCCCTTCTTGGCAACAAGGGCACATTGCTGACTCATATCCAGCTTCTCGTCCACTGTAACCCCTAGGTCCTTTTCTGCAGAACTGCTGCCTAGCCACTCGGTCCCTAGTCTGTAGCAGTGCATGGGATTCTTCCGTCCTAAGTGCAGGACTCTGCACTTGTCCTTGTTGAACCTCATCAGATTTCTTTTGGCCCAATCCTCTAATTTGTTTAGGTCCCTCTGTATCCTATCCCTACCCTCCAGTGTATCTACCACTCCTCCCAGTTTAGTGTCATCTGCAAACTTGCTGAGGGTGCAGTCAACGCCATCCTCCAGATCATTAATGAAGATATTGAACAAAACTGGCTTGATACCGGCTGCCAATTAGACATGGAGCCATTGATCACTACCCGTTGAGCCCGATGATCTAGCCAGCTTTCTATGCATCCGAAGAAGTGGGTTGTAGCCCACGAAAGCTTATGCTCTAATAAATTTGTTAGTCTCTAAGGTGCCACAAGTACTCCTGTTCTATCCACCTTATAGTCCATTCATCCAGCCCATATTTCTTTAACTTGCCGGCAAGAATACTGTGGGGACACGATATCAAAAGCTTTGCTAAAGTCAAGGAATAACACATCCACTGCTTTCCCCTCATCCACAGAGCCAGTTATCTCATCATAGAAGGCAATTAGGTTAGTCAGGCATGACTTGCCCTTGGTGAATCCATGCTGACTGTTCCTGATCACTTTCCTCTCCTCTAAGTGCATCAGAATTGATTCCTTGAGGACCTGCTCCATGATTTTTCCAGGGACTGAGGTGAGGCTGACTGGCCTGTAGTTCCCCGGATCCTCCTTCTTCCCTTTTTTAAAGATGGGCACTACATTAGCCTTTTTCCAGTCATCCAGGACCTCCCCCGATCGCCATGAGTTTCCAGAGATAATGGCCAATGGCTCTGCAATCACATCCGCTAATTCCTTTAGCACCCTCGGATGCAGCGCATCCAGCCCCATGAACTTGTGCTCGTCCATCTTTTCTAAATTGTCCTGAACCACTTCTTTCTCCACAGAGGGCTGGTCACCCCTCCCAGTCTGGGAGCTGACTTTGTTCGTGAAGACAGAGGCAAAAAAAGCACTGAGTACATTAGCTTTTTCCACATCCTCTGTCACTAGGTTGCCTCCCTCATTCAGTAAGGGGCCCACACTTTCCTTGACTTTCTTCTTGTTGCTGGTCGCCTGCCATATTTACTATTCTTTCTAAACATCGGGATGGTTTGTTCCTGCAACCTCAATAAGGATTCTTTAAAATACAGCCAGCTCTCCTGGACTCCTTTCCCCCTCATGTTATTCTCCCCGCGGATCCTGCCCATCAGTTCCCTGAGGGAGTCAAAGTCTGCTTTTCTGAAGTCCAGGGTCCGTATTTTGCTGCTCTCCTTTCTTCCTTGTGTCAGGATCCTGAACTCGACCATCTCATGGTCACTGCCTCCCAGGTTCCCATCCACTTTTGCTTCCCCTACTAATTCTTCCCTGTTTGTGAGCAGCAGGTCAAGAAGAGCTCTGCCCCTAGTTGGTTCCTCCAGCACTTGCACCAGGAAATTGTCCCCTACACTTTACAAAAACTTCCTGGATTGTCTGTGCATTGCTGTATTGCTCTCCAAGCAGATATCAGGGTGATTGAAGTCCCCCATGAGAACCAGGGCCTGTGATCTAATAACTTCTGTTAGTTGCCAGAAGAAAGCCTCGTCCACCTCATCCCCCTGGTCTGGTGGTCTATAGCAGACTCCCACCATGACATCACTCTTGTTGCTCACACTTCTAAATTTAATCCACAGACTCTCAGGTTTTTCTGCAGTTTCATACTGGAGCTCTGAGCAGTCATACTGCTCTTACATACAATGCAACTCCTCCACCTTTTCTGCCCTGCCAGTCCTTCCTGAACAGTTTATATCCATCCATGACAGTACTCCAGTCATTTGATTTATCCCACCAGGTCTCTGTTATTCCAATCACATCATAATTCATTGACTGTGCCAGTTCTCCCTGCTTGTTTCCCAGGTTTCTTGCATTTGTGTATAGGCCCTTAACATAACTTGCTGATCGTCCTGCTTTCTCAATGTGAGGCAGGAGTCCTCCCCTCTTGCGCTCTCCTGCTCGTGCTTCCTCCTGGCATCCCACTTAGACTCATAGACTCATAGACTCATAGACTTCAAGGTCAGAAGGGACCAATATGGTCATCTAGTCTGACCTCCCGCATGATGCAGGCCACAAAAGCTGACCCCCCCACTTTCCCTTAACTCTGCTGTTGAAGTCTCCAGATCGTGATCTAAAGACTTCAAGTTGCAGAGAATCTTCCAGCTTGCGACCCCTGCCCTATGCTGCGGAGGAAGGCGAAAAACCTCCAGGGCCACTGCCAATCTACCCTGGAGGAAAATTCCTTCCCGACCCCAAATATGGCGATCAGCAGAACCCTGAGCATACAGGCAAGATTCTCTAGCCAGACCCTCATTTTACCAGCGATGGCCGTTATTGCCTAATTGACTAAAATCATGTTATCCCATCAAACCATTCCCTCCATAAACTTATCTAGCCTAATCTTGAAGCCAGAGAGGTCTTTCGCCCCCACCGTTTCCCTCGGAAGGCTGTTCCAAAATTTCACCCCTCTGACGGTTAGAAACCTTCGTCTAATTTCAAGCCTAAATTTCCCCACGGCCAGTTTATATCCATTCGTTCTCATGTCCACATTAGCACTGAGCTGAAATAATTCCTCTCCCTCCCTGGTATTTATCCCTTTGATATATTTAAAGAGAGCAATCATATCCCCCCTCAGCCTTCTTTTGGTTAGGCTAAACAAACCAAGCTCCTCGAGTCTCCTTTCATAGGAAAGGTTTTCCATTCCTCGGATCA
>NW_020665188.1:5138610-5140139 GCF_002925995.2 Terrapene triunguis | reverse complement strand
TGTATAAACATCTTACCGTATGCTGTCTATCCTTTCTCCCATTAGTTGTGTAATTTGGTACGGACCCCATGCTGTTCCTCTGCCCCCTCTTTCTTATGTCCAATTCCCTACCCTTACCTATGTCTGTGCTTATCTCCTCACACTCCTTTTCAGAGTTGGAATCTGGCATGGAGATTAACTGAACATCTCCCAACCGTCTCCCCCAAGTTCCTAGTTTAAAGCCCTTTTGATGAGATGAGCCAGCCTCCCTCCCAGAAGTCTATTTCCTTCCCTACTCAGGTGAAGTCCATCCCGTGAGAACAGCTGTCTGTCCCCGAAAGCCTCCCAGTGGCCATACATCCCAAAGCCCTCCTTATAGCACCACTCCCTTAGCCAGCTATTTATCCTCACAATTCTGTCAGCCCTTTGCTGTCCTTCTCTAGGAAGAGGCAGAATCCCACTGAAGATAATCTGAGCCTCAACTTCCTTAAGCATCTTCCCCAGCCTGGCATAATCTCCCTTAATTCTCTCTAGCGAGAACCTAGCTGTGTCGTTCGTTCCTACGTGAAGGATAATCAAGGGGTTCTTACCCGCTCCTTTTAGGATCCTTTTCAACCGCAGGTCAACATCCCTTACCTTAGCACCCGGCAGACAGCACACCCTTCTGTTTTCAGGGTCCGCTCTGGTCACAGGCCTGTCCAACCTCCTCAGCAAGGAGTCTCCAATCACATAAACCTGCCTTTGCCTGGTGACAGTGCGATCTACAAATCTATCCCCTGTTCCCTCTAGTCGTAACTCCTGTGTCTCTCTATTTTCCCTCATAGTACCCCTAGTGCCATCCTCTATCCTACTGGGGCCCGGTATTGATGCTGTCTCCATCAACTCCTGCCCTCTCTCTATCGGACTAGCCGCTCTTCTCTTCTTCCTCTGCCTCCCACCATCAGTTACCACCTGCTGCCTCCCCTCCTCGTTATCCAAACACTCAAACCTGTTCCTGAGTTCTATTTCCCCCTCACTAGCCCTCCTTTTCCTTGGCCTGCTCCTCACAGTCACATGCTTCCACTGATCTTGATCTGCCCCTGATATTCCCCCCTCGCAGACCATAGCCTGTGCTTCCACCTGCACCCCTGAGCATTCCCCTTCTGCCACACCCTGCTTCTGCTCCATTAGCTGCTCGAATCCCCTTCTGAACTCTACCAGAGTATCTACCTGCATCTGGAGCCCTCTAATCTTTTCCTCTAGCAGGTCTATTAGGCGACATTTCATGCACACATACCTTTGTTCAGGCTCCCCAGTGAGGACTATGTACATACCACAGCTGCAACATGCAATCATCTGCATTGTGTCCCCTGCTGCGTGGCTCATGGCTGCTGTAGTCTCTGCCTGCTGCTCCTGGGGACACAGAGCACACCGGACACCGCGCCCTCCTGCCTCCCCTTCCACCTCCCCCTGTAAACTCCCACTTAAACTCCCCTGTTAGCAGCCCTGTTTGCCGGCTCCTGGGTGCCGCTGCTCGGCTGGGAGGCCTCTTTTATAGGCCCCCTAATCAG
>NW_020665188.1:5082900-5138600 GCF_002925995.2 Terrapene triunguis | reverse complement strand
TAAACTCCCCTGTTAGCAGCCCTGGGTGCCGGCTCCTGGGTGCCGCTTCCCCACTTACCTCAGGGCTTTGGTCTCCTTCCCCCGGTGAACCTAGTTTACCACTAGTGAACCACTCTAATTGCCATAGAGTGGCAGATTCAGGCCCTTAGTAATCTAAATTATTCAGATTAATTGCAACAACCTTTCTGCTCCTGACTGATGTTTAAACGTCACCTTGTTGAAGAGTCGTAGATACACACAGGTAGCATTGCTGCATCCAGAGTGATTATATAACAACGAGGGCAGGGCGGCACACACTTCATTGCACACACCAAGGACACCTTACTTCTCTCCTAGTCCCCATAGCAGGGGCTCTGTGTGTGCCCCCCTGCATTCCCCCTGTGCCAGGGGTTCTGTATGCCCCACATACCCTCCTATTCCCTCCTTCCTCACCCCTGCCCCATTTTTATTTATTTTCTTTCTGTCAGAGAGAAGTCATTCAGGGTGTCACCATTTTAAATTCAGTTGGGGGAATGGACAGAGCTGAGATGGGGGTAGGTATTGCTATACTGGAAGATGTTAATGGTTCCCATCAACTGGTTCTTAGATCTCTAAGCAATTACAGAAGTGGCTGAAGTTGTGCTCTGCTAATCAGATGTCAGGAGCGCCAAGTGTCCCCCATTTCCCCTTTCTGGTTCTTCAATTTCACCAAAATCAATAGACTTCTGCCCATTGATACCAAGACCATTCCATGCAATTTTGAAGTCGATGAGATGGAGCATTCAAAAGCTCTCTCTTTAATTTACATCCAGACAAACAAAGAAATGCCATCATCTTGAGTGTAAGACCGCACTTTGCATGGACTATAAGACTATAAGAGGCTTTCGGGGACAGACAACTGTTCTCACGGGATGGACTTCACCTAAGTAGGGAAGGAAATAGACTTCTGGGAGGGAGGCTGGCTCATCTCATCAAAAGAGCTTTAAACTAGGAATTTAGGGGAGACGGTTGGGAGATGTCCAGTTAATCTCCACGCCAGATTACAAGATTGAGAAGGAGGGTGACGAGATAAGAACGGATATAGTCTGGGGGAAGAGATTGGACATAAGGAGGAGGGGGGGGATGGATACTAGACTAATAGGTCATACTGGCAGTACGGAGTCCGTACCAAATTGGATAACGAATGTGAGAGAGGCTAAACTGCATAAATTAAGATGTTCATACACCAATGCGAGAAGCCTAGGTAACAAAATGGAGGAATTGGAGCTCCTGGTCCAAGAAATGAAACCGGATATCGTAGGAATAACCGAAACGTGGTGGAACAGTAGTCATGACTGGAGTACAGGTATGGAAGGGTATGTGCTGTTTAGGAACGACCGGAACAAAGGTAAAGGGGGGGGAGTAGCATTGTATGTCAATAATGAGGTAAACTGTAAAGAAATAATAAGTGATGGAATGGATAAGACGGAGTCTGTCTGGGCAATACTCACATTGGGTAAAAAACCTACTAGAGCCTCCCCTGGGATAGTGCTTGGGGTGTGCTATAGACCGCCGGGATCTACCCTGGATATGGACAGAAAACTATTTAATGTTTTTAGGGAAGTAAATACTAATAGGAACTGTGTAATCATGGGAGACTTTAACTTCCTGGATATAGATTGGGGAACAAATGCTAGTAACAATAATAGAGCTCAGATGTTCCTAGACGTGCTAGCTGATGAATTCCTTCATCAAGTAGTTGCTGAACCGACGAGGGGGGATGCCATTTTAGATTTGGTTTTGGTGAGTAGTGAGGACCTCGTTGAGGAAATGGTTGTAGGGGACAACCTTGGCTCGAGTGATCATGAGCTAATTCGGTTTAAAATAAATGGAAGGATTAACAGAATTAAATCAGAGACTAGGGTTTACGATTTCAAAAGGGCTAACTTTAATAAATTAAGGTGACTAGTTAGGGAAGTGGATTGGACTAACATATTTACGGATCTAAAGGCGGAAGGCGCCTGGGATTATTTCAAGTTGAAGTTGCAGGAGCTGTCGGAGGCCTGTATCCCGAGAAAGGGAAAATGGTTCGTAGGCAGGAGATTTAGACCGAGCTGGATGAGCGAGCGTCTCAGAGGGGTGATTAAGGGTATGTCTTCACTACCCGCCGATCCGGCGGGTAGCAATCGGTCTATCGGGGATCGACTTACCGTGTCTAGTGAAGACGCGGTAAAATCGATCCCTGATCGCTCTGCCGTCGACTCCGGAAATCCACCTCGGCAAGAGGCGGCAGCGGAGTCGGCGGCAGCGGTCGGCTTTCCCCCGTCCTCACCGCCAGGTAAGCCGACCTAAAATACGCAACTTCAGCTACGGTATTCACGTAGCTGAAGTTGCGTATCTTAGGTCGGACCCCCGCTGTAGTGTAGACCTAGCCTAAGAAAAAACAGAAAGCGTACAAAGAGTGGAAGAGGGGAGGGATCGGCAAAGAAACCTACCTTATTGAGGTCAGAGCATGTAGAGATGGAGTGAGAAAGGCCAAAAGCCGTGTAGAGTTGGACCTTGCGAGGGGAATTAAAACCAATAGCAAGAGGTTTTATAGACATATAAATAGGAAGAAAACAAAGAAAGAAGAAGTGGGACCGCTGAAGACTGTAGATGGAGTGGAGATTAAGGATAATCTAGGCATGGCACAATATCTAAACAAATATTTTGCATCGGTCTTTAATGAGGCTAATGAAGGGTTTAGGAATAGAGGCAGCGTAACAGAGGGGAATAAAGGAGGGGGGGTTGACATCACCATATCCGAGGTAGAAGCCAAACTCGAACAGCTTAACGGGACTAAATCGGGCGGACCGGATGATCTTCATCCGAGAATATTAAAGGAACTGGCGCGAGAAATTGCAAGCCCATTAGCGATAATTTTTAATGAATCTGTAAACTCGGGGGTGGTACCGTTGGACTGGAGAACAGCTAATGTGGTTCCTATTTTCAAGAAGGGGAAAAAAAGTGATCCGGGTAACTACAGGCCTGTTAGTTTAACATCTGTAATATGCAAGGTCTTGGAAAAAATTTTGAAGGAGAAAGTAGTTAAGGACCTTGAGGTCAATGGCAATTGGGACAAATTACAACATGGTTTTACGAAAGGCAGATCGTGCCAAACCAACCTGATCTCCTTCTTTGAGAAAGTAACAGATTTTTTAGATAAAGGAAATGCGGTGGATCTAATATACCTCGATTTCAGTAAAGCGTTTGATACGGTACCGCATGAGGAATTATTGGTTAAATTGGAAAAGATGGGGATCGATATGAAAATCCAGAGGTGGATAAAGAACTGGTTAAAGGGAAGACTGCAGCGGGTCGTACTGAAAGGTGAACTGTCAGGTTGGAGGGAGGTTACCAGTGGAGTTCCTCAAGGTTCGGTTTTGGGTCCGATTTTATTTAATCTATTTATTACTGACCTCGGAACCGAATGTAGAAGTGGGCTGATAAAGTTTGCGGATGATACAAAGTTGGGAGGTATTGCCAATTTGGAGAAGGATCGGGATATCTTGCAGGGAGACTTGGATGACCTTGTAAACTGGAGTAATAGTAATAGGATGAAATTTAATAGTGAGAAGTGTAAGGTGATGCATTTAGGGATGACTAACAAGAATTTTAGTTATAAGCTGGGGACGCATCGATTGGAAGTAACGGAGGAGGAGAAGGACCTCGGAGTCCTGGTTGATCGCAGGATGACTATGAGTCGGCAATGTGACGTGGCCGTGAAAAAAGCTAATGCGGTCTTGGGATGCATTAGGCGAGGTATTTCTAGTAGGAATAAGGAGGTGCTGCTTCCGTTATACAAGGCACTGGTGAGACCTCATTTGGAGTACTGTGTGCAGTTCTGGTCTCCTATGTTTAAAAAGGATGAACTCAAACTGGAACGGGTACAGAGAAGGGCCACTAGGATGATCCGAGGAATGGAAAACCTGTCGTATGAAAGGAGACTCGAGGAGCTCGGTCTGTTTACCCTAACCAAAAGAAGGCTGAGGGGGGATATGATTGCTCTCTTTAAATATATCAGAGGGATAAATACCAGGGAGGGAGAGGAATTATTTCAGCTCAGTACTAATGTGGACACGAGAACAAATGGATATAAACTGGCTGTCGGGAAGTTTAGGCTTGAAATTAGACGACGGTTTCTAACCGTCAGAGGGGTGAAGTTCTGGAACAGCCTTCCGAGGGAAACAGTGGGGGCGAAAGACCTCTCTGGCTTTAAGTTTAAGCTTGATAAGTTTATGGAGGGGATGGTTTGATGGGATAACGTGATTTTAGTCAATAGGTCAATAACGTGCCATCGCAGGTAATTAGTATCAATGGTCAATACGGGTCTGGCTGGAGAATCTTGCCCGCATGCTCGGGGTTCTGCTGATCGCCATATTTGGGGTCGGGAAGGAATTTTCCTCCAGGGTAGATTGGCAGAGGCCTTGGAGGTTTTTCGCCTTCCTCCGCAGCATGGGGCAGGGGTCGCTTGCTGGAGGATTCTCTGCGACTTGAAGTCTTTAAATCATGATTTGGGGACTTCAACAGCTGAGTCAAGGGAGAGAATTATTCCAGGAGTGGGTGGGTCAGCTTTTGTGGCCTGCATCATGCGGGAGGTCAGACTAGATGATCATAATGGTCCCTTCTGACCTTAAAGTCTATGAGTCTATGAGTCTATGAGACCCATCTTGGAATGTAGATTTCTCACAATGCTGCACTAAGGTTGCCATTGGCACACTAGCTCTGATTTTCCTAACTCTTATGACATCAGGCACAGATGACATTAATGTAGGGTTTTGCATATACCTTTACATTGTTTGGGATAGTTCATATCACAATTCCCCATGAAGGGCCCAGTTCTGCTCCCATTGATGTCAGTGCCTCAACAAGCAGTGCCTTCAATAGGTGCAAACCCTACATCAACCCCTGCTCACCAGAGCTCCCTGTTAAGAGTGTTGGAATGCTCTAGGAATGGAATGTTGGGTGTATGAAAAACTGAGGTAATCCTAAACCTGGGAGGCCAGGCTACTGGGAAAGGCAAGGGTGTGGTTATAACATAATACTTTATTTTTCTACACTGCCTTCCATCTAAGAGGCTCAGACAGCTCTTCAAACACTACTGAATTAAACCTCATAATACTTCCATGAGCTCTGTCAGCATTAGCCTCATTTTACAGAGGGGAACTCAAGGCACAGAATAAGGCCCAAACTTCCCACTAGCTTTAGGTGACCAAGTTGAGATGCACATGGGGGCTCATCTTCAAAGGTGCTGAGAGTCTGAAGCCCCCAAAGACTAAGACTGTAGCATTGTGAGAAAATACTGGGTTTGTGTCATAAATTGGGCATCACAAAATCTGTGGCCACTTCCACAACCACTTGGGACATGTTAATTTGCTGAAGGTCACCAGGAAATCTATGGCAGAAGCTGAAAGAGAATCCAGATCTCCTGACTCAGCTCACAAAGCCAGCTATTTTGCATTGCTGGGACAATCTACATTTGAGTTTTTCTCCAAAGATGCAGTTTTCTGTGCAACACAGTCCTGTTCCAGCTCTCTAAAGGTTTTCCACCCTCACCTTTTCAGTGCCAGAAGATATCCCTTCTAACATGAATGTGCGGTTAGGTTGGTTTCCCCCTCTCTCCCCAGGTCAGCTTACATTCCCCTAACTATTTAAGGATCACTCTGGGCAGCTAGTTTTGAGGTCAGCCCACATGTCTAGGAGGCATCTGTGCCAATGCACACATGTCAACAGACAAAGCTTAAGACAGGGGGGGTTGATTTGGCCAACTGAGATCCAAATAAAACATTAAGGCAAGAGAAAAAGTAAAAGCAATCTGAGCTGAAATTAAACAGCCCAATCTTTGCGCAGAATCTGGTTGTTACTAAGGAGGCAGGAAGGTGGGTGAAGAGGGTATTACTGAGGATGTCCTTTTTGAAAGGGGAGAGAGTTTATTTTGCTGTCACATGAACAGAATGTTCAGTAACCCAGTTGGAAGACAGTGTGAATGAAGATGGTGCAGAATGAGATGAATAAATCTTTCAGAGCTCAATAGTGCCTTCAGGCATCATTTAACAGCTTACAGGGGGTGGCAATGCCAGAGATGGTGCTCGTAGCACTCATGTTGCTGCAAGGAGGCACCACAGGGGAAATGGTGTTGTATTGCTGGCTGGGGGCAGTGGTGAGCCAGTCCCAGCTTCACCCAGCAGGAGGCATGGTGTAAGACAGTCTCCGAGGCCAGGATATGCTATTGAAGTTGGTAGGGGAGAGTGTGGTTCTGTGTATTCTGATGATCTCTGTTTCCTTCTCCTTAGGCAGACATCACAAAATGTGTGGTGAATACTGATCCCAGCCTTCGCTCCCATTGGCTTGTGGCTGCCATTTGTAGTTTTGGTCACTTCCTGAAGGCCATCTTCTTTGTGCTGTTACCAGAGAGATGATTCCAGTCACCAAATGAGGCCCCAAGCCCCAGCTCCTCCCCCACCCAGAAGCAACAGTAACCATAGACCTGTTTGATGCTGAAGAGGAGAAAGAGAAGAGAGGCTGGGACCAACAGAAACATTTCTCTCCTCTCCCTTCAGCAGGGAGCAGCTACCCAACTGTAAACATCCTTTCCTCTGTGACAGGAGGCTTCTCTCACACTCAGAGTAATCCTTTGCAGCCCTTGTTCTCCTTGGTGACTTCTACATGGCCAGGTCAAAGCCCATCCCAGGGCAGACTGATGGGCTAATCTCTTACTTGTGTGTGGCATGGATATTCATACGTGTATTTATTTTCTGGTCGTGTCACACACGTGCACTTCTGTATCAGGGAAACTGGGGGGACATGGAGGTTGTATCAGAGGAAAAAAATGTGTCCCTCACTTGAAAGATGGCTTGTCCCTTTAATTCCCATAATCCTCTTTGTTAGGCTCTTCTCAGTATATCAGTGGCTAACGCAGTCTTCACCTTTGTACCCAAGCCTGACCATTGTGCCCTTGTGCATGGTACATTGTGGTTGTGGGGATATCTTTGTAGGCTGTGAAGTGGTGGATTTTTGACTGAGCTGCCCTCTTCAGCTGATGGCCTTGCTAAAGTAATTTACAAACCAGTTGTGACTTTGGGAGTGTAAGGGCTACCAGAACAACTCAATCTGGGGGATACGGCATGCTTTAACTGACCAACTTACTGTATTGTAACAAAGAATTGCAAAGGGGACAGCAGGGGCAGAGACTGTTTAGAAATCAATCAGTGTGATTTACACAGCTGAACAAAATGATAGGAGCAAAGCATCACTTCTCACATGACAGCTTTGTTTGAGCATTATAATGAGGATGAATTTTTTCTCTAGAAGGAGATTCAGATGGAGCCAAAGAACAAGAACATATAAGTACAATATGGGGTGGGGGGAACGTGGAGAAAAGTAATTTGAGCAGCATGTTGTGAATGGGAAAAACTGTATCAAGAGTGACAAATGTTTCTCCTTTAGCAAATTATAAAGTCTGACTTGCAATTTTATCTTGTGATAGACAATAAAAATAGAAGGAGTTTGGCTTCTGTGAACTAATGTGGTGTTTTTTAAACAAATACAAGAACAGTCTAAAGTGGTGCAGAGAGAGACATACACTCAGGCCAGGTCACTGCTGGTGAAAAAGGGTATTTAACATGTTAAAACTACAATTTGCCTTGTCTGCACTGGGATTTTATACATTAGCTGGGTGAAGTAAATGCAGAGCTCCCCTCTGTGGTTTACCACAGCCAGCTAACCTGTTAAAACTACAGTTTGCCTGGTTCAACTCACATTAGTTAACACATCTTAAAAAATATCTCTGTGTCCAAAGGTGTAATGGCTGAGTAGCCTCAGCTGAGATGCACTGCCAACAGATTAGTCCTGGGTCAAGATCCTGCCAGCTGCCTTGCTCCTAAGGCTAGAACTACTCAGAAAACCAGTTTCTCTGGAGTAGGAACATGCATGAATATTGGGGAGGTGGATGTCTTTATCCTATATTTATATGGGCAAAACGGCATTTTCCCTTCTGAAGGTGTGAAAACTCATGGAGCTCTGGGCTTGAAGAAAGCAAACAGCATTCTTCTGGCTGCCTCCACATAATAAAAGCAGTAACCCACATCACACCCCTTCTACTGAATCTGCATGCAGCCGTATGCCTTGTTTACACTGGAAAGGGTTTGCAGGTAGAGCTATATCAGAACCCCTCCCAGTGTAGACATTGCACTCCAGCAAGAGTTCTTTTGCGACTACTCGTTATACCAATTCCCCCCAACAAGACATGGACAAAAGGACTTTTTTTTGCTGAAATCACAGCATCTACACTAGGGTTACTGCCAGCACAACTGTGTCAGTTAGGGATGTGATTATTTTTTCACATTCCTAACAGACAGCTATGCCAGCAAAAATTTTAAATGTAGACTCGGCCTAGGATTGTCATAGACTGAGCTAGCTAACGTTTAAAGGCTGGTCTAAATGTTGTTTTTGTATTGCTAGAACTGTCTGTTCAGAAGTAGATCTAGTAAAGGCAGTACAATGCCTTAGTGTGAAGACAGTTCTACTGGTATAAAGTGCTTATCAGTACAGTTTATTCCCTTAAATGTACAGTAAACTTTGGTTTCTAAACCAAGAGTTAGAATGGTACAAAATTTGTAGACCAGCTCCACGTCACTAGTAATACCTAGACTACCCACTAGGCTTTAATTCAACTAATTTAGCATGTCATAAAATACAACCTGCCTTTTTTTGTCTTGACTAGAATTTTAACCGAATCCAGCACTGCACCATTAAATCTTTGTCTAGATTAGGATTTAGAGGCTGCTTTGAATTACAATGCTGCAGGCTACAGATGTGTTGTAAGTAAAGCACTAGCACAAAGGAAAAATGCACTAAATTAAGGCACTTGATGAGTTAAATGCACCAATTAAGGCAGTATAACAAAAAGATAAGAATAATCAAACAAACTAGCATTGCTCAAGAGGAATGTGTGTGGGTGGGAGGGGGAGGTTATATATACAGGCAGCCAGTGATTAAAACAGGAAACACTGCTGATAGTGAAGTGATACAGAGGGGCATTCTACCAATCTTGTTTTCAGAAGAGCTCCAGAAAGGATTTTTTTAAAAATCACCTGTATCTAAAATCTGCCTTCGTGCGTACAATACATCTTCTATTAAAGTCCATGGAGGCGCCCTCCCCACCCCCCATGGGACTACAGGCAGCACTTGCCCCTGCAAGGGGAGTTTTTTGACAGGGGCAGACATAAGAGGAGCATCCTCACTGAAAAAGCTGTGAAAATTCACTATGGGGAGGAAAATCTGGTTTTGCAGTTAATAGGGAATTTGTAAAGGTGTTTTCCCTGAACTCTAATCCTTGAAGTAGTGGACTGTTACTTTACGATCACACTCTTCTCACATTCCATGGTCCCTGAACCAAGTGCAACAGACCCTCCTGAAAGTGCCACTGTTCATCTTTCACCTAACATTTTAAGCTAGCATCATAATACTTATAATCTACTTTGTGCAGCTGCTGCTAAGTTGGGAATCTCTTATCTGGAAAAACTATGCACAATAGGACTCGGTAGAGTTATTTTAACCAACAGCTCTCAGGGAATGGCAGAACATGTTCCACAGCAGACTCTCTTCTCTCTTCCTTCTCTGGGACTGGAGGTTTTGGAGCAGTAATAATGCTTATGCAGCTGCTCCTGAGGCCAATACTGTGCAGCTCTTCATACTCCATGCAGTAATGTATGGACAATAATACTTGTTAGTGAAACAGATGTTATACCTGCAGTAGTGCACAATATGGCAGTTATACTGCAATGCCCTGATACAGCAAGATGCTTAAATCCTACACTGTTCAAAGAATAATATTTAGGTACAGTGGGGTATTCTTCCTTATTTGGGGTGGGAAGAAGTTTACTCCTGGTTTCTTGGTTAAAATTTGTGTATGTGTTTTTAAGTGATTGGTAAGGGTACCTAGAGTGTTGGGTAATTTATCTAATTTATTTAGCTTAATAAAAAAAGGAGTAAGTTGTATGTATTATTACTATTAATAATTTGCTTTCCATTGAAAACCTGATACTGATGAGTCATCATCCAACTTATTTGTAAATAATAATAAAAAAATTCCACCGTACATTTCTTATCTGTGGTCCTTAGCCAGAAGAGCTTTCTGTGATTCACGAGCTGGTTGGGAAATGCTTATTCTTCCCCATCCCACATGAAAAACTGACAAAAAGTAAAGTTTTGTTTTGTCAATTTTCTGCACTCTTGATGAAAATCCAAACCCCAGTAATTTTAATTTTTGAAGTCTCTTGATGAAACTCCCAATATTTGGCCAAAGGAAATTGTTTTGTAAAAGTGCCATTTTCAGTCCAGCATCTTTCAACAGCAATATTTTGACCAGCTCTCATCTTGAGGTGGATCGAACACCTCAGCAGCTGCACACCACCCCCTAACTAGTACTGTTTGTAGACTCTGTACTCCCAGCTCCATCAAAGCAGCTAAGAGAGCTAAGCTGACCTTACCTTTTCTACACAGGAGAGAGCTGAGATTTGCATTATTTTCCCTATTGTTAATAATTCAGAAAAACTGGAAAGGAATACAGTTATCAAACCTGCATTTTCATTATCTGGATGAAGCATAGCACAATGGGACAAGGGAGAAAGAGTTCAGAGCTCATGTAAAATCTGAACTCCAAACTTCCTCACTTTCCATTTTCTTTCTTTCTTTCTTTCTTTTAAAGAAACACTGAAAATCTAAATCTAAGTCTACTTTTAAAAATATCCTCATGAGAATGTACAAAGCCAGTAAGGCCAATTAAAATGAATGAAAATTGTGTCCAAATCCCGCCTAGATGACTTTGAGAATCTCAGTCTAACAACATGTTTACTCACCTATCCCAGAGTTTTCTTGACTTATAATTTCTTTAAGTTTTTGTTTTTAAACTAAGTATTTATGATCATTGGTATGTAAAAATTTGCTGTAGATGGGTTAGTTTCTTAGAGATGTGGTATGAAGACTACACAGGCTATTCAATTAAACACAATAAACTGTAGTATTCAAATCTAATATGCTTCTGGCAGCATCTGTAACCACCTTGAACCCAAGTGGTTTGGCAGATAGAGCTTAAAACCTCACAAAAGAGTGTAACCTCTTTGAATCCAAACATTGTGTCCCCCTCCCACCCCACCCCCCGGGCTTAAAAATGGCTGGCACAACTGTACACAAGTCTTTGGTGAACTTTATACAATCCTCCATAACCTGACAGTGTGGTAAATGTTCAAATACAATGTGTAGGGAATAAATAGCTACTACATCAAACAGACAGACTTACCAAAATTAGGCCCATGCCATATAGCTCATCAAGAAATCTTGAACAAAATTCATTTGAAATGTTTAGGCAAAGTTATAGCTTTCCCTCTCATATAAAGTGAGTTACAATTTTTTCAGTCCCATGTCTCAGAAAAATTTGTCTGATCCCTCTTTCCCACACCAAAAAGGTAGTTGTTTCACTATCTTTCAAACTG
This sequence comes from Terrapene triunguis, assembly GCF_002925995.2. Taxonomy (NCBI): domain Eukaryota; kingdom Metazoa; phylum Chordata; order Testudines; family Emydidae; genus Terrapene; species Terrapene triunguis. Next base: position 5,127,111 of record NW_020665188.1, on the reverse strand, counting down.
CCTCATGTGTATTAAGGCTTTAATTTTAGATCCACATTTATTTCCATTGCACAAAGACCTGCTGATATTTCTAATATTATATATCAGCTAAATCAAAGGCTGAACCATGACACCAAGGTCACTGAAAATGCTGCAGAAATTAGTCCCTCATTATTTAAAGCTTCTGGCGCTTTTCTTTATCATGTGCCTATCAATGTGAGTTTTATTGTGTTCCGCATTTAAGCTAGAGAAGGTGTGGCTCTTATCTCCAGAGCTCCCTCCATCCTGTACTGGGAGGGGACTTTTTCTGGGACTGACCAAAACCCACTGAGGGCAATGGAATGACTCCTAGTGATTCAGATCAGATCCTCTATGGGCTTCATACTGCTAGCTACTCAGCTCCCTCCACTCCGACTGAAGTAAAGGGGGTGAGGGTATTTGCCACCTCTGGGTGGTTGCTGAGCACCTTGCAAGTTTTGGCCCCAGGGCAGTTCGCTCTGTCCCACAGTAGGAGGTGTTCTCTCCTAACCTTTAGCCTGTATTGCGTTAGATGGAATGGAGAGTTCTGTCTGTCAAACCCTGTATTGCTGCTGCTTTTATCTTCCTGTTTTGTTTTTGTGGCGATCAGTTTAGATCATATAAAAGATTAGAAGGCTGAATCTGCCAGCCCTCCTAACTCTCTAGGGAACAGGCCTGAGAAACCCCTTGTTTAATCACTGCCAGAGCAGAGGAATTTACAGCCCGCACAGCAATAAGGTTCAAAGCCACAGCCATAAAAATAAAGGCTTTTTATTTGTTTTTTATATATACCGTTACAGAAACAACTGCGTAACATTCCCAACAGCATGTGTAGCTCACCAGCCTCCCCCTCCTGTAATCAGGTATGAATGTGGGTCATCAAGATAGGCTTCTGTCCTTAGGCTCCAGGCTCCGCCTTTTCTGCGGGGAAACCCTACTCCTATTTTTAAGGTGTCACCTTTTTGTAGGTAATGTGAAGGTGCTGAGTCATTGGCTGCGCAGTGGTTGCCATGGAGACGGTCTGTTCTAGTTTCCCATCGGAATTGAGCCTAAATTTTCTGGTAATCTGAGAGGGAAATAAACACACACAGCCCTTTATTTTGTTCTGGTTAGCATTTTTTTTTTTTAAAATGAAGTAAACCAACATCTGGGGCTAGAATAAGCTTGGCTCTTATTTCCTTAGTTGAAAGTTACTGGCCCAGCCCTTCTCATGTCTGACAGACTTCCACAGGCAAAATCTTAAGGACTGCTGCAATACTCCCTTCCCTATGCCCCCAAATAGGTTGGTTTGTTACAGGAGCACCTGGCGAAACTAGGAATAATCACTCTGTACCCTCCAATAAAGCAGAGAGCAACTTTCTAAGAGAAAGCACCTCTGTCAGAGTGACGGCTGCTACTGTACTGCACAGCTGAGTCCTACACTGAGAACAGTGTACACTGAGAGGGATGGACTGAAGTACAGTTGACAAAATGTATTAATGCAGATGGAAAATAAGAAAATATGCCAGTCATCAAACGGAAACAAACACACTAATACACAGGCTGTGTGTTAGAGGTTACACACTCTTTAAAAGCATCTCCTGCTGCCAGGGCCAGCTCCAGGGTTTTGGCCGCCCCAAGCAGCCAAAAAAAAAAAAAAAGTAGTAATGAAAATGGCCCATTTCCAGCAATTGACAAGGAGATTGAAGTGTATATATGCCATCATGTGCCAGTAATGCCCCTCTGCCATATACATTGGTCAAACCGGACAGTCTCTACATAAAAGAATAAATGGACACAAATCAGACGTCAAGAATTATAACATTCAAAAACCAGTTGGAGAACACTTCAATCTCCCTGGCCACTCGATTACAGACCTAAAAGTCGCAATATTACAACAAAAAAACTTCAAAAACAGACTCCAACGAGAGACTGCTGAATTGGAATTAAATTTGCAAATTGGACACCATTAAATCAGGCTTGAATAAAGACTGGGAGAGGATGGACCATTACACAAAGTAAAACTATTTCCCCATGCTTATTCCCCCCCGCCTCCACAGACACACAGTTCCTCACATCTCCTTGTCAATTGCTGGAAACGGGCCATTTTCATTACCACTACAAACAGGTCTTTTTCTCTCCTGCTGATAATAGCTCACCTTAACTGATCACTCTCCTTATAGTGTGTACGGTAACACCCGTTGTTTCATGTTCTCTGTGTATATATATATCTTCCTACTGTATTTTCCACTACATGCATCCGATGAAGTGGGCTGTAGCCCACGAAAGCTTATGCTCAAATAAATTTGCTAGTCTCTAAGGTGCCACAAGTACTCCTGTTCTTTTTGTTTCAGGCTGTAAGCAGACTCAGGAAGATGCACTGTATTGGTTTACATCTTCAAGGTACCGTAAAGGCTTCCTTCAAGTCAAGTGAGCTACACCAGCATAAAACTGGTGCAAGAGAGTGGAGAATCAGGCCCATCATAATGAAAGCTTTGATCCTGGGGAACAATTCTGCAGCAAGAGGTGGAATATATGGAGATGCAGCTGTGGATTATATGGAGCCTTGCATAGAAGTGATCATATGATCACACATATAAGTGCACAGGATTACCCTGAGTGATCAGCAGTGCCTGAAAGTATCTTGGCATAGACTCCACACGCTCAGCAGTTTGGCCCTTTGACTTAATTCAGTGCAGATTTTCTGCACGTCATCCACAAGATTTGTTTATGTTGCTTGGCCCCCTTTGCTCCTTCTCGTGGTGAACGCAGTCCCAGAGATTAGCGGAAATGAAGTCTCAGGGACTGAGGGAGCTCAGTCTGATAGCTCTGCCAAGTGGTTATATTTAATGGGATCAACTAGTCAAATTTAAAAATTCATTACATGTGATGCATTCAACTGAAAGGAAGAACTGAAAATGCAAAGGACAGTGTTACAGTCAAAAAGTTTCCCAACGGATCCACAATTTTGGACCATACTGTACAAAATACTTTCCAAGAGATATATATCTTAATGAGATGCTGTTGTCAGCTGTATATATTTATATCTACAGACTCCAAGATTTAGATCAAACTCTTTCTTGCTTTTAAAAACAAACAGCTGAAAAAACGTTTGTCCTTCTTCTAATGGCTTTTTTTACATTATCATCTCAGAGTGCTTCAGCATCGGAGACACCAAACAGAACAGGAACATTTGTTATGACGGAGGCGTTGGTTGTGACTCAAGAGTTAGGACTGTTTGAGATCTGTAGTTAAAGCAGGATTTAATCCTGCTATTTCTCTTCTTAAGGATTTAACAATGGGTCCCAATTTAATACAATCACTTTACTGAGGACAGTGGAATTTTCCATAATTTTTAGAGTTAAATATTCATGCTCTTTTGCAGAGGAAAGGTTTTTTAAATGATGCCTTTTGTAAATTTGACATTTGGCTCTGCCAGTCTCACATTTTTTATCTCCATCTAGCTAAAGAAGCACAGTCCTCTGAAGCTCCGAACTCCACCCATATGCACACTTTCAAAATACCTTGGGCATATGCCACTTTTCAAAAGCGACTCTTTAACACAAACAGTTATTGCCCTAATTTAACAAAACCTTACTTATCTCTACCAAGAAAAGTTCAGACCCATCAGAGAATGGAAGTAGCCAATACTAGAGGGGGCAGCTGCCCCTGCAGCAGAGCTGTATGTTCCATGTTTCTGACAATGTGGGCTTAGGGTGACCAGACAGCAAGTGTGAAAAATTGGGACGGGAGTGGGGAGTAATAGGCTTCTATATAAGAAAAAGCCTCAAATATCGGGACTGTCCCTATAAAGTCGGGACATCTGGTCACCCTATGTGGGCTATAATTCCCTCCTTTCCTGTCCTACTCCCTAGGATTAACAGGGGGCCATAAAGGAGGCGGATTTGGAGGGAGGGTTCAGGGTTCCCTCCCAACTCTGGGGTACAGATGTGGGGACCCACATGAAAGACCCCCTAAACTTATTTCTACCAGCTTAGGTTAAAACATCCCCAAGGCACAAATCCTTTCCTTGTCCTTGGACGGTATTGCTGCCACCATCAAGTGATTTAGACAAAAATCCAGGAAAAAGGGCCACTTGGAGTCCCTGTTTCCCCAAAATATTCCCCCAAGCCACTTCACCCCCTTTCCTGGGGAGGCTTGAGAATAAGAATAAGGAAGAATGAGGCTTTCACAAAAACACTGTCATATTGTTAAGACTGCTTAAATGCATTTCCCATCAACACTATCGCTAAAAAACAAGACATTCACACAACTTGCATCCCTTAGCACACACTCACCTATGCACATATGCAAACACACACAAAGTAACACACCAACACAGCGCAGCAACACAACAAACCCACTTTCAATTCCATCAGAGAACCAATCACAATGCGCACCTCCAGTTCCTGACAATCACTCACAAGCTGAACTCCAACCTCTGCCCTTTTCCTCTAGAGCTAATACACTAGACTTTTCACCAGTACATGTATGTCTATAGGCAATTTATTGTAATCTGTCTGAGGCTGGGGTTTAGCTTGTGCATTTCAGTGTGATTGTGAGGAAGTGGTTCTATGTTAGACTGAAAATGTATCTGTTATGGGGGTGTTTGGGGATTTTGATATCTGGGTGGGATGGCATACAAATTGAGGCTGGATGTGAATGCTGGTTTAAGTGGTGATTTCCTTTATTTTTATTGCCTGAGCAACCTTATCAACACAACTGCATTTCCTAACTGTAAACTAATGACAATTTGGTGGGGTATATGATATAACACAGGTTGTACAGGCTGGGCACCATACTACTTTATCATTCATAATGATCTGTACTTTTCATTGAAAAACCTCAATGCACTTTAATAAGGGCAGGAAGTGTTATCTCCAATTTATGGAAGCTGAAGTACACAAAGGCTTTATGACTTGCCAAGCTCATCAACCAGATCAGTGGCGCAGCAAGGACTAGACCACCCCTTTTTGATACTGCTGGCATACAGGTGTGTCCTGGGATGAATCAATTATGGGAAACATGAGGCTGCAACTGAAAATTCCTATTCTGTTCTAATCTCAAAACTAACTCAATCTGGACCGGTTAGCCCATGTGCGATGTGCTTCTCTGCAATAGAAATGGCTGATCTTAATGATTAGTTGGATGTCTAGAAAAAGAAAAGTGATTTATCTCAGCAAATACAAATGAACTGCACCATTTACTGATAGCCTTACAAGGGCTTATGCTACATTTTGTCTTTCTACACACACTGTATATTTTGTAATTGCACAATGAAAGATTGCAATGTAAGCAACAAAATAAGGTGCGAGAACCTTACTTTAAAATTTCCTGACTTTTGTGTTTAAGCTCTTAAACTTCCTTTTACATTAACAATATTTTTGAAGGTTATTTTGTTTCAGTGTTTATGTCAAGCAATCACCTCTATTTTATGCATAAGAACATAAGAACGGCCATACTGGATCAGAACAAATGTCCATCTAGCCCAGTATCCTGTCTTCTGACAGTGGCCAATGCTAGGTGCTTCAGAGGGAATGCAAAATTGCTAATTCTCATGCATGTATGGTAGGTCTTGTGATATTTGTTTTTTTTAAACCTCCAACTGTTGGAATAATTTTATTACCCAAGAATCTCAGCTTTTTCTTATTTTTTAGTAAGTTTCTAGCGCTCAGATTGTAGCAAAAAGCTTGAAAATGTGAAACCTAAATACTTCAGCATTAGAAGACATATAAAAAGCATACAAACGGTATGATTTTTAAATCTCATGATTTCTAAGACAATCTCATGATTTCAAACCCTGACTCATGATTTTTGAATGCTTTGAGTTGGCAACATTCATATACTTCAAATTTAATCATCCACAAACAATTCTGATCCCATTATCCAAATCCTAAAATATAAGAAGGAATCTTCTACAGACAGGGGAATGAACTGAATGACCTAATCCTTTAGGTCTTTTCCAGCTCTGATTTCTATGGTTCCACAACTGGACATTTCAAACAAGGCAGAGTAGTGAGTCTCTGCATTTGCAGGGTGTGCTATTTCCCGGTATTAGTGCTTTGGGTGCTAAGAAGCTCTTCCCAGAGAGCTGAGTGCTCAGTTATGCCTTTAAGGTGCTGGCCTGTGGTGAGCCACACAGCCCACAAGGAATTCCCAGGGGCATTGCCCCTCATGGTGCACTAGTCTCTGGGAGTTCTCAGGAGTCCAGCCATTGCTGTGTACACTCTCCTCAGCCATGGTCCTTTATGTGTGGCTAGCAAGAGTAAGCCACTGCAGCTGGGGCTGGCTCCTGTGTGAGAGGCACATGAAGGGAAGCTCTCTGTGCCCTCCTTCCTTGAGTGCAGGAGCCAGCCGCAATCTGGCTCCAAGGCATTATGTGGCAGGAAAGGCTAATTTCAGGAGATTAGTTTAAAAAGCTTATGGGAGATGTAGAATCTTGTGTGTACTGAGGAATGGAATTCCAAACTTCACACTGCAGGGGTCTGTCTGGCTTTGTTCTCCCTCAGGTGACCAATGGCCTGAGATCAAAGGATAAACCATGCACAAAGGGAGTAAAGCTGGTCAAAGCAAAATGAAAAGTTACTGCCAATCTTGTACTGCACTGAGAGAAAATTAAAGGGCAGTATGATTTTCATATTGTGACAGACCCAGACGAGTGGGGTACAGGAGTCTGGTAGAGGGCAAATATACTGGTCACTGGATGAGTAGTTTTCTGTTCCCTGAGTGACCAGAGCAGGGGCTGCACTAGAGTAATCAGGAACCTGCTAGAACCAGTTAAGGCAGGCAGGCTAATTAGGACACCTGGAGGCAATTAAGAAGAAGCTTCTAGAATCAATTAAGGCAGGCTAATCAGGGCACCTGGGTTTTAAAAAGGAGCTCACTTCAGTTTGTGGTGCGAGTGTGAGGAGCTGGGAGCAAGAGGCGCAAGGAGCTGAGAGGGTGTGCTGCTGGAGGACTAAGGAGCACAAGCATTATCAGACACCAGGAGGAAGGTCCTGTGGTGAGAATAAGGAAGGTGTTTGGAGGAGGCCATGGGGAAGTAGCCCAGGGAGTTGTAGCTGTCATGCAGCTGTTACAGGAGGCACTATAGACAGCTGCAGTCCACAGGGCCCTGGGCTGGAACCCGGAGTAGAGGGCGGGCCCGGGTTCCCCCCAAACCTCCGAATTGACCTGGACTGTGGGTTCTTCCAGAGGGGAAGGTCTCTGGGCTGTTCCCCAACGCACATGGTGAATCTCTGAGGCAAGAAAATCCGCCAATAAGCGCAGGACCCACCAAGATAGAGGAGGAACTCTGTCACACTGGTGTCAGAGGTGGGATTTTGGGGTGCACAGCATGGCGGAAGAAGGAGGGTGATTTAAAAAAACAACAACACAACAACAACAAAAACAAAGAAAAAAAAGGGAGAGGGTTTATTTTATTTTTTTTCACCACAATGGATGACGTAGTGCGGGCAGTGATACAAGCTACGGCGGCCCAGCAGGAGGCTACCCGTGTCCAGGCAGCCGCCCAACAGGAGGCAGTGTGGCTGCAGCAAGAGACTAATCGCCTGCTGATGGACCAGGCTGCTCAAGACCGAGCTATGTTGCGGGAACTGGTAAACCAGGTAAAGTCCTTTACAGAGCTGAATCGTGGCCATGATGGGACGCAGCTCATACGGGCCAGCCATTGGCTGCAGAAAATGACACGGGAGGATGATGTAGAGGCATACCTTCTGGCCTTTGAGAGGACAGCCCTACGGGAGGCCTGGCCTCGAGATCAGTGGTCTGGCATCCTTGCCCCATTCCTGTGTGGGGAGGCCCAGAAGGCCTACCATGATCTGCCTGAAGAGGCTGCGGCAGACTACCCCCAGCTGAAAGCAGAGATCCTGGCCAGATCTGGGGTAACGACAGCAGTGCGGGCCCAGCAGTATCACGGTTGGAGGTATCAGGAAGACAAAACCCCACGGTCCCAATTGTACGACCTCATCCATCTCGCACGAAAGTCGTTGCAAACAGAGTCCCGGAGTCCGGAAGAGATACTAGCGGTTCTGGTCATCGAGCGATACATGAGGGGACTACCACCAGTCCTTCGTGCGTGGGTAAGCCAGAACGAACCCTCCACCTATGATGAGGTTGTCGCCCTGGTAGAGAGGCGAAGGACAGCAAGGGAGCTGACCCGACCAGTTAAGGAAGAGGCACCCCGGGTTAAACTAGCAGCACCAAGCCCTAAAGTTCGGGTGACTGTGCCACCACGAGGGCCCAGCTGGAAAAAGAGAGAGGCTGAAGGCCCATCAGAGGCCACAAAGAGTCGGAGCACTGAGGGAGAAGAGGATCGTGATGTTAGACTGCCCAAACCAAGAGACCGGGGAACGCCTAGGGCTCCATACAGATGTTATGCCTGCGGGGAGTGGGGACACATAGCTGCACAGTGTCCCAATGCTGAGGAGCCTATGCAGTGTAACCTGGGGAACTGGGCAGATCCAGGCTCCCTAATCCACCTTGTGGGGGTCTCACTAACCCCACATATGTATACCAGACCAGTGAAACTAAATGGGGTAGGGACCACGGCACTGGTTGATTCGGGGAGTGCTATCACGCTTATCTCAGGGAAGCTCGTGAAGCGTAGTCAGCTGCAGCAGGCTAAACGTACGGGGATAACGTGTCCATGGGACAGTTAGTTACTACCCCACCATCCCAGTAAAAATCGAGATCCAAGGGAACACTACTGAGGTAGCAGCAGGTGTAGTCCCTAAACTCCCATACCCGGTGCTCATAGGGAGGGACTTCCCAGGGTTTGGAAACTTACTCCCAGTAGGGGGATTGGAGAAAGATGGGGACCCTAAAATTGGTGAGGCATCCACAGCAGACTGTCAACCCCCAATCTGCTCTGAAATATCCCCAGATTTGTTCTCCACTCCCAGACAGGGTAGAAAGACAAAAAGGGAAAGAAGGGCAGCTAAGGCCTTGGGAACCCGAATACTGACCCAAAGCCAGAGGGTCGCTCTTGTAGGTAGGCGGACCCGCGCAGCTGAAAAGGAGGCCACGCAAGAGGGAGAAGCACCTGAGTCTGACCCCCACCCTAATGCTTCTGAACCAGTAGAGGCAACAGAGACTGGGCCCCTAGATCTTGGGCAGATTAGCCCCGGGAGAGGAAATTTTGGACGGGACCAGGCAGAAGACCCAAGGTATGACAACATTAGGAAGGAGGTGACTGAAATAGATGGGGTCCCCGTGGAAGGAAAAACCCAGGGACCAGGACCCTACTTCATAATGAAGAAGGATCTCTTATACCGGGTTGCACCAGTACAGGGGCAGAAGGTACAGCAGATCCTAGTACCTCAAAAACACCAGAATGCTGTATTAAGTCTGGCTCATAGTCATCTTTTTGGGGGGCATTTGGGGGTAGAGAAGACCCTGGCACGAGTCCTACGATGGTTCTTCTGGCCCGGAGTACATGAAGAAGTGCGGAGGTACTGTGCCTCCTGCCCGGAGTGTCAGCTGCACAGTCCCCTTCCCCACTTGAGGGCACCTTTAGTACCCCTTCCCATCATAGAGGTCCCCTTCGAGCGAATAGCCATGGACCAAGTGGGACCCCTGGAGAAGACGGCTCGGGGCCACCAATATATACTTGTTGTTTTGGACTATGCTACTCGCTACCCAGAAGCCGTCCCCCTGCAGAACACGGCCTCTAAAACTATAGCCAAAGAGCTGGTGGGGATCTTTGCCCGAATAGGGCTACCGAAGGAGATATTAACTGACCAAGGAACCCCATTTATGTCGAAGCTAATGAAGGACCTCTGTACGCTGCTCCATATACATTCCCTGAGAACTTCGGTCTACCATTCGCAGACTGATGGGTTGGTAGAAAGGTTTAACCGAACCCTCAAGGCTATGATAAGGAAGGTGGTAAGTCGGGACGGGAAGGATTGGGACACCCTACTACCCTACCTTATGTTCGCTATCCGGGAGATACCACAGGCCTCAACTGGGTTTTCCTCCTTCGAGTTATTATACGGGCGTCACCCCCATGGCATACTAGATATCGCCAAAGAGATCTGGGAAGAGGAACCCAATGAGGGGAGAAATATAATAGAGCATGTAATGCAGATGCGAGACCGGATAGCCCGGGTTACCCTATTGTACGGGAACATTTGGAGAAGGCACAGGAGGCCCAGCGAACCCATTACAATCACCAGGCAAAAGTGCGACAGTTCCAACCAGGGGATCGGGTTATGGTGTTGGTACCCACGGCAGAAAGCAAGCTTCTGGCATAATGGCAGGGGCCCTATGAGGTGGTTGATCCCGTGGGGGAAGTAACCTACAAGGTGCGGCAGCCAGGACGCAGAAAACAAGAACAGATTTATCACGTTAACCTTCTGAAACCCTGGCATGCACAAGAGGCATGCACAACGGTCCAAAAAGACCTAATCCAGGAAAACAAGCCTTCCAAACAGGTGAGAATGTCTCCCGATTTAACACCAGACCAGAAGAATGAGGTGTCTGAGATGATCTTCCGGAACCAAGATGTGTTCTCGACAAAACCGGGTTGAACAACCGAGACATATCACCACATTGTCACGAACCCTGGGGCCAGAGTAACAATGAGGCCCTATCAGGTGCCAGCGGAAAAGAGGGAGGAAATAAAAGCAGAAGTAAAAAAAATGCTGGAGTTGGGGATCATCGAAGAATCCCACAGTCAGTGGTCCAGCCCAATCGTGCTGGTGCCCAAACCTGATGGCACCACAAGATTTTGCAGCGACTTCAGGCGACTAAACGAAGTATCCCAGTTCGACGCGTACCTCGCATAGATGAGCTAGTGGACCGTCTGGGTAATGCCCGGTACTTGACTACCCTAGACTTGACAAAGGGGTACTGGCAGATTCCCCTTGCAGAAGACGCAAAGGAAAAGACTGCGTTCTCTACACCAGAGGGTCTTTTTCAATATACTGTCCTCCCTTTTGGACTATATGGGGCCCCAGCTACCTTCCAGCGCCTCATGGACAAGCTATTACGCCCGCATAACAGTTATGCTGCTGCCTACTTGGACGATGTGGTCATTCATACCCCAGACTGGGAAACCCACCTGGAGAAGGTGGAGGCAGTCCTCGATACCTTCAGGCGAGCTGGCCTTACAGCAAACCCTGCCAAGTGCGCTGTAGGGTTTACAGAGGCCAAATATCTTGGCTACATTGTGGGAAAAGGTCTGGTAAAACCCCAAGTGAACAAGTTAGAGGCCATCCAAAATTGGCCCCGACCAAGTCGCAAGAAACAAGTCCGGGCGTTCCTAGGTGTGGTGGGGTATTACCGACGATTTATCCCCCACTTTGCCACAAGGGCAAGCCCCCTGACAGACCTAGTGAAAGCCCGTGGACCTGATCTGGTGAGATGGTCTGACGCAGCAGAGGAAGCATTCACAGACCTACGGACTGCCCTCTGCAGTAACCCCGTACTGATAGCCCCTCATTTCACCAAGGAGTTTATCCTGCAGACGGATGCATCGGAAGTAGGGTTGGGGGGCCGTTCTATCACAGATGGTCGGGGAGGATTAACACCCAATTCTATACCTCAGTCGGAAACTCCTTCCAAGGGAACAAAAATATGCAGTGGTGGAGAGAGAATGCCTCGCTGTAAAATGGGCCATGGAAAAATTGCGCTACTACCTGCTCGGGCGCAGATTTGTCCTCGTGACCGACCATGCCCCTCTTCAATGGATGCAGCGGAACAAGGAGAAGAATACAAGGGTGACCAGATGGTTCTTATCCCTCCAACCTTTCCAGTTCCGTGTGCAACACAGAGCAGGGAGCCGTCATGGCAATGCCGATGGCTTGTCACCTGTGCACTGTCTGGCGTCCCAAGCTGCCCAACCCCTTGGCGTTGAGCAGGGGGGAGGGATATGTGACAGACCCAGACCAGTGGGGTACAGGAGTCTGGTAGAGGGCAAATATACTGGTCACTGGATGAGTAGTCTTCTGTTCCCTGAGTGACCAGAGCAGGGGCTGCACTAGAGTAATCAGGAACCTGCTAGAACCAGTTAAGGCAGGCTAATTAGGACACCTGGAGCCAATTAAGAAGAAGCTTCTAGAATCAATTAAGGCAGGCTAATCAGGGCACCTGGGGTTTTAAAAAGGAGCTCACTTCAGTTTGTGGTGCGAGTGTGAGGAGCTGGGAGCAAGAGGCGCAAGGAGCTGAGAGGGTGTGCTGCTGGAGGACTAAAGAGCACAAGCATTATCAGACACGAGGAGGAAGGTCCTGTGGTGAGAATAAGGAAGGTGTTTGGAGGAGGCCATGGGGAAGTAGCCCAGGGAGTTGTAGCTGTCATGCAGCTGTTACAGGAGGCACTATAGACAGCTGCAGTCCACAGGGCCCTGGGCTGGAACCCGGAGTAGAGGGCGGGCCTGGGTTCCCCCCAAACCTCCCAATTGACCTGGACTGTGGGTTCTTCCAGAGGGGAAGGTCTCTGGGCTGTTCCCCAACCCACATGGTGAATCTCTGAGGCAAGAAAATCCGCCAATAAGCGCAGGACCCACCAAGATAGAGGAGGAACTTTGTCACAATATGAATAAATGTTCCAGTGAATTTCACAGCAACCAGAGGGAGAATAATTCCAGTAGAACCTGATGGGTTCCTAGAGTTGCAGGTGGGTTTGTACTCAATGTGGGTCAGCCGGGCCTCCGCTGCCACTACCAGTGCTACTGTGGCTACACTGCTATTTATACTTGCGCTAACTCTTATGTGTATATGAGCAAGAGTCACACCCCTACCTCGAAGTGTAGACACAGCCTTAGTTAGCTGTTCTCTGAGCTACACAGTCTGAGGTACCCATTGTTACCGTCATCAACTCATCAGTTATTTCCCCTCCTTTGAATGTACTATTCAGGCTTTCTCTGTGCAGCTTTCATCACTTGTCACTCATGTTACCCTGTTTCAAAAGGGAGGTAGCTAGCAAAATGCAAATCTTTTCCTTCTGGGCAGTGTGTGTCTATGTTACATATATATATGTGGAGGGAAATTGCTTATATATCTGAGGATCTCCTAATCCCCCAAATTAAGATCTCCCACCTTTAAAGCCCCACAAAACAGCTATACTCATTTTAGCTAATGAGGACTGGATAGGATTATTATGATAGCCAGTCAACGGTACCCTGAAAATTAGAGGGAGATGTCACTGTTCAGCAATACAAAGCACTGACTCCTTAAAAATCAGAGAGTATTGCCTCAACAGCAGTCCCGGTCATTGCTGACCCAGGCAACAAAAACTAGGAGCAACCACAAATGGACCCTGAATCAGTCCTACCTACATATGTTTTTCATCCTTCCACACAGCAGTTCTATGGATTCCCATTTCCCCATCTCTCTCCAGTGCTTACCCTATATAGGAAATTGTCTTTTCTGCACAGCTGCTCTGGGGTGGCTGCTTCTTTCCTCTTCCATCAAATATTTTCAGGCAGAAATGGCACAGATCCCGCAAGAACATGGGACATATTGCAAGGACACAGCTCCTTTAAATCTTTAAGAAGCTGCTTTTCCTCTCTGTGGTTACAATCTTTTGCCTTTCTTGTTACCAATGGAATGTGTTTTGCTCTGCCGAGTTCCTCTAACTCCAAAGAGAACAAAGGATTCTCTGATGGAGGAACAATTACTTTGAACGTTGTCAACTCTGCCACTGCCCCAACCTAAGTTAAAAGGAATCCTGGGTCTCAGCCATATTTTGCTGTGTAACTGAACTGCTGAAGGGACCCTTGAAGGATGGACTCAGCTCAGAGGGGAAGCAAATTCAGAAGAAAGGGCTGCTCAAAAATGAGAACCTTTCTCCCAGTTTTTCTCAGCGGCTTTTCTGGACACATGGTAACTCCAGAGAGCGAAAGACTCTGAAATCTAGTGTGTAAGAAAGGTTTTATAGAATAATGTTGGTTAGAAAGGACTGTATTGAGACAAGAAGGTTTCTTTCTCCTTCATGATCACAACAGAACAGGTTGGCCACCTGGCTGGTTTTGTGACTGAATCAGTCTTTCTTTAGTTTGACATTAAAGTCAGTTAAAGCAAAGCCAAAGTTATCCTTTTAAAAACATCATTAATATGTATGCAAATAAAAATGAAAGGTTCTCTATGGCTGTGTTTAATGCTTGTGGAAAGAGCCAGAGCCGAGAAATATACCCACAATTTCCAGAAAAAACACCAGCCCATTGATCTAGCAGACATTCAAATAAATACTACCCTGACCAGCCACCACCTTGTAACAGGACTGATAATAGGATACCCTCCCATAAGAGGAGATAAGGGTCATTAATCTTCAAAATGAGTCTGGTTGACTGCTCTCTAACATGGACCCTGCCAAATCCCAGAAGGATGCCATGTAGATGCCATGACTGCTGAGGCTTAAAATTGGCAGGTTAAATGGAGCAGTATTTACTCCCTGGTGTGCCAGAGTACTCATAACATGGGTTCTGCAGTGCCACTAGAAGAACCTTTATTATATCTCAGCAAAAGCACTGTGACATGCAGTGCCCTGCTTTAGCTTGGGGGTTTTCATCCTATTCAAAAACTAGCCTGTTTAAAAACAAGTACATTCAGTAAAACCCATAGTGTTTTCTTATTGTGGGTATTAGACTGTATGCTCTTTAGGGCAGGGTCTTTTTGTTCTGGGTTTGTACAGTGCCTACTGTAATGGGGTTCTGGTCCACAACCGGGGTCCTAGATGCTACCACAATACAAATAATGGATAATGATAGCTGAATGTTGGAAGAAGGAAACAGCGTGAATAATTTGTTACTCCTATGAACTGTAGGTTTTTTTCTTAAATTTAGTTTGATTCAAAAGGAGTTTCGGGTCCCTAATGGAGACAAAAAGCCATTGCACATCATGGAAGCGAGGGAGCTCACTGTTTCTCAAAAAATAAGCAAACAAATATGGAGTGAAGGGAAATGGGCATAGAGAGGAGGAAGTATGCATGGAGGGATGCCTCTTTTGGAGCAGCAGGTACTATATGTGGCAGGGGTGAAGGTTGGTTGCCTCACATAAAAAGAGTACATGTGGCAGTGGGTTGTGGGTAGGTCTACGACAAAAGACATTTATTTCGTGTGGAGTTGTTTGTCACATCTATGGGTGTTGGGGGGCAGCACATGGGAGAAGCATTAGCAGCCTCCCATGAACAATCTTGGTTTTGGAAGTGGGAGTGGGCTACTAGAAGTCTCCAACCCTGCTTCCCATTATCTTGTGTCTAGGGGTATGTCTACACTAAAGTAGCTATAGCAGCACAGATATGGCACTGCAGCTGTGATACAGCAGCTGTTGTAGAGGTGTTTCCTACGTTGAAGAAAATGGATTTCTGTTTGTGTAGGTAATCCACCCCTCCGAGAGGCAGTAGCTAGATCAATGGAAGAATTCTTCCCTTGACTGAGCTGCATCTACAGTGAAGGCTAGGTTGAACTAACTCTGTTGCACAGGACATGACATGTTCACAGCCCTGTGCAATGTAGCTAGAACCATCTAATTTTTAGGTGTACCAGGCCTACGGGATAGGAGAGTGGCCCAGAAGCAGTGATCCCCTCCCACAGAGCTGTGCTACATGAGCTCCATTTCACGTGCATCACCTTGTTTTATTACTCTTGTACCAAAGCAAGGAAGAGACTGTTGAGCTATTTTACAAACACAATCACCCCCAAAGAATAACACATCTTCAGCATTCTAGGCTCAGTAAACTGGGTTCAGTACATCAGTTTCTCTAGGGCATGCATCCAGGGAAAGTTCTAATGAGCAAGTTTCTTCTTGTGAGCCCCAGCTGTTTACACACAGTATAAAGTAATGGTGGATATGTAAAGCCTTTGGCTTAGTAATGCTGTTCTCCATATACAGGATTGTCAAGATTTTGTACGTAGGTTTTAACAAACCGCTTTTAAAAAAAGTAAAAAATATTTAGAAATCAATCTTTTCCACAGCCACTCTGAGGAGAATATAAACGTTTTCTTTTTCAGCTTTGGCCCTACCTCTTCTGACAGTTCAGGAATCACTTTGAAATCTCAACTGTTGAAAATGTGTTTTTTAGCTTTTAAAAAACCTGTAAATATCATTCCCCTCCCCCATTTGGTGTGACTCTCGATATAAAATGTTAATTGTGGCCCAGATAGATTATTAACTTGCTGATGCCCTATAGAAAGTTTGACAGTAATTCTCATCTGACATAATTCTGTTCATGGTTCGAGCAAATGAGAAATACAAAAGGTAAAGAACCAGAATCTTTGCTATTTTTGGCTTCTCCAGCCACCTATTTCTCACCTGAAGTCACAATGCAATCATTTGTGACCTCACAATTAGCTACTGTCAAAAGGGTTTTGATGTCAAAGTATACAGATTTCAGATGAGAAATAAGTGGCAGTAGTAGGTGACAAATTAGAGGATTGGGCCAAAAAAAACCTGATGAGGTTCAACAAGGACAAGTGCAGAGTCCTGCACTTCGGACGGAAGAATCCTATGCACTGCTACAGACTAGGGACCGAATGGCTAGGTAGCAGTTCTGCAGAAAAGGACCTAGGGGTCACAGTGGACGAGAAGCTGGATATGAGTCAACAGTGTGTTCTTGTTGCCAAGAAGGCTAATGGCATTTTAGGCTGTATAAGTAGGGGCATTGCCAGCAGATCGAGGAACGTGATCGTTCCCCTTTATTCGACATTGGTGAGGCCTCATCTGGAGTACTGTGTCCAGTTTTGGGCCCCACACTACAAGAAGGATGTGGAAATATTGGAAAGAGTCCAGCGGAGGGCAACAAAAATGATTAGGGGTCTGGAGCACATGACTTATGAGGAGAGGCTGAGGGAACTGGGATTGTTTAGTCTCCAGTAGAGAAGAATGAGGGGGGATTTGATAGTTGCTTTCAACTACCTGAGGGGGGGGTTCCAAAGGAGGATGGAGCTCGGCTGTTCTCAGTGGTGGTAGATGACAGAACAAGGAGCAATGGTCTTAAGTTGCAATGGGGGAAGTCTACGTTGGATATTAGGAAACGCTATTTCACTAGGAGGGTGGTGAAGCACTGGAATGCTTTACCTAGGGAGGTGGTGGAATCTCCTTCCTTGGAGGTTTTTAAGGCCCGGCTTGACAAAGCCCTGGCTGGGATGATTTAGTTGGGAATTGGTCCTGCTTTGAGCAGGGGGTTGGACTAGATGATCTCCTGAGGTCCCTTCCAACCCTGATATTCTATGATTCTATAACTAAGAAGGCTCTACTAATCAAAAGCAGCAGAAAAAATAATGATGCATCAGCAGCACTATTAAACAGAACATTTGTCAGGACTGAGACCTGTACAACCTTTAGAATTGTGGAGTCATTGAAGTGCTGATGATAGTCAGCTATATGTCTCCTTTTCAACACAGTTAGTACAGTGGTCATCACTCCCCGAGTGACTGACCAAGTTGGTGGGGATTGAAATGTTGAAGGTGATTCACTGTACATAAGTGATGCTTCCAAGCTAGAAGAAGCCTCTGGAGGAATAAGCAAGAGTAAGATCTATGCTGTCAACTGAGGATGAATGCCCTCACCGAAATGGCTCACAGATTTGGGACTATTGCTACCCCAGGGCTCTCTGCAAAGGTGACAGTGACAGAGCAGACAGGCTCCACACTGGCAATGAGAGGGTTAATGAGAGCCTGTGGACCCAATTGGCCCCACCCTATTACACTTGCAGCAGGTATCAGGCATGGAGAGGGGAGTTAAAAGGAGAAGACGTAGGCCCATTCAGGGCAGAGTAGGAAGGAGTGTAGTGCTCTCCTTCTCCTGATATGAGAGATGCCTGGTTGTAGCTCAGAGACTGGGCTAGCTTGCCAGTTGGACAAGGGATGACCAGACCCTGAGGGACCAGCTGAAGTACTGACTGTTTGCAAACAAGCCCTGAATAGAAGGGTGGGATCTTGCGAAAGCACAGCTACATCGAACCTTGGAAGAGACAGCAACCTACCAGAAGAGGCCCAGGGCTGGGTGAGTTGTGCCCTGATAGGCCACAAGGGAGTGCTACAGAGACAAACCTGGTCACAAGGACTGCAGTGACTTTTATCCTTTGTATCTAGCTAGGAAACTGCAACTGCTCCTCTCTAAGGCAGACCTAGTAACAGTCATCAAGTTAAAAAAGTATGGCTTGGATGAATGGACTATAAGGTGGATAGAAAGCTGGCTAGATTGTTGGGCTCAACGGGTAGTGATCAATGGCTTGATATCTAGTTGGCAACTGGTATCAAGCAGAATGCCTCAGGGGTTGGTCCTGGGGCCGGTTTTGTTCAACATCTTTATTAATGATCTGGATGATGGGATTAATTGCACCCTCAGCAAGTTTGCAGATGACACTCAGCTGTGGGGGAGGTAGATACGCAGGAGGGTAGGGATAGGGTCCAGAGTGACCTAGACAAATTAGAGGACTGGGCCAAAAGAAATCTGATGAGGATCAACAAGGACGAGTGCAGAGTCCTGCACTTAGGAAGGAAGAATCCCATGTACTGCTACAAGCTGGGGACCAACTGGCTCAGCAGCAGTTCTGCAGAAAAGGACCTGGGGATTACAGTGGATGAGAAGCTGGATATGAGTCAGCAATGTGCCCTTGTTGCCAAGAAGGGCAACAGCATATTGGGCTCTATTAGTAGGAGCATTGCCAGCAGATCGAGGGAAGTGATTATTCCCCTCTATTTGGCACTGGTGAGGCCACACCTGGAGTATTGTGTCCAGTTTTGGTCCCCCCACTACAGAAGGGATGTGGACAAATTGGAGAGAGTCCAGCGGAGGGTAACGAAAATGATTAGGGGGCTGGGATACATGACTTACGAGGATAGGCTGAGGGAACTAGGGTTATTTAGCCTGCAGAAGAGAAGAGTGAGGGGGGATTTGATGGAAGCCTTCAACTAGTTGAAGGGGGGTTCCAAAGAGGATGGAGCTAGACTGTTCTCAGTGGTGACAGATGACAGAACAAGAAGCAATGGTCTCAAGTTGCAGTGGGGGAGGTCTAGGTTGGATATTAGGAAACACTATTTCACTAGGAGAGTGGTGAAGCACTGGAATGGGTTACCTAGGGAGGTGGTAGAATCTCCATCCTTAGAGGTTTTTATGGCCCGGCTTGACAAAGCCCTGGCTGGGATGATTTAGTTGGTGTTAGTCCTGTTTTGAGAAGGGGATTGGACTAGATGATCTCCTGAGGTCTCTTCCAACCCTATTATTCTATGATTCTATGACCTATGCCTTAGTCAGCTTTCTGCGAAACTACAGTAATGAGCTCTACTTAGGACCACTCCTATAACAGAAGCTCCAGCTGGTACAGAATTTAGCCGCCAGCCTCTTGAGTGGAATAAACAGCCAAAAGAATACAATGCTCACACCTGTCTTTGCACTGGACTTCTGTTTGTTTCCAGGTGAAAGTCAAGGTGTTGGTGATCATTTTAAAACTCTGAATGGTCTGGGAGCCAACTACCTGAGGAACCATCTCTTGCCTTAGACCTCAACACGTCAATAAGAGTCTCTCAGCTGATTTTAACTTTCAGAGCTTGGGACTGAACTCTTGTGAACTCTCTTAGCAGAGGGTCCTCACTTCTGGAATTCCTATCCCTTGGCAGAGTTGTACAAACTTCAGGGAATGAAGTAAGACACTTATTTTATTCAGCTGTATGCCAATTTCCGCCCCCCTCTACTGACAATATGGCCGCCAATATTTTAGCCAGCAGCAGCGATTGAGTAGTTCTACCTATTTTATTTTAAAATTTTGTAAGCACTCAGGTGCCATGATGATAAGAGCTCTATAAATCACTAAGAATAAAGAAATCAGATAACTAGAAAGATGACAGCAGCTCTTGAATATCTGCACTGGGGAGATAATTCATAAGAATGGCCACACTGGCTCAGAACAATGGTCTCCCTAGCCCAGTATGTCATCCAACAGTGGTTAATGCCAGATGTTTCAGAGGGAGTGAACAGAACAGGGCAATTATTGAGTGATCCATCCCTTGTCATCCGGTCTCACCTTGTAGCAGTCAGAGGTCTAGGGACACCCAGAGCATTGGGTTGAGTCCCTGACCATCTTGGTTATTAACCATGGATGGTATTATCCACCATGAACTTATCTAATTCTTTTTTGAACTCAGTTATACTTCTGGCCTTCATAACATCCTCTGGCAACAAGTTCCACAGGGTGACTGTGCATTGTGTGAAGAAGTACTTCCTTATGTGGTGGGTTTCTTTGGTGTTTTCCACCCTGCAAGGATGTTAAATTTAATTACATTATGGTCGCTATTACTCAGCAGTTCTGCTATATTCACCTCTTAGACCAGATCCTTAGGACTAAATCAAGAATTGCCTCTCCCCAGGACTACCTGATCCATGAAGCAGTCATTAATGGTTTCTAGAAATTGTTGTTGGGTTTTCTTTTTTTGTAGCCTCTGTAATCTCCCCAAGCATTTCCCAATCACAGTCACCATCCTACTGCCATACTCTTATAGCATGGAATTTCTATCCATAGAGTTTCTATGGTACTGTTTGATTCATTTAAGATTTTTACTATACTTTTATCTGCTTTCTTTCATACTCCCCTGACAGCATGACTTACTCTGTCATTTCTATATATTTTGTATCCTGTATTACCGTGTCCCATTGATTATCATTGTTCCAAGTTTCTGTGAAGCCTATTATTCTCAATATTCTCATTTAATTCTAGGCACTCAAGTTCACTCATCTTAGTATTTAGACTTCTCTCATTTGTATATAAGCACTTATAAAATCTGTCAATATTTAGTTTGTCTGCCTTCATGTGATGTAATTGAATGGGACTCTTTCATCTGACTCACTCTCTCTCTTCTGCTCCTACCTGTACTTTATCAACTTCTAGCCTCTCCTCTTTACTAGGCTATACAGTATCCCCTTTAATAAATCATCCCCTAAGGGATGTGTCTGTCTGAACTGTGTGCTCCTCCACACCTGTTGGCTTTCTCCCAGCCCTTAGTTTTAAAAACTCCTCTAAACTTTTTAATTTGATGTGATAGCCAAGGCCAGTCTTTTAGACACTGGTCTCCATTTTTGCAGGCCCAAACAATTATGGGTACAATTTTGTGCATGCAAATCAGACCACACACACTAGGACCCAGACTGTGTCTGTGCAAATTTGGGCCCACAGTTATTTGCAACTGCAATTTTTATGCCGGCACTAAGGTGAGATCAGTTAAAGCCAGGCTGCAGGTTTGATCCTTAAAGTCCAGAATAAAATAGCACTGTGTTTTCTGTAGTTAGAGGTGGTCAGTGAGTATTATCAATACTTAACACCCTTTTTCTCTAGCTACATCCAATCTCAAACATTTTAGATACTGAAGTAAATAAACTTTAATATTCAATAGCTCACAGTAAAATACATGCAAGACTGGATTGGTACCTTTTATTATTTTTGGACAGTTTTTAGGTTTGCTTCTTGCTGTTACTCTGCAACTGCGACTTCACAAATAGCAGTTAGGGCTCTTGCTGTGCCCTCAATATGCCAGCACTAACTCCAGCAGTGTAAGCTTCCTCACAGCAGTGTCCTATTAACTCCAGCTCTAGGGCTCTGGCAGAGAGTTCCCTCACAGCAGAGCCCAAGTCACAGTACCATATATCCTGCAGTCTAAGCTTCCTCACACAGCAGGGCCAGCTATCATTCTGGCAGTTCCAAGCCTCCTTGCTGTAGTGCCTGGCCTATGACATAAGAGATCTCAGTGGTTTGAGCTTTGTTCCCTAGTCAGTTTCTCCTCTGGTCTCATGCTTTGGGTATCTTCTCTGCACTGTTATACCAATGATCCACACTCGGGTTAGTCAAGCCTGGATGTGAGCAGCCACACTGCAAAGCCAGACCCCTATTACTGGGTCCTCACTGGTGCTGTACTCATGGTGCTGTGTCTAGGACTTCTGGGGGCACATCTCTTGGTTCTTTGTGCTGTAGTGAGCTGAGCTGCTCTATGATTCTTTCCCAGAGAATTGTGGGAGAACTTGCCTTTCTCAGAGTTCCCCCAGGCGCTTAGAAGGAAAGCACTAGAGAACTAAGAGCGCCCAAGTGATTTAGCTTGTGTCCACACTGCAAAGTGGCACATTACTAGGCCAAGTTGAACCTGCGCTCTAACCCATACCCCTTCCCGCCGCCACCCCACCCCGCCAGGCCAGTTAGCCTGGCGTGAAAGCACCACTAAAGTTGAATGAGAGGGTTGTATGTGTAGATGGGAAGGGGGTTAGGGCCAACACCGGAGTAAGAGCCCGGGAACTCTGTAGTGAAGACAGACTCTAACAGAGCGTGGCGGCAAAGTGCAGAGCTAGGCACTGTACTGTTGAATTATTTCCCAGGACTGCTTGTCCTCTTTCTGTTTACTGTTCCTCCTAATCTCCTTTAATCTGAGATGGGAAGCTTAGGTAAGGCTCTGACAGAATAAATGACCTGTGAATAGTGCCCCCGCCCGTGGTATTCTGCAATTGGGACCTTTCCTGCCAAATACCCACACAGACAACTGAAGCCACAACTTCCCAAAATGTTTGTTACTGCAAACCTATTAGAACAGCCAGAGGAACCGTAAGGGCAAACTTTTTCCTGCTATGCCACACTCTTCAAGTCATAGGGGAGGCTGCTTGTTATCTGCCTTATACAGAACACAGAGGAACAGAGACAGGATTGTGCAGCAGCTAAATGGGGAACTTCTAGGCAAGAGAAACTGAACATGCAGTAAAAATGGAAAACCAGACTGCAAACTGGAGCTGGCAAGACCTGTGTGCAGACTTTCAAAGGAAATGAAAAACTCTTTGGATGCTGAGAAAGGAGTCCTGCTTATGAAGTGCCATGGGTCCCATTTACACCACAATTGCAACAGTCTTTGGGAACCCTGTTCAAACACAGCTGTCCCAAGATACATTAAAGCAGTGGTGTCCTGCAGTATAAACAGGACCCAACTGTGTTAAGAATCATGCTAAAGTTCTGGATGTGTGTGATAAATGAAGGGGCGGGGGGGGGGGAGCTCCCTTTTATGGACACCCAGCCAGCAAGTTAGCTATAAAATCCCTCTTAGTAGCTGTTCTCTACTTGCTTTACCTGTAAAGGGTTAAAAAGTCCATAGGTAAAAGGAAGGGAGTGGGCACCTGACCAAAAGAGCCAATGGGAAGGTTAAAACTTTTTAAAATTGGGAAAAAAATTCCCCTTTGTCTGTCTGTCTGTTGTTCTCAGGGAAAAGCAAAGACAGGGCTGAAACTATGCTGTAAGAAGCTTGGGGCCAGGTATGAAAAATCATCTAAATCATACCTAAAAAGTACTCATTTGAAACCTCTCGATATGTAAGTGGATCAGAAAATGTCTAGGAAGATGCAATTAGGTTTATTTCTTTTTATTTCTTTATGGCTTGTGGACTCCTCTGTGCTAACCCCAAATGCTTTTGTTTTGCTTGTAACCTTTAAGCTGGACCTCAAAAAGGTTATTCTTGATGCTTAATTTTTGTAAGTGGGTTTTTTAAATCTAGCAATAGCCTGAGTTTTCAAATGTATCTTTTTTTTGTTTTTAATAAAATTTACCTCTTTTAAGAATAGGATTGAATTTTGTGTCCTAAAAGGTTTGTGCACATGCTGTTTAATTAGCTGGTGGCAACAGCTAATTTCCTTTGTTTTCTTTATCAGGGTGAAAGGGCTTAAGGGTACCGCACAGGAAGAAATTCCCAAGTGCGCCTTCCTGGGTTCTCAAAGGGGTTTTTGCACTTGGGTGGTGGCAGCATCTACCCATCCAAGGTCAGAAAAAAGCTGTAACCTTGGGAGTTTAATACAAGCCTGGAGTGGCCAGTATTCATTTTTAAAATCCTTGCAGGACCCCAACTTCTACACTCAAAGTGCCAGCGTGGGGAATCAGCCTTAACAATGTGTCTTAAGTATGATCCTTAAAATATAGGTAGATTGCACAGATCCTACAAAATGGATCCATGTTTTAACTTTCTGGTGGTATAACTGCATAGTAACTGTTCCTCAACACTGTTTCAAGCATAGACAGGGCCTTACATTCATTTTGGAGCCAGAGTTTCCCTAAAAAACCATTTCCCCAAGTAACATAATGCCTTTATCTGGAAAAACCATTTGCATTAAACATTTTACTGTCTGTGGCCCTGATTTGGTGGGAGCACTAAAGATGGCACTGAAGAGCCAAGGAACATTTACAGTGGTTCCCAAACTATAAACTCCAGTCACATGATGCTGGTTTTTCTTCTTCCTCCTTCCCAGGTGTTTCTACAGGCATTCAGTCTCCTCATTGCACTAGTAATGTATAATGTGCAGGAGGGAAAGGAAGCAGGCAATATCTTCACCCCCTCTTGTTCACAGTCACACAATCTCTCAACTAAAATGTGGTCCACACCATGACACTGCATCCCATATTCTTCATAGAGATATTATGATATGATTATGGCATAACTATGATGTATTTTATACAAGACAAGTCATGTGAGATATCATTGAAAAAGGTTATGATTTACTGAATATAATTACCCTATTCGTATGCATGTATCATTTTGGTATCTGAAGTTAGGAATATTGTCTATATATCTATTACAAATGCGTTTACACCTGGGAAACGCCCACTAGGTAAAAGACTGTCAGTCTAGATGGCTGGCTGGAAATGCAAGTCAATGGCCCATTAGGGAGAACAATGGGTCCTAGAAGAAGCTAATCTCCCACCCCGGAGCCTTCCCAGGGAGCCTTCCTGAGGACACTACAAACATGGCTGTTATGACACTATGGGGGCATGTGACCAGATCACATGGTACTGGACTCCATCTTGGAATACCAGTGTTTTTCCACTGAAAGATGTGGGAACCAAGCTTGGAGAAAAAGGGTTCACACCATATGCAAAAGCTTTTAAGGCAGGGGAGTGACATCATTTTGGTTCTTCACTGACTCCCCACCTAAAGAAGATTCTTGGAAACACCTGAGGAACAAGGACTGAACTGTGGGGGGGGGGGGGGGGGCTGGACCCAGGCTAGGGGGGTTTCTAGCCTGTGAAAGGAATACCTGGGGTTTTAAGCTGCAAGCAAGTGCAGCTTGCCCCTTAAGAGCATGCAGCTGGCTTAAATCATCATTTAGGGTGAGAATTTGCTACTCATATCCAATCTTTTTAGTATATTAAGCTTAGATTGCATTTTTGTTTACTTGCTAGGTAACCTGCTTTGATCTGTTTGCTATCCCCTATAATCACTTAAAATCTTATAATCACTTAAAATCTACCTTTTGTAGTTAATAAATTTATTTTTGTTTTGTCTAAAACCAGTGTGTGTGGGAGTCATAACTTGAGGCAGAAAGTTGTGTATATTCCTCTCCATATTGAGGGAGGGGGTGAATTTCATGAGCTTACGATGTACAGTTCCCTGTGCAGCACAAGACGGTATAATTTTGGATTTACCCTCCAGAGGGGGGTGTGCACTTGAGTAGCTGGGCAGTTCCTTAGCTGAAGCCTTCCCATGCAGAGCTGATCTCAGCATCTGTATGTAGCTGCAGCTGGGTGTGTCCCTACCTGCATGTGTGCTGGTGGGGGCTTGAGGGCCTGTCATAGCAGTACAGTGTAAAGGTAGCCCAGACTTGTGGGTCAGGCTCAGTGGTACCCCAGTTCCAGGTGGCACAACCCTGATCTAGGTTCATTAGATGCAAGCTCCCGGGGGGAATCCATCACAACCCTGATCTAGGGTTATTAGATGCAAGGTCACTTTGGAAAATGTTGGTTTTTGTTTTTAAATGTAGCTAGTGTTCTATGTATGTTGTTTGTGTGCATGTCTCTGTGGGTCTGATCCAAAGCCCATTGAAGTCGAGAGAGAATCCTATTGACACATAATGGGCATGATCCGAAGCCCATTGGAAAATTTCATAAATACAGAACCAGGGCTCATTCAGGGACTTCCACAACTCCCAGTTGTCCCACATGAGAGTTGTTTGTTTGTCCAGGTACATAATTTGGCCCATCCCAGTACCAAAATGTATTAATTGAAAGTAAACTAAAGTTTCACAGCTTTATTTGAGGAGCAATGAAGGGAATAGTTTACCGAGGATTGGAACGCTAAAGCCCAAGTGAAAGAGAGCAGAACCTGAAATGAAAAAGTTGTGGATCACAAACAAAGCACTTAGACTTCTCTACAGAGTGCCAGTGCAGCTCTACTAAACACCCTACGGAAATCTGGTGCCAATATATCTCATTTGTGTACTCTCACATCACAGAGACCAGCAATAAAAAAAAACCCTAATTCTAGGTCCACTCAGCTCTTACAATTTCAAGGCAGATACACTGAGTATCATGCATTTTATGATGTTGGGGTCTCTTAGATAAGAGTTTCAAAACAGACCCTGTCTGCTCTGCCTGGAGATCAAAGATTCCAGGGCTGTTTTTCTCACAGTAGGGATATGCCCCAGTGGCAGAAGTTCCTCTGCCTTACTGATGTGCTATGTATGCCACCCAAGTGCCAGCCACTGCTACAGAACAGTCTGTGCTTCACTGGCACTGCATGTAATAAATAATAAGTAACTTAGCATTTCTATAGCTCTTCCCTCCAAGTATCTCAGCACACGTCACAACTATCAACTGGATTAAACCTTATAGCACCCTTCAGGTTAGTTTGGGCTCTTTGTAATTGGGTTCTCTCTTATTCCCAAACATACAGGGCCTGATTCTCATTTACTCCAAGGCCCCTTTACTCTGCCAGAGCAATAGAAAGGTGTAAAAGAGGCCTTAGTGTAAATGAGAATCAGGCCCAAGAAAGTATCCTGGAGAGATGTTTAGGGATAACGTTCCCCTTAAGGATTCCTAAAAGCAACGGGAAAAAATAAATACCCTCTGAAGACTACAGAGGAAATGAGAGAGGAAAGAGACTGAAGTATTTCTGTGAACATCCTAAAGTTTGTGTGTGGATTTTTTTTTTGTTTGATTAAAAGGATGTTTTTCAATGCATCTCCTTAACTGGCTGTCTCTGGGGCGATGCGATGTTGGGCAGGTATTCATCACAGCTAACTGAATGGTTGTGTCAAACCCCAGGACACTCACCTGCTCCACATGGGGCTTCTTGGCAAAGGAGATCCTGGCTATAGAGTGAGAAGCTATAGACAGCTCCTGTCCGTTCACTTCTCCTTCCTCCACCTCCACAAGACCTGGAGCAAGAAGGGATATTATTAACATCATTATAAGCTACAAAAGGCTAACTATACTGCAACCACACATGTAGGTCTGTATAAGTGTACACAGCTCTCCCTATTGGCATCTACCAGTGCAAACAGCCTAGTTAACAATTTGAAAGACAAACTGGCAAACCTAGTGCTCCCTGCCTACGTGATATAGTCACCTGCCAGGATATGCCGTGCCATTACTCATAGTGGAATCAATAACATGAAAGTGCAGTTCAATAGAGAGCTAACAGAGTGTTCAACGGATGACTGCTAGGTAGTTTTAGATGCAATTTGAGAAGCTGACTGGATTTTAAAATTCTTTCACTTCTAATAATTTGGGTGACGTTCTCACCACAGCTCTGTCCCCTTTAAGCAGCCTGGGAAGGCCATTGTAAATTAGGACTGTCTAAATTATGCCAGGGGCACCTGAGCAGCCCAAGATAGAGAGGGTGCAAAGGTGGCTTAAAGCCATGGTGGGCTCTGAGTTCTGTGATGCACCCAAATGAGGTGGACCGCTGGAGTGTTGTTAACACAGGCAAGAACTTTTTTAAAAGAAATGTGACCTGCGGAAGTCTCTAAGGAGTCACCTGGCAATTAGCCAAATAACATGCTAGCTGTAATAGGAAGAGTTGCATCCTCACAATTTCCTGTTTTGAACTGGGGTGTGCGCCTACCTACACCCACAGTGGGATCTACAGTTTCCAGAACACTTGTGTTTCAAGTAGGGAGTAGTGGAGGAGAGAAGGACACCATCAAGGGAATGAAAATGTTACAGCTTACATTTAACGTGGCAGGCTGCTTGTCTTCTGCTATCTTCAAGGCTCCAGACCTGTATTTGATTTTCAGTTTTTTAAGTCATCCTTTGTTTATAAAGCTGTGCGTGGAAATTGGAAGGTATTTTGGGGAGCTTCATCCCCATCCAACTTATTGTTCTATTCAAAAAGAGGACACCCCCTAACCTAACATAGGACTGGAATGGTATCCTAGTTTAGAGTCCTGTGACACCCTTTGAGAAAGCCGGGGGCCTAGTTCTTCTCCCAAAGCACTACATGAGTCACTGGCAACTCGTCACTCACAACAGGTTTCACAGTGCAGGAGCTCATTCATACCAGAGGTAGAAGTACTGCTTCCAGGTGCTGGATTATCAATTAAAACAGATTATAATGAAAACCTCATACAGGTCCAATAATGTTCTGAAGAATGGATGTAGGAGACTGCTGGCCCTTCTTCCCTCCCCCACAGAACCCAAATTTAAAGCAATAGTGCAAACTGGTAGGGTATCGGGCCAGTACCTGTGTTCTGGGCACTGATGAAGGCCACCTTGTTAGTGTCAGGTTTGAGGCGGATGAATCCACATTCTCTGTGCATTGGCTTCCTGGTGTCTGGATGGAAAGCATTAAACCTGTTGGGAAATCAGGATACTAAAACTACCAGATTTCTACTATGGAAGAGTAGCAAAATGCAAGGTGTTCAGCCCAGTCTCATCACCAAGAGAATGATACTTTATTCAATGGTATGGTCACCAGCAGTACCTACATTATGAATAGAAGAATACAAAAAATGTCTCCACACTATGGATGCACCAGTGGTTGGCACAGCAGTAAAGCAGCATTTCAGCAGTGGAAGTTCTAAACCTGTATAAGATATATCATGTTATGCCTAGCTAACATTTACAGAGATACTCTGCTTTTCATGCTCATGCTTGGAATTTTCCACAGCTCATCTGTCTCAATACAAGGACTCGCTGAGAGGGATCCTTGGGAATTCTGCCCTTTCATTGATTGGGGGCCACCATTTACCCTATATACTCCTCCTTACTCAATTAAATATCTGATCTTATACCATCTATCTTCCAGTTTGAAAGGCTGGCTACAAGAGCCATTAAATCATTGCTCTTCCCCACAAAGCACAAATACACCAACTTGGAGACATATGTAGTCTCCATCAGCCCCCGCAATTATGTATTCTGATCAGTCCTACTCTGGGTCTTGTGTGTAACACCACTGGGTCTGCCTGCACTTTTGATTATTAATTAAATACTGTCAGACTAGCTGAGCATACTTTTTCTACTTCTTTCCTATTTCCCATGTCACTAGATGGCATTTCCAACCCCTCATTTGTATAAATGAAATGGGGGTGGTGGGGTTTCCTCTGAGCTAATTCTTGCTAATTCTGCTCCAGGAATTCCCTACTGTGGAAAGTTTTGTGTGTTTGCAGTTGCACTCTGATCAATAATCTCCTTTGTTTATGAACATGTTACTTCTCCTGTTTGGCCTTATCTAGACACAAAAGTTGTACTGTTTTAACTATACCGGTATAGTTAAAGAGGTACAATTCTCCTAGTGGAATGCAGTTATACTAGTATGAATGTGCTTCTACCAGTATAGCTTATTCCTGGATGGGAAAGGCAATAAAGCTATACATGTAAGGGGCATAACTGCATGTATAACTGCATCCACACTAGGGGTTATACCAGTAAAATCATATCAGTTAAAAAAAAATCACCCCCAACCAACATATTTATATTAGTACAAAAACTGCACGTAGTCTAGGTATGTGTGTCGTCTTTTGCACTATGTTAAGAGCTTGTAATTATTCCTTTCTCCTGCAGTCAGAGCAATAACCTTTGTAATCCACACCCAAAAATAAGCAGGCAAAAAGCTTATTTTTACTAACATGAATACTGAAATGTTAGCTAAAAGATCTATCTTCCTCCAAATCTTTTTTCCTTGCACACAATTAAACCTACATGTCCAAAATGGCTAAATAATTAGCTCTTTACCCTATATTCCCTACTAAACACTTCATTTAATCACTCTACTTTTTTTCATTATCTACAATATAGACAAATTGCCAGGATTTAAATGGACAGATCTAGCAGCCTCTTCATAGCTGCTTGTGTGAGGACACATGGACTGTTTGTTAAAATTTATAGCACAAGCTCTACAGTGAAGCAGAGCGAGTAGCTCTATGGATAATCTTATTAAAGTGCCTATCTCAGCATTAAGAATATTGTCTGTCTTGTGCCATAGGCCAGTGTAAATTTGTGGCTATATATGTACATGTACACACACACACACACACCAAGTTTAAGTGTCTAGATAGTTAAAAACCTACTGATATTCAAAATATAATGATTCTTTGGACCACTCTGAAATAAATCTCTCTCATGGAACCACTCTCTTGCCCAACTTCCCAAGTCCTCTGCTGCTTGGCTCTCAAAACTTTGCACTTTGTGGACCACATGGATGTGCTCTATTAACTGCTTGTGGTCCTTTGGCAACAGGTCACTAGCATGTGCACACTTAAAATTATTGTCATCTTCCCTGGCCTGCCCACTTATTTCTGCATTTCCATTGAGGTGTGCAGTGATTTGTAAACGTTTAAGTGAACAGAAATGCAGATGAATGTTTAATCAAGAACAGCGATTGCCAGATTTAGGTGTGTAACCCAGGCACATGTTGCAATGGAGCTGTTACTGCACAGCACCTCTAAAAATCAGGCCACCCAGTCAGATCCCATCATATCCTCTCATCTGATGGGTGAATATTTTTACTATACTACTTTTTTTTTTAATGTGCAGCCAGTAAACCTGTTGGGGTTTATGCACACTCCATCCAAAGGTATTGCCATGACAAACTAAGTTTTAGACTTACGAAAAGTTCAGCATGGGCTGCCCCACGTGAGAGATGCGCACCTCTTCCAGGTACTGAAAGGGCTTCATCGTAGGGAAGTCACCATCTCCCGGTGGGTCTGACAGCCAGGTGCCCAGCATCCAGGACAGAGGCTCAATCACAGGGTTTAGTTGGGGGGTCTCTGTTGAGAAGGAGGAAAGAATCAGGAACTTTTGACTCAGAGATCTGCTTAAGAGTTCTCTGTCAGCTGTGTAGAGTTGGGGTGAGTTTGTTATGGAAAAGCATCTCACAGATGTTAGGATACATCATCACTGATTCTTGCTAGATCAGTAAAAAGCAACAGAGCGTCCCGTGGCACCTTTAAGACTAACAGATGTATTGGAGCATAAGCTTTTGTGGGTGAATAACCACTTTGTCAGACGCATGTAATGGAAATTTCCAGAGGCAAGTATAAATATGCAGGCAAGAATCAGTCTGGAGATAACGAGGTTAGTTCAATCAGGGAGGGTGAGGTCCTCTGCTAGCAGTTGAGGTGTGAACACCAAGGGAGGAGAAACTGCTTTTGTAGTTGGCAGCCATTCACAGTCTTTGTTTAATCTTGATCTGCTGGTGTCCGCACCATAACAACTCTAACTCAGGAACCAATCCATGCAACAAACCTCGATGCCAACTCTGCCCACATATCTACACCAGCAACACCATCACAGGACCTAACCTCTGGAAATTTCCATTACATGCCACAGGACTCTCTGTTGCATTTTTTTTAAAACAGATCCAGACTAACGCGGCTACCCCTCTGATGCTAGATCAGTGGCACCTTCAAAGTATGAATGGAGCTGGGAACGAAGGACAACAGTTGTGGAGAACAAGTCTGACTTAAAATCCGCCTCTTGGTCTTGCAGTTATTACAGCATGTGACTGCATGCAGAGCTCATCAACCTCAGGCTTGACAAAAAATAGGTGTATGTTCAAGGGAAAACTGTGAAACTTCAGGGCTGCAAGTTAGGCACTAAAAACATATTGAGATACCTTCATTACATGGCCTAATTTTCAGAAGCGCTGAGTATCTGCACCTCCTCCTGGCTTAAGCAGGAGATGTGACTGTTCAGCATCTCAGAAAACAATCTGCCCAACATCATGTGCACAACTTCAGTCATCCAACTTTCAGAAGGTTGGCATAAGTCTCTAGTGAAGGTCAGGAAGTAGGATGCAGAGCCATTAAGGACAGTTCTGGTGGCTAGTCTAAATGCAGTGTCACAAGAGAGGACAGTCAGTGGCAGCCTTTCCAGCCACAGAATCTGATGCCACAATGTAGCTATGAACTATACATGGAAGAGGATGGGGATTTAATAGAGGAGAATGAAGGTGGTTAAAGGATCTCCTGGATATAGTATAGCTATATTCTGCAAGAGTGCTTCCCTCTACACCCTTGCCAAGATAAGTTCCAGCATTGATACAAAACATGGGGCTGCAAACCAGCCT
Source organism: Terrapene triunguis (assembly GCF_002925995.2). Classification (NCBI taxonomy): domain Eukaryota; kingdom Metazoa; phylum Chordata; order Testudines; family Emydidae; genus Terrapene; species Terrapene triunguis. The sequence continues at coordinate 5,094,898 of NW_020665188.1, read as the reverse complement.
ATTTATAATACCTACAAAGGTTATAATTCCATTTAAAAGAGCATAGGGATGGCAAACATGAAACATAGATGACTATTGTTTTCATCAGCCCAATATATCCCTGTTCAACAATATTTTACCTAGGCATCCAAGGGAAGCCAAAGACCCACAGCAGGGTACCTTGTAGAAGAATTCACCAGGAAACTGATTGACAGACCCACCTCACAAACATTTTCAGTGCTCCAAGCCAAACCAAAAAATACAATATGCATGTCTGGATGAAGAATGACAAAGATATAATCAGGGCCAGCTTCTGGATGTGCAAGAGGCCAATCAAATCTTGGGCACAAACTGTTGGAAGGGACTAATGAGGCCATAATTTGCCTCCCCTCTGCTGGAAACTCACAGTGAGTTGTTTCCCCACTGCTAGACAGGAAAAAGGGTTAGTCCAGAAGTTGCTTTGCTTATGCTTAAGACCGGGGCTAGGTAAAAGTCAATTAAGACACTATGGCATACAGGTTAAAGTAGAAATGGACTAGAAAGCTGCTCTGTGATGGGAATAGCTCTATTCCATTATTACATTTATATGGAACCTTTGTCTCATGAAACAAAAACGCCTTCTTTAATGAGTCATTGTGAGAGGAACAGCTTTGGTAAACAACAGTTGTGCACTTTTTATTCTGTAATGTGATTTTAATAGGGTGTGCACTGTAAAAAAAACAAACAAAAAACAAAACAACCTCTCTCCCCTCGAGAAATTAATTGAGATGCACTGACACCATTTCAGGTTCCTGTGAATGGCAAAGCATTTCGTACTGATGATGCAAGTAAGAAAAGGGATACATCACCCCTATTACATCAGGGAAGACCAAAACAAACATAACTGGATATGCCCACTGCACAGTCTAGAGTGGTGACATTAAGCATTGTGAAGCTAGAGATCCAAATTCAGGAGTCACTGTAGGATGTTCCCCTCCCACACACTAGCTAAAAGAGCCCACACACTCAACCCAATGTGAGAAGAGTTTATACACCTACTGCCATCATCACCTGGCAACAAGCAGGAATGTGACACAGGTTTGGCTAGGCTGGAAGGTAGAGACTAAATTATGAAGAAAATTTATGACCTAAAAGGGTGATGTCATAGGTGAAAACTTGCTAGGGCAGTGTGAAACTCACTGTGCCTCAATCCCAAATTGCTTGTTAAAAGTACTGGGAAAGGGAGGAGAGAGAGACCATGTTTAGAGGAGCAGACTGAAAGGTATGGGAATGATGCATCCGAGGGTGCTGAGAGAATTGGGAGGGAATGCATCCGAGGGTGGGAATGCATCCAAGGGATGGGAATACATCTGAGGGTGCTGAGGGAATTGGCTGATGTGATTGCAGAGCCATTGGCCATTATCCTTGAAAACTTGTGGCGATCGGGGGAGGTGCCGGACGATTGGAAAACGGCAAATATAGTGCCCATCTTTAAAAAAGGGAAGAAGGAGAATCCGGGGAACTACAGACCGGTCAGCCTCATCTCAGTCCCTGGAAAAATCACGGAGCAGGTCCTCAAGGAAACCATTTTGAAGCACTTGGAGGAGAGGAAGGTGTTCAGGAACAGTCAACATGGATTCACCAAGGGCAAGTCATGCCTGTCCAAACTGATTGCTTTCTATGATGAGATAACTGGCTCTGTGAATATGGGGAAAGCAGTGGACGTGATATATCTTTAGCAAATCTTTTGATACGGTCTCCCACAGTTTTCTTGCCAGCAAGTGAAAAAAGTATGGATTGGATGAATGGACTATAAAGTGGATAGAAAGCTGACTAGATTGTCGGGCTCAATGGGTAGTGATCAACGGCTCAATGTCTAGTTGGCAGCCGGTATCAAGTGGACTACCCCAGGGGTCGGTCCTGGGGCCGGTTTTGTTCAACATCTTTATTAATGATCTGGATGATGGGCTGGATTGCACCTTCAGCAAGATTGCAGATGACACTAAGCTGGGGGCAGAGGTAGATACGCTGGAGGGTAGGGATAGGGTCCAGAGTGACCTAGACAAATTGGAGGATTGGGCCAAAAGAAATCTGATGAGATTCAACAAGGACAAGTGCAGAGTCCTGCACTTAGGACAGAAGAATCCCATGCACTGACTGGCTAAGCAGCATTTCTGCACAAAAGGACCCGGAGATTACAGTGGATGAGAAGCTGGATATGAGTCAGCAGAGTGCCCTTGTTGCCAAGAAGGCTAACAGCATATTGGGCTGCATTAGGAGGAGCATTGCCAGCAGATTGAGGAAAAATAATAATGATTATTCCCCTCTGTTCGGCACTGGTGAGGCCACATCTGAAGTATTGTGTCCAGTTTTGGGCCCCCGACTACAGGAAGGATGTAGACAAATTGTAGAGTGTCCAGCAAAGGGCGATGAAAATGATCAGGGGGCTGGGACACATGACTTACGAGGAGAGGCTGAGGGAACTGGGCTTGTTTAGTCTGCAGAAGAGAAGAGTGAGGGGAGACTTGATAGCCTTCAATTACCTGAAGGGGGATTCCAAAGAGGATGGAACTCGGCTGTTCTCAATGGCGGCAGATGATAGAACAAGGAGCAATGGTCTCAAGTTGCAGTGGGGGAGGTCTAGGTTGGATATTAGGAAACACTATTTCACTAGGAGGGTGGTGAAGCACTGGAATGGGTTACCTAGGGAGGTGGTGGAATCTCCATCCTGAGAGGTTTTTAAGGCCCAGCTTGACAAAGCCCTGGCTGGGATGATTTACTTGGTGTTGGTCCTGCTTTGAGCAGGGGGTTGGACTAGATGACCTCCTGTGGTCTCTTCCAACCCTAATCTTCTATGATTTTAATGAGAATTTTCCCCATCAACATAGGATTTTCATTTCTGTCACTTGTGGGGTCTCTCTTCTTGTGGGGTCTCAGCTTCTGTACCAAAAGACTGGAGGATAGCTAATGTGTTGCCAATTTTTAAAAAGGGCTCCAGAGGTGATGCCGGCGATTACAGGCCGGTAAGCCTGACTTCGGTACAGGGTAAACTGTTTGAAACTATGGTAAAGAACAAAATTGTCAGACACACAGATGAACATAATTTGTTAGGGAATAGTCAAGGTGGTTTTTCTAAAGGGAAATTATGCCTCACCAATCTACTAAAATTCTTTGAGGGGGTCAACAAGCTTGTGGACAAGGGGGATCCAGTGGATATAGTGTATTTAGATTTTCAGGAAGCCTTTGACAAGGTCCCTCACCAAAGGCTCTTAAGCAAAGTAAGCAGTCATGGGATAAGAGGGAAGGTTCTCTCATGGATTGGTAACTGCTTAAAAGACAGGAAACAAAGGGTAGGAATAAATGGTCAGTTTTCAGAATGGAGAGCGGTAAATAGTGGTGTCCCCCAGGGGTCTGTACTGGGATCAGTCCTATTCAACATATTCATAAATGATCTGGAAAAAGGGGTAAACAGTGACATGGCAAAATTTGCAGATGATACAACACTCAAGATAGTTAAGTCCCGGGAAGACTGTTAAGAGCTACAAAAGGATCTCTCAAAACTGGGTGTTTGGGCAACAAAATGGCAGATGAAATTCAGTGTTGATAAATGCAAAGTAATGTACATTGGAAAATATAATCTCAACTATACACATAAAATGATGGGGTCTAAATTAGCTGTTACCACTCAAGAAAGAGATCTTGGAGTCACTGTGGATAATTCTCTGAAAACATCCACTCAACGTGCAGCGGCAGTCAAAAAAGCGAACAGAATGTTGGGAATCATTAAGAAAGGGATAGATAAGACGACAGAAAATATCATATTGCCGCTATATAAATCCATGGTACGCACACATCTTGAATACTGTGTGCAGATGGGGTTGCCCCATCTCAAAAAAAGATATATTGGAATTGGAAAAGGTTCAGAAAAGGACATATGAGGCGACATTAATAAGACTGTGACTTTGCAGTTTGGAAAAAAACCGACTAAGGAGGGATATGCAGGGCCGACGAGAGGGGGGAGGGGGAGAAGCCGGTACAAATTACCGGGGCCCGGCGGTCTGGAAGGTGGCCCGGGGCCCGGCTTCCCCCCCATCTCGTTGGCCCTGTTTAGCCGGTCCGCCCTTGCTGGGGGGCCCGGACATTTTTTTTCACCGGGGCCCGAACCCGCTCTCGGAAGCCCTGGGGATATGATAGAGGTCTATAAAATCGTGACTGGTGTGGAGAAAGTAAATAAGGAAGTGTTATTTACTCCTTCTCATAACACAAGCACTAAGGGTCACCAAATGAAATTAATAGGCAGCAGGTTTAAAACAAACAAAAGGAAGTATTTTTTTCACACAACGCACAGTCAACCTGTGGAACTCCTTGTCCGAGGATATTGTGAAGGCCAAGACTATAACAGGATTCAAAAAAGAACTAGATAAATTCATGGAGGACAGGTCCATCAATGGCTATTATCCAGGATGGGCAAGAATGGTGTCCCTAGCCTCTGTTTGCCAGAAGCTGGGAATGGGCGACAGGGGATGGATCACTTGATTACCTGTTCTGTTCATTCCCTCTGGGTCACCTGGCATTGGGCACTGTTGGAAGACAGGATACTGGGCTAGATGGACCTTTGGTCTGACCCAGTATGGCCGTTTTTATGTTCTCTCTCCTCAAGTTTAGCGAGTGTTAAATCAGTTTTAAAACAAATGTAATGTTCCTAATTACATTTCATTCTCCTGAAACACACTGAAATAGAACAAGATATTTGCATATCAGTTTGCACTCTTCACAGCTGACAGTACTATCGATAAGGGGTTCTCAAACAGGGAAACAGTAAATGTTTATATTTCACATTTTTAGATACTGACTTTTTACTTTTACAGGGAATAACATCTGCAGGCTCTCCACATTATTTGACATGTTGTAAATAAACATACACACAATCAAAAATTTGTTTAACTTAGATACTATGGTGATGGGTGCTATAGAAAACCCTAAGATCAAAGCCCTCCACGGCAAGACAGCTTTCTAAGATCTTTTCTTTCCACCTTCTCTCTCAGTGCGCAAATTAGTGAGTCAAAAGAGTGCTGATATCCTGCCAAATAGATATTTGCCTCCTGCTCACTGAAACTGTATACTGTGCTCCGATCCCTCCTCCCTGTTGAGTGCTCTCTTTGCACTTTGTAACAGGAAAAGACCCAGGTTTAAGTTTAACAGGGAAGCTTTGGGAACCGTTGCCTCTGGTCTGCAGCATAGGCTTTTGCTCCCCACTAGTGGAGCAAGTGATATTGCAGCAATTCAAAGTCCTCTCTTCTGTGCAAAAGATCAAAGCAGGCAGTGAATTTCAGTTTTTGACTGTGTGAAAAGAGATACCTATTTTCTGAAACCGAAAAACATTAACCTGGAATACACTTTGAGCTTCACTGCTATGCAGAGGGTTTTGCAACAGAATAAGTTTAATATTTCTCTGACTCCCCTCCCCAGCATTTCTAGATCAAGAGGCAGACCGTACCTGATGGATGGAAGAAATGGCTTCAGGGAGGAGTCAGGCACAAGGTGCGAGGAGTAATTTTATTGTTCCTAATGACTATTTCTTTAAACATTTACATGCCTGGGAAGAGTACATAGCTTTTCTGGGCAAGCGTCACCAACTTCTGCAGAATGTATTTATTTTTTCAATCGGGTTTCTAGCCCTTAAGTTTGTGAAAATAACTTTCCAGATGTAAACCAAGTACAAATTGATGCAGTCACGTCTTCCTAAGTCTGCAGACAGACAGCTTTAATTGTCTTTGCTGCACCTTGGGAAAGTACCAAGTTGCAGAATAATAACTGCTACTATTCAGAACCCTGTGGACAGCAGTGAAATTAACAAGAATCATTCATGCATTGTGCTGCTTGGGAAAACTAGAAGCCGCTGCAAAGGCAGACAGAGGAGTCACTAATGGGGCATGAAGACTCCAAAACAGAGGCTATAACAGGGAAAAAGCAGTGGAGACCCATCCTCCTCTCAAAAGCTAGAGGCTGAGGAAAGACAGAGCAGCAGATGAACAAAACAACACAACACCCCTCCCCCACCCGCTTGTTGTAGCTAGAAGTGAGAGAGGAGGAGCAGATATTTCATCCATCTTTGAAGCAGTCGGCAGATTCTAGGGTGGGAGGTGGAGGTGGTGGGAGAAGCAAAAGAATACTCTTTCTCCTGAGTAGTCAGAGGAGTTTGGGGATTCAAGTTTATCAGGCACCTACTACCCCACAGAGGATTTGAAAGACAAAGCCCCTGAGTAGAGTCCAGGGACAGCATCATTAAGAATTTCAGCACACAAACCTATCCCAGCAGCTGGGGCACAGGTTTATTTCTCACCTGAATGTTGCCTCTGGGCGATGATGCCCTCACATCTTTTGCATCAGTCTTTTGCATCAAAGTAGGTTTAGTTCCCTGATCTCTGATAAATGTTAAGCCTTGTGTGTGAGTGGATGGAGGTAAATGAGTTGGGCTGGATGTGTAAGGGAGTAGGAGAGACACAGAGGCTGATGGAATGAATTAGAAAAGAGATGTATGATTTTAAAAGACAGAGATTGAGAAATTGAGGGAGAGGGGGAAGAAATGGGAGAAGAAAGAAGCAACAGAAAATAGAGGCAGCAGCAGAGAACATAATATAGGGAAGTGATATAAAGCGGTGGAGGAAAGAGAGAAAATAAGAAGCTAACTGACAATGAAAACAAAGGAGAAGGGATAAACCATGATCTATGATAGGAAGGGAAGGAAAGGAAAGTGGAGTGAAGCCAGGATGGAAAAGAGGGTAGGAGAGGAGTAAGAAAGATGCAGTAAGTAGCATTTTAAACAAATGATTAAGATAGAAAGTTGATTGAGAACACCTTAGAATTAAGTACAAGTGCTTTATTCTTTTACATTGCAGAGGGAATGGCTAGCAGACTTCACTCTTCAGCTGAAGAGATGTTGGTAAATTCTTCAACCTTGCTAACAGCTTGCGTTATTTGGTGACAAAACTGATTTTAAAAGCCTGGGAGTTTAATGGAGCTGAAATTAAGTATTTCATTGGAATGTGAATTATTATATATGACTGAACTGGCTTATGCTGGTTTTCTTACCAGCTGATCTGTACTATACTTTGTATAGCAAGTGAAGGCTGGAGTACTTTAAGAGGGAGGCTGTCTGTGGGATCATGGTTAGGGTGAGTAGAGCTAGATGACCGTTGTGGTAGAACATAAAGTGGTGTTTGCAAAGGAAAGGGAAATGTATCTCTGGCATGCTGGGTTGTTTTGTTTTAAATATCAGTGTTAGCAATAGAGGGTCCTGTGGCACCTTTGAGACTAACAGAAGTATTGGGAGCATACTGAAGAAGTGAGGTTCTTACCCACGAAAGCTTATGCTCCCAATACTTCTGTTAGTCTCAAAGGTGCCACAGGACCCTCTGTTGCTTTTTACAGATTCAGACTAACACGGCTACCCCTCTGATACTTGAGTGTTAGCAATGTAATCCTTGTTTAGAGGAATCACTCTAAAGAGGTGATGAATATTTTCCTTATTATGGAGCTAAGCTTCAAGCAGGACTCTTGCAAACATTCCACCAGCTGCATTATCAAAAGGTGCCTCACAGTACTGGGGAATGTGAATTTTAGTTTAAGGACTTTGTTGCATAGAAGAGAACTGCTAACATTCTGGATATCAGACGTGAAACACTGGGATGAAATCTATCAGTAGTATAATCCATACAGTGTGTGATCATGTGATGCAGTAAAGACATAATAAAACCTATAAACTCACTGTCCTCTCCCAATTGCTTAACCATGACATGCATAGTGGTGGTGAAATAGGCCTGAAAAAGCCAGGAGAAGATAAAATGCTCAGTCTTCTAGCCCCATTCACTCCAACTAGTCAGGGTAATTAACCAGTGGAACAATTTACCAAGGGTCATGGTTGATTCTCCATCACTGGCAATTTTAAAATCAAGACTGGATGTTTCTTCTAAAAGATCTGCTCTAGGAATTATTTTGGGAAGTTGTATGGCCTGCGTTATACAGGTCAGACTAGAGTAACACAATGGTCCCTTCTGAACTTGGAATCTGTGAAAACCATGTCCACTGAAAAAATTAAAGGTGCTGACCATAGAACACAACCTAAATTTGAAGCTATCCTTCTCTGTTGAAATGACAAGGGAATTCACTGTGATGTTAGTTTAGCTACTATTGACCTTCTCCATACTGCTCCCCCACTGTAGATATACTTCCCCCCTTGCATATTTTCATCTTCTTCCAGTGTTATTGCCTCTCTTTCCATGCACACTGCTTCTACCCTTCCCTACACACTGTCCCAGCATCCCCTACTTCCCCCGCATGGTGTCCTCTCCTCATGCATGCATCTCATTGATCAACTCCAGTATTCCTAGCCTGGCTGTTCACCAGATAGACAATTTCTGCTCCTTCCCACTTTGGGGAGCCATGAGGTCCGCAACACTCCTAACCCAATCACCAAATCCACTCCCTATTGACAGACAGGCTATGCCAAGATCTCCTGGTTTCCATTTCCCCTCCCAAATTAAACAAACAAGGTGCTTTATCACCTCACTGCTCAAAATTCACAGACAAACTGTCATCTGATCTTTCCCATTCAAAGACAGGCCTTGATGTCAAATTCCCACCTATACCAAAAACAAGCTTAATAGTAACTCCTTTCGTTTTGCTATAGGAGCCAGTGCTGAGGCAGAGATACAATCAATCCCTATCCTTCTGACTGGTTTCTACTACTCTGTGACTAGTTATTCTCCTTTCCTGCCTCTGCAATGTTGTTTTATAGAACTATCAAACTCCATCCCCATTTTTAAACATTCACAAGATTTGTATTTTGTTCTGAATGAAGATCGCATAACCAGGGTCAGCATGTGCTACAGCATACCATATCAAAATTCTGCAAGAAGACTTTCTGACATCTGCAGCCTGCTAGTACTAATTCTCTGGCAGCACAGAATATAGAAAAAATGTTAAAATTACATATTTTGGAACTCCCCAACATCCTAAGGCAGAGGTGGGCAAACTTTTTGGCCTGAGGGCCACATCTGGGAATAGAAATTGTATGGCAGGCCATGAATGCTCACAAAATTGGGGTTGGGGTGTGAGAGGGGGTGAGGGCTCTGGTTGGGGGTGCGGGCTCCAGGGTGGGGCCAGAAATGAGTTCAGGGTGCACGGGGCAGGGCCGGCTTTAGGAAGTGCGGGGCCCAATTTGAACATTTTTGGTGGGGCCCCGGCAGGGATGACTAAAAAAAAAAAAAAAAACATATTAAAAAAAGCTTTTCATTTCTTAGCAACCGGTTCCCTATAAAAAGTTCTGATTTAAGGGATGTGCCACAGTATGTATTTTTTGTACCAATAGGGTTACCATACGTCCGTATTTTCCCGGGAGGAATCTTTAAATTTAAAATTATCCCAGACGGTGATTTAAGAACCAAAAAGCCTGACATATCCGGGAAAATACGGATGTATGTTAACCCTACCTAAAGTTATTTTTTAAAAAGATGGGCCTGAACTAGAAATGAGCTCCGTTTCACATGTGTGGGTCCCCGCCACTCCCTGGGGGTGTGCTAGGGTGACCAGATGTCCCGATTTTATAGGGACAGTCCCGATTTTGGGGTCTTTTTCTTATATAGGATCCTATTATCCCCCACCCCCATCCTGATTTTTCACACTTGCTGTCTGGTCACCCTAGGATGTGCACATGTGTGGGTCCCAGCTGCTCCCTGCCCCCCTCATTGAAGCAGGTGTGCAGGGTTACTGTCCTGAGAACTGCAGGGCACCAGTGGACATGGGGCTGGCTGGAGGCAGGGCAGGAGCTGACTGGAGGTAGAGTCTGGCTGCAGGCGGGGCAAGGGGTGCGGGGCTGGCTGGAGACAGGGGGGTGTGGGGTGGGCTGGCTGGCTTCAGGCAGGGCCGCAGAGGGGTGCAGCAGGGGTTGCAGGGCTGGAGACAGAGGAGTGCGGGACTGGCTGGCTTCAGGCAGGGGGGTGCGGCAGGGGTTGGCTGCAGGCAGGGCAGGGGGTGCAGGGCTGGTGCAGGCAGGGGAGTGTGTGGGGCTGGCTGGCTTCGGGCAGGGCCACAGGGGGTGCAGCAGGGGCTGGCTGTGGGCAGGGAGTGCAGGGCTGGCTGCAGGCAGCGGCAGGGCGGGGGGGCGGGACTGGTGCGGGCAGGACAGGGGGTGCAGGGCTGGTGCGAGCAGGGGGTGCGGCAGGGGCTGGCTGCAGGCAGGGGGTGTGGGGCTGGCTGGAGACAGAGCAGGGGGTGCGAGGCTGGCTGCGGGCAGGGCAGGGGGTGCGGGGCTGGTGCGGGCAGGGGATGCAGCAGGGGCTGGCTGCGGGCAGGGGATGAGGGTACAGGGGGTACAGCCCACCCTGTATGGTAAGTGCCCCCTCCTCCTCCCTCCCGCACTGGAGTAGCAGCAGCAGCTCGGGGCTCGGGGGCTATTTAAAGGGCCTGGGGCTCCCCTGCTTCCATCGCCCGGGCCCTGTAAATAGCCGCCAGAGCCCTGGGGACGTGGCGGGGCTTCAGTGGCTATTTAAAGGGCCGGGGCAGTAGAACCAATGGGAGCCCCGGACTTTTTAAATAGCCCCCAGAGCCCCGCAGCCCTACCCCAGGGCTCCAGTAGTGGGGCTCTGGTGGCAATTTAAAGGGCCTGGGGCTCCAGCACCTGCTGGGAGCCCCAGGCCCTTTTAACTGTCCCCTGGAGAAGCTGGGCCACCCCAGTACGGCGCACCGGGTCTTGCTGGTACGCCATACCGGGGCTTGGGTGCGGGGCCCTCTTAGGGGCGGGGCCCGATTCAGGGGAATTGGTGGAATTGGCCTAAAGCCGGCCCTGGTGGACGGGCCCCCACTTGCTCTGGCCCAGGGCCCCACAAAACTGTAATCCGCCTCTGGATTTATATCACGTCTGCCAGTTTGCAGCATTGGTTGCTGTGTTACTGGAGTTTGTAGAGCACAAGGCCCTACCTCCGAAGACATTTTCCACAAATAGATGTTATTTCCACAAATCTAGATGGAAATCACCTTCATCTGTAACTCTTTCATTCAGAGAAAAGAACAGATTCTGCAATTAATTAATATTAGTGATCCCCTGAAATGATTATCATAACATCATAGTATTATTATGGCAGGTGTCACCAGGTGACACTGATACACATAGGCCAGGTCTACACTATAGACTTATACTGGTATAACTACATTGCTCAGAGGTGTGAAAAATCCACACCCTTGAGGAAGGTAGTTTTACTTAAGGCAACCCCCAGCTTTTCCCGTCGACATAGCTACCGCCTCTTGGGGAGGTGGATTAACTATGCCAATGGAAGAACTTCTCCCATTGGTGAAGGAGCATCTTCACTTAAGCAGCACAGGGGTGCAGCTGCATTGGTGAATTTGCGCCTATGTAGCATTTTAAATGTAGCCCTGCCCTTAGTCTTTCAAGTCCTTTTTCTTAGTGTGCCAGGAAATATTCAGAATTAAGAAGACATGCTTTGCTGTTAGTTTTTGTTATGCAAGGGTCTGTGTAGAGCTTGAGGTCCTTAGAGAGAGCACTGTAAGAGCAGTGGGAGAGTTTGCTGTCTGCCTGAGGCCTGGCTCAACAACACAAAGTTAGGTCAACATAGGCCGATGCAGTCCAGTCAGTCCCAGCAATTGAGCCTGGGCAAGCCTGATGCAGGGGAAGGAACCTGGGGTAAGTATGTAAATATATTTCCCATTACAATGAGGTACTGATGGCACCCCAGCTTAGCCAGGCAAAGCCATTGACTTTTTATTAATTTACTCTGTCCAGAAGAGGTAGCCAAAGATGTCTAGGGATGGCAGTCTTATTTCTTCCTTCACAGTAGGACACTTTCCCAAGCCAGTTGGTGGTAACTTTAGCAGGCACCATTGCAATAAATAGGCTAGCAGCATACAGGTCTGGGCAGCTTCAGGACACCAGCTGTGCTCTTTTTGCCGGTAGGTCCACAAGAGCCTGCAGCATCTGTTTGCTGCCAGAGAAGCCCCATTATGTCCTGGTGCATCTCCCTCTCCT
>NW_020665188.1:5054393-5072900 GCF_002925995.2 Terrapene triunguis | reverse complement strand
GATCTCATGATTAGGTGAGAATGTTATCCCAGTGTCTGCTGGGAGTTGTAGTTCAATTTAAAACAGGCTCTTACAAAAGTAACTGACCTGATACACAGCAGTTGCACAATTAGCATGACCCAACCTTCAAAACAGAAAACCTGGACTGCTCTAAATATAGTCAAAGGGGGTGAGGTGTGGAAGGATTTGGTAGTTAAGAGAAGCCTTCAAGCAGGACAAGAGGATTTGGCAGTAATTGTCTCCAATCAGAGCAGGCTGTTCATAACATTCTCCTACTCTCCTGACCCTCCACTGCTTTTCAGCAGCATTTCCCCCATGCTTTAGATCTTTATTTCTTCCCCCCAATATCTTTACTCTCCCTCCGGAGATGAATTTTGGTCCCAGCTGCCTTTTTCTAGGACTCTGGCACCTATCAAATGATTTACTGCACGCTCTGACACACAGTAAAATCTTTAACACTTCAGATCCCAGACTCTCACACTGGCACGCTCTGGGCTATGAGCAACCCCAGACTCCAATACATGTCAGAATATATGACAATTCAATAGGGAGACTCCGTGTTGGGGGCCAGTTGCAGATGGGTGTAAGGTTCATCTTGGCACCAGCAGTTTTAGTGGGGTGGCAGAGTGCCAGGGAACAGGGGAGGTCAGCCAAATGGCTTGCTGTAGTGGAACCAGGGCATAAAATAATTAGCATCATCAACCTCCAAAGTCAGTCTGCCTAGTCACCTTACATACACCCTCATAGGCCATATGTTTAGAAAATAAACATGCAAGTTTGGCCATACATTTTCACTGGAAATATACCACATTCTGGCTGAGATGCAAACTGATAAAACTGCCGTGGTAAGGGAGACATGCCCTTCCCAACTCAGAGTTCAGACAAAACAAAGCAACGTTTCAGCCTTAACTGCTTGTTTCCCAAGCTGTCATTCATGGCCACACAGACCTGAAAAACTCTGGGTAGCTCAAAAACTTGTCTCTTCCACGCCCAGCAGGTGTACAATAAAAGATATTACCTCATTCACCTTCTCTCTTCCAATAGTATTATTATTTAACTGATAAATTATGGAGTCTCCGTTATGTGATTCTCAGGAAATGAAAAGCACTCTCAATTTAGCTTTGTGTATCAATCTACCCTTAGCACTCATACAAAATATAAACTGCCCAACTCAACAGTTGGCTGCAGTTTTATTAGGGTTTTTTTAATACTACACCTCTACCCCGATATAACGCTGTCCTCAGGAGCCAAAAAAGCTTACCGCGTTATAGGTGAAACCACGTTATATCGAACTTGCTTTGATCTGCCAGAGTGCGCAGCCCCGCCCCACCGGAGCACTGCTTTACCGCATTATATCCGAATTTGTGTTACATCAGGTCACGTTATATAGGGGTAGAGGTGTATATAAACAAGAAGACGGAAGCGTGAGTAGGTGGTACATGCCAACAGAATGCTAAGATTAAAATAAACTCTTCTTTAAGATTTATGGACAGCAGTTAAAACTTTACCAATGTAAACTTTATGCATTAAACAATTTATAATCACTTAGAATTTGTTTGATTATCTACATATTGCTTTCTATCTTGGAAAAAATATTAGATCTGGCAATTTTCAGAACTCCTATTAAAAAGGTTTGATTCTTGTCCTCCAACATACAGCACATGTATTTCAGAAAAATCAGTCATGGTGCTTACGAAATTAGGGCAAATCATCTTTCAAAGGACCAATTTTATAAGAAGCTCATTTGTAGGAGTTCCAACAAATGTGAACTTATTAAAAATATATTAAGACAAATTATGTAAACCTAAAAAAATTGTCTAGCAGTTTAAATTAAGGTAATTATTTTATATTGACACACAAAGAGTATAAAAATATGCACTAAAAGGTACCAATCACAAGCCTGTTGCAGGGTTTTAGTGACTTGTACTACTAGCTATTTAAGCTTTGATTTTGTGGTTTATAGTATTGTTGGAAACCCTGGATGAAGTTACAAATTTTGAACGGATTCACTTCCAGTATGTAATCCTGCAGGGACAAACAAACAAAAAACACACAACCTTGACATCACTTTAGTGATATTTTTTCCATCTACATTTAAAATGTGGGATTTTTCCATGGGAAAGACCTATTAAAATTGGGACCTTCTCATGGAAAAATAAGGTTGGGTGGCAACCCTAAATATAAGCAGGTAGTTTATATTATCTTAGTTGAGCTTAAAGATAGGAATTGCCACACCGGATCAGAGCAGTTGTCCATTTACACCAGTATCCTGTCTCTGACACTGACTAGTACTAGAAGCTTCAGAGAAAGAGGTAAGAAACCTCACAATGGAATACCCCTAGGGAAAGTTTTTCTTCCCAACACTGTCAGTTGGGGGCTGGCTTACACTCTGAAGAATGAGGGTTTATATTCTTTATATTATGTATCCTTTGTAACATAATTCTGGATGTTCTCTGTATTCATCTAAAGGTCTAGAGGTCTACTCCTCTTTTGAATCCTACTAAATATTTGGCCTAAATGATATTTTGTGACAATGAGTTCCACAAGTTAATTATTCATTATGTAAAAGTTTATCAGTTTTAAAGTTGTGACCCAATTTTATGTCTCCTTGTTCTTGTATAATAAAAAGGAATAAATAAAAAATGTTGATTTACCTTCTCCACAGCATTCATTATTTCATATATCTCTATCTTATACCCCTCCTTATTCATCTCCTCTAAACAGTCCTAGTCTTCTCACTCTCTTCTCATACAGAAGACTCTCCATATCATAAGAATGTCCATACTGGGTCAGACCAAAGGTCCATCAACCCAGTATGTTGGCCAACTGTTTTCTGACAGTGGCCAATGCCAGGTGCCCCAGAGGGAATGAATAGAACAGATAATCATCAAGTGATCCATTCCCTGTCTCCCATTCCCAGCTTCTGGCAAACAGAGGTTAGGGACACCATCCCTGCCCATCCTGGCTAATAATATAATAATATATCCTCCATGAATATATCTAGTTCTTTTTTGAACCTTGTTATAGTCTTGGCCTTCACAACATCCACTGGCAAAGAGTTCCACAGGTTGACTGTGCATTGTGTGAAGAAATACTTCCTTTTGTTTGTTTTAAACCTGCTGCCTATTAATTTCATTTGGTGACCCTGAGTTCTTGTGTTATGAGAAGGAGTAAATAACACTTATTTACTTTCTCCACACCAGTCATGATTTTATAGACCTCTATGATATCCTCCCTTAGTCGTCTCTTTTCCAAGCTGAAAAGTCCCAATTTTATTAATCTCTCCTCATATGGAAGCTGTTCCCTACCCCTAATCATTTTTGTTTCTGAACCTTTTCCAATTCCAATACATCTTTTTTGAGATGGGGTGACCACATCTGCACACAGTATTCAAGATGTGGGCGTACCATGGATTTATATAGAGGCAATATGATATTTTCTGTCTTACTATCTATCCCTTTCTTAATGATGCTTCTGTTTGTTTTTTTGACTGCCGCTGCACATTCTGTGGATGTTTTCAGAGAACTATCCACAATGATTCCAAGATCTCTTTCTTGAGTGGCAACAGCTAATTTAGAGTAACTATTATCCACATTTTATGGTGAGGGAACTGAGGCGCAGGAAGACTAAGGCTATGTCTACAGTATGGGTGCTACTTCTGTGGAGGTTTTCTACAGTGACAGAAGGAGCTTTTCTGTTGCTGTAGTTAATCCACCTCCCACAGCAGCGGTAGCTAGGTCGACGGAAGAATTTTTCTGTTGATCTAGCTGTGCTTATACTGGGGGTTAGGTCGGCAGAGCTATGGCACTCAGGAGTATGAATTTTTCATACCCCTGAGCACCATAGATCTGCTGACCCAACTTTTAAGTGCAGACCAGGCCTGAGTGACTTGCCCAAGAGCACACTGGAAGTCTGTGACAGCATAGCCTTAATCAGTTTAGTCACCTGTCTCTGGCCCCTGCAATTTCTGCTATAGCTTTTTGGAGATGAGCTAAATACAGCATTCCAGGTGAGAGCATGCCATTGATTTATATAACAGCATTATAATATTTTGAGTATTATGTTCTATCCTATTCTTATCCTAAGAACTCTTTGCAATGCAATTATTAAGAGGCAAGAACTAAACTACTTCTTAAATCAAGATAAAAGGCTATTGGGGGCTTCTCAAACACCTAGGATCTGTGCCAGTCCACTTACAGATTATCAGATTGTGAAAACATGGTTCAAAGAGAGTCAAATAAGATGGTGCTGGGAGGCTCGGCTTCATTGAATGCAGCCCACTGCACTCCATACAACCAGGTACTGCACAATGCATATCTAGTGAATTGCTAATGACAGTGGCTACTAAGTCACACACAAACTCTGACTGCAGAGAACAGGTTCCTTATAGAGGCTTGCAACTTGACCCAAGCCCGACAGGACCCAACTACAAGTGTCAGGTTTGTGCTGGATATGAAAAGAACTCGACTCTTTCAGGCTTGGGACAGATTCCAGCTACGAGGGAGCTAGGCTGGCACCAGGCTGAAGGGAGAGACGGAAGGATCCCTGTCCCCAGAGCCCAGTGGAGGTGGCGGCGGCTGGTTGGAGAAGTTGGCAGTACCAGGCATTCTGGGAGAGCTGCATGGGAAGGGGCCTTTGTAATCCCGAACAGGAGGCCACAGCAGTGCCAGGATGCAGAGAGGAGGCTTGGAGTGTTCCAGGCGTCCACTCTGCACTGCCTTGCAGGTCAGGGTGGGGCACCTGCACACACACAGCAACATGGCAAGAGAGAGATGATGCTGACTTGGCTGGCCTGATGCGTGGGCTGGCTGTGCAGGCTCAATGCTTGCCCCCAACCTGGGCAGAGGTGCTGGAGATGTCCAGAGCCACTGCCAGGTGGCCAAGATCCTGGAGGAGTGCTTCTAGGACTGCCACCCCAGTGCTGCAGGAAGGAGCCCTGATGGAGTATGATGTATCACGTAGTGTCTGCACCCAGCAGTGCCACTACTAGAGCCTCCCACAGGATAAGCAGAGTGTGAGGTTGGGGTGAGGGATCCAGGGCTCCTGAGCCCAAAGTCCAGCACAACAGGGATAGGAAGCGATGGGCTGGGTGGAGACAGCATTGTCAGGTAGATGCTTGCAACACTACCCAAACCCAATGGGACCCACCTGACCACAAGTGTCAAATTTGGGTCATTATGAAACAACTCAATGAGCTAGGGTTGGGCTTAGATTTGCTGTGGTCTAGTTGGGCTTTAAAATTAGGCCCTAGCATACTTCTAGCTCCGTAAACATGACGAATAAAACCTTATGGCCTTTATGATCAGCTTCAAGTAGAAATTAAACTAGTTAAAAATGGCCGGGGAAGGGAAAGTAGAGGCTAATTGGAGTACTTTCTATTTAGAAGCAAGGCAAAATACACTACCCTAGATGAGAGATGACCGTAAAGTCTTACAAAAGAGGTGCACTTTAACTAGATATTCTGCCCCAATTACAAAGGCACTGAGGGTACTGACCACAGTCCTGGGACAGCAGACTGTTCAAGTATGGGAAACTGATCTTCTCTAGTTCATCCAGCTTCTCCTTCAGCTTCTTGACTTGACTGTCAGAGCGGCTGATTCTCTGCCTCAACAGCTTCAGCTCTCCATTCTTTTTCTCCACCTGCTCCCGTAGGCAGCACACTTCATTTTTGCTTTGCCTAGAGGAGAAACAGTATGAATGGAGGGAGTCAATGAGCTTGCAAGCTCCTGAGGCCGAGATGATGACCTCATTGATTGACATGGGGTTGGCATCTGTCTCTCCTTTCTGCCCTACCACAGCCTCTGTTGCTGGCTGAGGGGTAAGGTCTGCAGGGGATGCTGACAAACTTTGTGAAGGTTTCTGAGGGGTTGCAGTAAGTGATGAATTAGGGGAGCTTTCTGCTAAGGTCTTATTGTGCCCCATGATACTGCTGCTGCAGCTTGGTTCCACATCTCTCTTTGGCCTTTTCTTCTCAAGTTGCTCTTTTGGGAAAGATGGCTTCTCTCTGGTGTGCTTAGAGGAAAAGCTGTAAGAGTGGAGAGAGCCAATAAATTTGCAAGCCCCAGATACTGGAGGTGTGAAGTCATCAATTGATATACCACTTCTATCTGTTATCCAACTCTCAGTATGGACAGCGCTTTCAGAACAATCATCCACAGATGGTCTTTCTGGCTTTTTCTGGACTCCTGTCTTTGTGACTAAATTATCGACTAACATCCTTCTCAGAGGCCCTTCCAACTGCCCACAGACATTCTCTCCTTGCTCAGACATTGACCCAATTTCAGCCTGCAGAGGCACTTGCTCCATCTCTTTAGTCCCTTGCATTACCATAAAGTCTTGGTCAGAATATGAGGTTCTCTCAACTACCTCACAGCCTCCTTCCCTTGGTTGATCTCCATCCCTCACAGGTATTTGGCTTGCTATTTTAACTCTAGTTTTGACATAATCCTGATTGTCGTCTTTCTTCTCTGTGAGCTGAAAGATGGTTGGCACAGCTGTTGGCTTGAGTAGCCGATGCTGATCTTCCAGCCGTTTGGAGAAACTATCTTTGGTGAAATGCTCGCTGCAGAGAAAGGAGTACTTGGTGGGAGTCCAGTTGTCCCTTTGAACTGCTTTTAACCACTGGATCAGACGTTTTGAGTCCTTTAGAGGGAATCTGCAAACAAGAAGCATAAAAAGGGTAAAATAAATGGATATTTCTATAATTAAAGAAGCTTAGTGTTAGCGGACCAAAATTATCTAGAAAGCAGTATAGTACTGGGTATGCCTAGTTGATGATTGATTATTGAAAGTTTCAGTGGAATGCTAAATATTCATTTCCTTGGCTGGCAGTTAAATTCCCCAGAGAGGACATAATCAGTTAGCTTTGTGCTCCCGTCTATTAAAATCAGTTAGCAAGCAACTGACCACTCCACTATGTATTTATACCAGTCAGAGACCATGACTCTACTTGTAAGTGAGGAAAGACAAGAGGTGAACAATGAAACCCTCTGCCCCGAACAACAATCTAATTCGTCTACAATCTTCAGGAACTGACTGGTGTTTATACTGAGTAATGAAGGGATATTAAACAAGAGATAAAACATCCTACATTCAGGCCTCAATGCCAAGAAATCATAGCATTTAGACACACTGTATTTCTTATAGTTGACACAAATGCTTGTTTTAGACTGTTAACGGCACCTCTCCAGAAAAAACAAAAACATAGCCAGGGACTTCACACACAATCATTTTCAGAGAGGAATTCAGTAGATTTTCATATCCCATGAGGGAAGAAAAATTAAAAATTTAACTAGGCATACAAGATACAGTTTGAAATGGGCTTGCAAAAGTCATCTTAATTTTGAATTTTTGCTTAGCATTACCAATGCTAAGGTTACATTTGGATCTAGGCAGATGGACCCCTGCACCTACACAGAGACCATGGGCTGAATGCAAGTACAGGCATCTGCCTGCATAGTTCCATTTGCATGTTTGCGTCTTTGGACCACATGGCCCACTATTTTAAGAGAACGTCCGAGGTGAATGTGTTCAGGCAGGAATACCAATATTACCCAAACCAACTATGATTACTCAGCAACCTTACAAACCAAAAATAATCAGAAGAACTTTCTGAAATGTCAAAAGATGGCAAAACAAATCACAAAATTCATACAATAAAGCATAATGGACATAATTATTAACGGCTCTGCATAATAAAAAAAAAAGAGACAGCTTACTGTATTTGCAGATTTTAAGTAAGAGACATACAGAACAGAATCAGCATAGTTAGTACTACTATGTTAGTATTACTCATTTCGTGCACAGGAAACATGATTACCTCAATTTCATTACAAACAAGTGTTGTATATAATTTGCTCTTGAATTGTCTTCAGTTTCTAACTACAAGAGGAAAGCAATATTTTCATCCTGGGTTTTTTGGAAGAGAAAAAGACTACTACTACAGAGCATTTCTTTAATGGAGTTTCTCTTGTATGCCACCTGCAGTAATAGAATATGTCCCAGAAAGAAAGCTGTTTGTATGTAACTCATGGAACCTCTTTCCCTACTGTTCATTCTGGGTCAAGCTGTCTTATTGTTCAGCAAAGACATAAGAGGAGGGCAAGATTGTATGCATCCCACATCACCAGCATGACGGTACATGACAACAAGACTATTACACATACTAGCCGAGACATGCAATGGGGGAAATGTGCATGTGTACAGCCCTTAACGCCAGCCTTGGGCTATAACAAGACTAAGCTGAAGTTTCCTTAGCCAGTGGAGAGCTTGGATGGGGGAAATCCAAGTGTGTGTTCCTCATCAATAGCATAAGCAGAGTTACTATGGGCAGGTCTACACTAGAAACTTTTTCTAGAATAGCAATGTGAGAGAGGGGTGTGATTTTTTTTGTACAACATTTTTATACCAACAAAAGCCTTAATGTAGACATAATTATACCAGCAAAAAAGTGCTTTTGTCAGTATAACTTATACTAGCTCCCTGAACAAAATAAACTATACCAGTAAAAGCATTCTTGATGGTATAAGCTGCATCTTAACTAGGAGAGTTTGCCAGTGTAGTTATATCAGCAAAGTTTTTATAATGTAGATTGCACATATGTCTAGGGGGAGACCTGCAGGGACGAAAACACATTGGAGAGTGGGAGGGGAATGCATTTTAGGTCTTGTTTATATTAACAAATGTTATTGTGTTTAATCATGATTTTTAACAACACAGTTAGCCAACATAGACTAACCAGGGCTTTGTGGTTAGTGCAGACAAGTCATGTTCAACATGCTGTCAGCTAGACTGCATGATTAACTCTCTCTCATCATATCAAACACGACTTGTCCTCGTCTATGCTGACCGCAGTCATGGTCAGCTAACTCAACTGTTTAAAATGATGAAATGCTTAAACACCATACTTTCTAATGTAGACAAGGCCAAAGGGGTAAAGAGTGAGAACATAAGGACAGTGGGGAAGGGAAGCATGCATCCCTCATTCATCAACAGCATAAGAACATAACAGTTAGGATGTCTGCTATAGGAAAATCTGCAGGGGTGGGGATATTGGGAAGTGTGTGTGTCTGGGGGAAGGAGAAAAGTAGAGTGCCGGGGGGCAAGAAGTAGGGAAGGGAGATGTGAGAGACAGAGATGCGTGTTCTGTCCCCCATATCAACAACTTTGAGTGCATAGCAGGGCTAAGCAGTTACACTGGCTGGTGGCAGACATAAGCGAAGCAATGTGTATCAGGGAATCAGGGAAGAATGTTTATGTCCCCCATCATGGCCCTAAAGGTAAAGCAAGATTAAACATTTATATGCTGTCCAGTTGGAGATTTGTCGGGGTGCAGGAAATACATGTGCTGGGGCAGGAGAGAAAGGGGAGGATAAAATATGTGCATCTGACAGGAGAGGAAGAAACATGAGAGTCCCTCATCAACCATCTAAGAATGTTGCAGGACTAAACAATTACACTGATCAGTAGGAAACCTGCAAAGAGTGGAAGGCAGGGGTAGCTGAGTACCTGGCAGTCTGAGGAGGGGGAAATGAGAAGGTGTATGTGCATCTGGGGATGGAGGATAGCTGTGACTCTCCATCTTAGGAGGATGGAGGACAGATGCAGCTCTGTGTATTTATGTTGCAGAGATAGGACAGAAGTTTGGCATGTGTCTAACTGCCTGTCTGGTTGGGGATAGACGGGGCTGGCCTTACTATGAGGCGAACTGAGGCGGCCGCCTCAGGTGCCAGACTGTGTGGGGGCCCCACTAAAACCCAAAGTGTAGAAAATTATGTCTGCTGCTGGTGCATATGTATTCTCTCTGCTCTAGATACACAGAGATGGTGGAGTGCTGTGCTGAAGGGAGGAGGGCACAAGAGACATAACAGGCAGGCAGGAGAAAAGGTGAAAGGGAATACCAGAAAGCAGCAGGAGCTGCAGGGAGAGAGGAGGAGGAGCCTCTTATGTACCTCTCTAGCACATCCAGGAGCCTGGACTGATTAACACCAGCTTCTCAGGGAGCTTCCTGTTTCCTGCTGCTTCCCTGAACCCACCTGAGGAGAGCAGACAGTCAACTGAAGTAGTAGGAGCCAGTTAGGCCCTTAAGACGCTGATATTTTCCCTCACTCAGGCCCTGCTACCAGCCTGCTTATTTGTCCCCTTCAATTGAGTGTTGAGAGCCACTATAGCTGGCACAGAACAGCAGTCATGAGTGAAAGAAGAAAACACCCCTCTGGGGCAGCATTCAGAAAAAGAAAGAAAGCAAAGGAAGCTTTTCTATCTAAGCAGGAAGGAGCTCTCCTGAGATACATAGACACAAATGTTCACGGTGAGCCTTCCGGCCCCAGTGAGGATGTGAGTGGTGAGGAGATGCCTGATCTTCCAGTTAGTCAGAGTGCAGGTGACCTGGCAGCTACTGCAGCATCCATATCTGCATCTCAAATGGATGTAACCATGCACACTCCTGAAGAAAAGTGTAGATCAGAAAAGAGTGTGATGGAGGCGCAAGAAACAGCTGCTGCTGAGGTTAGTTCCTTAAGTCTAGATGATCCAGAACTGTGGACCCACTTGAGCAGTAGCCTGAGGGACTTCCTTGTACTGCATGGGCCACAGCAAGTGAAAAACTTCATGATCCCCAAAGACAATGAAAATAGAAGTTTCCATCCAACACATTACTGGCGTGAAATCCCCAATGGTGACAAAGTGGAGAGGCCATGGCTTATGTACTCAAAAATCCAGAATGCTGCATACTGTTTTTGTTGCAAACTCTTCCAGTCTAATGTTCCAGCCACATTGGGTTCTACAGGAACAAAGGACTGGAAAAATCTGGCTAGAAATCTGGCATGCCATGAGAAGGCAGCAAATCACCAGAGAGCATTCCATAGGTGGAAAGAGCTTGAGATGAGACTAAGGTTAAAGGCCACCACAGATGATCAGCATCAAGAGAAGATTGCATCAGAGTCTCTTTACTGGCAAAATGTTCTGAAAAGGCTCATTGCCATTGTGAGAATGCGTGCTACCCAAAACCTAGCACTGCGTGGCACTTCAGATCAGCTGTATGTGCCAAACAATGGAAACTTCCTTACAATTGTGGAGCTGATGGCTGAGTTTGATGCTGTACTCCAGGAGCATCTAAGAAGAGTCACCACCCAAGAAATGTACACACACCACTATCTTGGAAAAACAATTCAAAATGAGATCATACAGTTACTGGCAACTAAAGTCAAACAGAAGATTGTGGTAGATCTGAAGTCAGCAAGATATTACTCTGTTATTCTGGACTGCACACCTGACATCAGCCATACGGAACAAATGACTTTAATGGTGCGTTTTGTAACAACAACAGAACCTAGTGAAAATGTCCAAGCAATGGTGACTGTCAGAGAGCATTTTCTAGAATTTATTGACATTGATGATACTACAGGAGCTGGTATGACAAATGTGCTTCTTAAAAGGCTGGAAGATACGGGAATTGCAATAGCTGACACGAGAGGTCAGGGCTACGATAATGATGCCAACATGAGAGGAAAGAACAGAGGAGTGCAGACACGGATCTGAGAGTTAAACCCTCGAGCTTTTTTTGTCCCATGCAGTTCTCATTCATTGAACTTGGTGGTCAGTGATGCAGCATCAGATTCTAGTGAGGCTGCTGAATTTTTGAATGTAATTCAAAGCATCTATGTATTTTTCTCTGCATCAGCTCATCGATGGCAAATTTTGAAGCAACATCTGGGAACATCCTCTCTGACACTGAAACCACTGAGTGCCACATGATGGGAAAGTCGAGTCGAGGCGATAAAGCCTATGAAACACCAAATTGAGAAGATAGATGATGCCATAGTTGCCATTATGGAGGATAATGCTAGGACAGTAACTGTTCATGGGAGAACAGTGGCAGAGGGAAATGGAATCACCAGAAACATACATAACTTCAAATTTCTGTGTGGCTTAGTGTTGTGGCATGACATACTGTTTGCAATAAATGTTGTAAGCAAGAGACTCCAAGGTGTTGACCTTGATATCTCTGGAGCAATGGAACAACTGGACAAAGCAAAGTCATACCTACAATCTTACCGGTCAGATGAGGGATTTTAAAACGTTCTGAAGAGTGCACAGAAGTTGGCAGAGGAACTTCACACTGAAGCTATTTTCCCACCCATTCAAGAATCACCAAAGAAGAAGACATTTTGATTACGAGGCACGGGATAATCCCATAAGAGTCCCCACACAACAATTCAAAGTTGAATTCTTTAACCAGGTGCTAGATTGTGCAATACAGTCAGTTGAAGAATGTTTCATGCAGCTCAAGGAACACAGCAGTATATTTGGGATGTTGTATGAGATTCCAAAACTCCTCACTATACCTGAAGAAGACCTACACCAGCAATGCAGGGCACTAGAGACAGTGTTGACACATGATGACATGCGCGATATTGATGCGAGTGATTTAGGTGAGGAACTGAAAGCCCTTTCAAGCAGGCTGGTGCTTGGGGCGGCACCTGGAGGGGGGCGGCGCGGCGCTCCGGCCCCCGGGGAGAGCAGGGCCACGGCCGGGCTCGCCGCCCTCCCCCCCGGCCGCCGCCCTGCCCCCTGCGCTCTGGCCGCCGGGGGAAGAGCGGGCTCGCCACCCTCCCCCCGGGGCTCCGGCCGCCCTCCCCCCCCCCCCGGGCGGGGGGGGGGAGGGGGCGGCCGGAGGCTTTTTTGCCTGGGGCGGCAAAAAAGCCAGAGCTGGCCCTGCTTTCAAGATACATTTCTTGTATCTTGAAAGGGCTGTTCTGGAATATATGTGCACAAATAAGATGACCACCCTCTTTCCAAATGCTTTTGTTGCTCTGCGCATACTTCTACCACTTTCTGTAACAGTTGCCAGTGGAGAATATAGCTTCTCCAAGCTGAAGTTAATAAAAACATATCTACCCTCCACAATGACACATGAGACGCTGGTCGGCCCTGCACCCATCTCAATAGAGCATGAGCTGGCCCAGACTGTGGACCTTCAGGAAGCAGTTCAAATTTTTGCAACCAAGAAGGCACGGAAAGCACCACTTTGATTATTCAAACAGATAAAAATGCCAGTGTTTACTATGCAGACAGGAAAAGTTACATTTGCTGTTCAGGCATTTGAAAGTTAAGTGTTACTTAAAATTTTTGAACAAGGCATTTTAAATTGTTAGTTCTCCTTTATTGGGGTAGGTAGCAGAGCAGTACCATGAGAGGAGTAGAACAGGAAGAAGGCAGAATTGAGACCTTTCAAAGTTTTGGCCCAAGTGAGGGGGTATGGGGATGTCATTTGAGCTTCCTGCCTCAGGTGCCAAAATGTTGTGGCCCGGCCCTCGGGATAGAAAAACAGGGCATGTGTCTAGTGGAGGAGAAAGTTGTGAGTTTGTCTATCTGTGTGACATTGGGGGTGAACATGTGTCTGTGTGCAGGGGCCAGAAAGGAATGGAGGTAGGTACATTTGTGTCTGTCTATGACAATGGGGAGGTAGAGGTGTGCGTGTTGGTTGGGGGGCAGGGGTATACCTAGAAGTAAGTATGTCAGACTGTGGGAGATACATGTGTTCCTGTTAGGAGGTAGATGAACCTATGTGTGAGAGGGGGGAGCGACAGGTGGAAACCAGGTGTAGCTGTGCAAGGGGACAGAGAGGAGGTAGGTGAGTGTCTGTCCGCGGGGGGACAGAGAGTGGTTCGGTGGAGTGGGGAGGTGCTTGTCAATCTGTGGAAGTAGGAAGGCACGGGAGGGGTGTGTGGTGGGGGAAAGGGAAGATGGATAGCTGCCTGTCCGGGGGGTGGGTGGGTAGATGGCTCTACCTGTGAGGGATAAGCAGGTGTGTGTCTGTCAGTCTGTGAAGGCAGGTGTGGGTAGATGTCTGTCTGTCTGGGAGATCTCTCAAGTTGGGACCAGAAGGGGGATCAGTCGGTGTCTGTCTGTACAGTCTGTCACTCAGTCTGGGGATGGGGGAGGGGCGGGTCTGTGCCCCGCGATTCCAGCGGGAGCCGGGCTTTGACGGTCGGGGCGGTTTTACCTGGGCCGGCTTCAGCGGCCGCTGTTACCTGTGGAAGGAGACGGCTCCTCTATGCACCTTCCCCTGCCGGTTAGAGCAATTCACCGCCGCGCAGCAGATCACCATCTCCGGCCGGTTGGCCCTTCCCCCCAGCCCCCTCACCCCTCCCAACACAGGGGCCGAGGCCAGCCGTACAACAAGATGGCGGAGCCAGGTCACCTCAGCTGCCCCCCTTCCCTGGGGAAGGGGTTTCTGTACGACGGTGCCGTCAACGAAGATGGCGACCACCATATGGCCGCCGCCATTTTGGTCGAGGCACCGCCGTACAGCACTATCTCCCGCGGAAGGGGATCTCCTAACACCCCTCTCTGTGCCCTCACTGGAATTTTCTTTGAGGCGAGGGTTGGACTTGTGGGGAGCGGATAGGAATGGGAGACTCAAGGGGTCCAAATGAAGCTCAACTGAGGCAGCCATATTGGAAACAGGGGGCGGGGCTTTCCTGATCCGTACTACAGGATGGCGGCGCCCACGTATAAGACCTGCCTCCAGTAGTAGATAGGGGTGGGGTTGGGCATAGGGCTGAGATCCGGTAATGGCAAAGTATTTAAATATCATCCCCTGCTCATTCCCCGACCCTAGCTTCTGCCTGGTACCACATGACTCCACCTCACCTGAGCCCTTCGTTCCGTACAGTAAAATGGCGGCCCCCGTTTAGATGAGGAAGCGGTGCGGCGCAGCTGAATGCGGCGAGCTCCCCTCTTGACCTATCCCGACTGAGAAGCGCTGTGAGCCGCTCTCTGATTCGGCGCGCAGGGCTACTCGTCAGCAGCGGACGGGGTAGGTTGCGGTCTGTGTGTGTATGTGGAGGAGGCAGTAGCCGCAGCCCACCTGGCCCGGAGGCTGGTCAGGAGGTAGGAGTCGCAGGATGGACGCAGGTGAGCGGCGGCGGGACCCCTGCCAGAGCGCTGAGCCGGCCCCGCCCCGCCACTCGGCGTGTCGGGCTGGCTGTGCCCCCGCTGCTCTGAGCGCCGGTGTTCTCTCCCCCCACCGGCACGGGGGAGAAGGGGTGGCGGTGTATGTGTGGGAAGGAGGCCCTGGGATGGGATGGGGTCAATCTCCCTTGGTGGTTCCCTTGTTAGGAGGGATTGTGGGGAAGGTCGTGTTGGGATCTATGGGGTGGGGGCTGGCTGGGGATCCCCAAGGCAGGGGGTAGGTGTATTAGTGGGTAGGGGCTTGGGATCCCCAAGGTAGGGGTGTAGTAGGGGATGTATAGGTGGGTCCCAGACTGTGGTCCATTGGTCATGCAGGGCTAGCTGATCCCATGGTGATGCTTTCTCACATCTTGCTGCTAACTCAGATTGAAAGTTAAAAATACACTTGGTCACACACTTTACTTCTCTTCTATATAGGTTCTTATACCACACTCATCACTGTAGTAGCTGTAGGCCAAGCTTACTACACACACTACTAAGGCTCTTTGCATTCCTTTCTCTCCTATAAGCTGTCTGTATTTCATCCTCCCATCCCCTTTTATTTCAGGAACTCTTTGTAACCTGACCCCTTCCCAATGTCAGGGGTTCTCTGTGATCCCCATTCCAACAGAAACCCTGGTTCTTTGTCTACCCTACTTTTCCAGGGCTCCCTGTTTTCTTTCTCTCTCACAACATCAATATTTTAAGCTCCGTGGAGACATGGGCAAAGCTAAAATGAGGGCTATTGTTATGCTAGAATGTGTTCATCTCTGCCATCACATGGGGAGAGAGGTCCACAGGACAGTCTCTATTAAAATGTGGTCCATGTTATGAAAAAGTTTTACAGAACTTGGCATAGGAGGTACCAAGCATAATATGTGTAAGATACCCCCTCAACCATGCACACTCCCTGGGCTCCCCCTGGTAATTAGAGGAAGGGGTGTGGCTTGCATTAGGAAGGACACAAGACTTTCTCTTCAAGTGATGAGGAAAATGTAACTGTAGGAGAAAGACATGAGGGATATCATGTTATCACGTAGCACACTGACAACAAATCAGCAATGGACACTGTTATAACTTAAAAAACTCTGTAGATCCTTGATGCATTGTCTGTTTCTGACAGAGTCCTAAGGTTTGGCTTTTATATTTGGCAACACATAACGTTTTATGCCAACAAAGTGCCTTGAATTGAAACAGAATGCTGTCCATCTTCCTCCGCAACCTCACATTATGCATGGCAGTTTGGGAAAGGCTGAGTGTATGTATGGAGTGGAAATAGTCTGCTCCTGTTAGGGGTGGTTCAGCATTTGAAATTAACTTGGTCAATCAACAGTACCACTCCCTGGATGCAGAATTTCTTGTTCCACAGGACACCCTCCTTTCTTCTGCAGCTTGGGGTGTGTGTGTGTGTGTGGCCTGATGCATACCATATGGAGTCTACTAGTTTACAGACTTTAGAAAAAAATTAGGAGGAAACTTTTCTGGTTTCTTTTGTAATTGGGGTAATGGAAAAGGGCACCTCACTGCTTCAGTGATGCTGGCTTGACTGCCCTGGGTATGGAAATTCACTGTAGAGCAAGAACAGTTGGCTGTACAGTCTTTCTCCACTGTCCTGGTAGTATTTTGCAGCCCTTCCAGAGTGAGATGGTTAGTTGCTGTCCATGACTGTTCATTTCTTGCCTTCTCTACTCAGAATGCCAACGAGGGAGGCAATTAAGGCCAATTGCAGTAGTGTTTTTTGATATGGACAAGTATCCATTAGGAAATGGACTGAGACCAACTCTTTGCAAACAATCATCTGACCGCTATCATAGGGTGGTAATTTTGGTCCCTTCTTTCCAAGGCCACATGTAAGCCACTGAACCATGGGTGAAGAACTCCATATCCAACTCTGATTAATACTCTCCTAAGACATTCAACCCCTGCTTGTTTTCCACCTTGGACCCAGAACTCCTGTGCTCCAGGGCTGCTGCCTTTATTTTTCTTCCTCAATGCTAGTATTATTATAACCAGAGTTCTGCAGCTGTGGGTATCAAACTGGCTCCCTGACCGCACAATATTTGGTTGCATTTAGCCTAATGTGCCTGTTGACTGGAAATAAGATGAATGATACAGCAAGTGAATAGTATGAGGAGCATATCTAGCAGTTTAGATGCTCTCTTATGTGATACAAGGTTTATCAAGGGAAGAAAATCTTGGTGTGATGTACAGTAGATCCTCAGCTGAGCCTCACTTATCCAAATGAGGGTTGTCTCCTGCAGTTTTCCTCTGTTGCAGTGCTCAGGAACTCCGCAGCAATGGAATTTCAGGACCCTGGTGGCCCTCTTCTCCAGCAACTCTGCTTAGCCAGTTAGATTGGGGGGGAGGAAGCAATCTGCTTCCACTAGGGAACTAGTCAGCAGATTTTGAACTGTTTTCACTTATAGCCATGGGCCACTGAGAGAAGAGGAGTTACCCTGCTGTCTAATTTCCTTCCCTGACTGTCTGAAGTACTTAGCTGTTCATTTGACATCTTTGGATCGTCAGGGCCCTTCTCTTCTCTTTTGCCTCTTAAACATGACAAGGGTTTAATTTTATTTAAGGCTTTTTGTGAGGGGCGAGTGCTTCTCCTCCTGTTAAAGTGGAGAAGCTTCAAACCTTTTCATTGGATATTTTAACTAGGCATTTTTCAGCTACTAACTTATCTCTTTAATCTTGTTTCTGATATTTCCCCCTAGTTTATCTCTGTAATGTACCCCCATAAGAACAAAGATTATCACTTGATGCATTCGCACATATCCTGCTGCACAGTGACGCTATTCCTGGCATCTATAGATTGAAACAGACTAGGCTCGGGGAAGCTGTTTTTAAACAGCTGCTGGCACTGCCTGGAAAATGCTACTGTGCAGAACAAGAGGCAAGATTGCCACAGAATTAGAGCTTTCTCCCACTGGTGATTTCAGAAAAATTCCCAGAGGATGTTGAAAAGCATGGGTTTCTTGCACTCTCTCACCTTACTTACATGCCTTCCAGAGAGTGCTGGTAATATAAATGTGTTTTGTAGAAATATCTTTTTATTGTTCCTGTACAACTTATTCAGATCACCTATGGTTAAGTGAGCATCAGCTGTTCCACTTAGTGCACACAAGCAAAATAATCACTTGCTGCACTAATAGGTCATGTTTCTGTTGAGTCATCAAAGCTTTGATTTCTTATTAATTTTTAGGTAGATACAAGGAAACACAAGGAGAAGTATTACAATGACTGTTACCGTTTTACCTTTTATAGAACTAAAGTTAACATGGCTGGTAAGACTGGCTTACGGTAGTAAGAGTGAAAGTCCTTGCATTTACTAATTTAGTGTGATGGTTGCAATTTGACATGATGTGCAAATCAGGAAATTCAAAGCCTGGTTCCTACAATGACTAACTCTCTGCCGGTTTGTGAGCACATGTGATAATGTAATTCAGTTTTAGCGCACTGAAAAGTTAATTTTTCGTGTTTAAACTTTAGAAGTACAGAAGATCTCTAAGGCCTGGTCTACACTAGGCTTTTATGTCGACTTTAGCGCCG
>NW_020665188.1:4947011-5049393 GCF_002925995.2 Terrapene triunguis | reverse complement strand
GGACACACACGTTCGACTTTGCAATATCGATTCCACATATTCGATTTAAGTAAAATCGAATTACCCTCGTAGTGTAGACATACCCTAAGTTTTCACCCACAATGTTAACTTCATACCTTATGCACTAAAATAGTCTTTGATTATCACATAATATTTCTGAAATAGTGAAATATCATACAGTTGTTTTACAACCTTACATGCATCCACGTGTAGGATCTCCTACCAGTTTATGCCAGATAAACTGACGCTAAGTCATTTATATACAAGATGCACACCGACAGATAAGGGCTCATTCACTGCACACCATACAAGACTGTAAGAGATGCCTGGTATTATGAGAGGAAGCAGGTTATATAATTAGTCTTAAATGCCTGTGTAAAAGGGAGCAGTTGTAGGTTGTGTTCAGTCTTATTGGTACTAGTATTTCCTCACTTGAGTGCTGAACTGTGCAACCCTAACTATTCTCAATGTAATTTTTTAATGGCTTGTTCTAGGTCAAGTTAAAAGGGAAAAGAAATTCCATAATCAGTGATTCTTTGGGGGGATGCTGCTGGAATGCTATGGTATGTCCTGTGCAAGATGTGCACTCACTAAGGCAAGGACTCTGTACAGCCTTGCTTTGTTCACAACATGCCTGGATTCATGAGACAAGACAGCTCTACCTTCTTGAGTGTGTGCTTTGCATAGTTGAAAACTTTGTAGTGGGCACATTTGGTCCCCTTAGCTGCATAGGCAATAAATATGCACTGAATGAAAGTGGGCTGACCTATTCAATGTGCACCTGTTATCTGCACACATGTATCCATTGCAACTTATCTCCCTTTCTGAATGCTCGTAGATTATTGTTAAAATATACATTCAAAACTTGAGGTGCAAAACCTCATAACTGACAAATCCCAACTGACTTTCAGGTGAACATCCAAAAGACTTTTTGCCTGCCTAATTTCCACCTATTATTTCCAGCCATTTTGACTCTAAAGCTTTCAAGGGCACAATTACCAAAAAAACCTCAAAACAAAACCAGAATGGAGAAAATACACTCATGTATGTTTTCCCACTCTTCTCATACTCAAAAATAGCAGAACTCTTTTGTTCAAATGTGTCTAGATATTTGCCTTTAGGTGTAAACCAGGTCTGGAGAATTTCAGCCCAATGGGTGGAACTTTTGGAAAGTTATGATCACCTGAAAATGGGGCTTATAGTGAAAATGCTCTGGTAACCTTAAATATACCTGGAGCACTAGCAATCCCATTATAATGTACAATGTGTCATAATTATACTCACTAGGAACCATAACTTTGACTGTCTTGACTCTTGCATGTAAATTCTTGACTATGCTGTTGAATGGATGTCTCACATTTGATTACCTGCGTTTTCTTTTTTAATAAGCAAGAGACGTGCTGGTGTATCTGACTGACATCTGTTGAGTGTGCAGTCTGAGGTTCCAGTTGTGCAGCTGGATCTCCATGGGTGAACCCCTGCATCTTCAGGGAGCCCAGTGGGGGCTCCACGCCGACACAGGGAACTGTGTGCACAGATCCAGTTGCGGGAGTGGGGCCTTGGAGCTGTCGTCCTGGGTGTGCATAGTGACTGTGTTCAAATAAAATGTTGCGTGCTCTGAGGCTTTGGATTCCCTGAGCACACTGTGTTCTGTAGTGTGCAGCTTCTTCCCATGGCAGCTTTCATTGAATCGGAGCAGCAGGTCCCTCACTCACCAGTCTGACAGCTTCAAATCACGTGACCCTTGTGCCCTTGTAGAATAGAAAGTTGCAGAACATGTGAAATTTAAATTGAATGCTATTAATTGGAAATTCAAATAAATGTGGGGGTGGAAGGGAGGGGGATGGCTTGCCAGGGTGCAGGTTGGTTCCAGAGCAGCCCTGAGTAAGAGAGACTCTCTAGGCAAAGTTTAACTTGGCCATCTGAACCAGCTCACATGCTTTTAGTGTGCAGTGTTTGAGATATATGGGAAGAGATGTATATTGCTGAATGAAAGGGGGGAAAAGTGGAGAGTCGTGTATTATGTAAATACAGTCCCCGTCTTTCTAATTTACTTAAACAAGTATTTTCACTGAGCGCTTGATCCATGGCAAGTTTGAAAATCTAAAAATAAGCCCTCTGAATAATGAACTCTAAAACTAGTCTAATATTTATGTTAAAACACTTTTCAGACAATCTCAAGTGACTCTACAGAGTTTTGCAAAACTTAATAATAAATCCACCTTTGGGTTGCAAATAAGCCTGTGAATCGGGGTCGGGTGAGGGAGAAACAGAGGGAGAAGGTTATTTTTGACTTGAAAATACAGGCTTAGGAAAATACCATCTGTCAGAAATAGCACCAAACACACAGGGACTTTGTGCTATCAATGCTTGTCTGTCTACACAATTATCAATCGGTTGTAGTAAGGAGAAGGTGAAAGAAGATAAACCAAAGTGTGGCCTGTTGACTGTTGGTGGTCCTTGAAAACCTGGCTTGTTACATGGGTCTGGCTCTAATCCTTTTTTCTGGCTGCTACATCATAGGAAAATATTAATATGTAAAGAATTGCTGTGCTTGCAGGGGAGCTGTAGCCCATGGGAAGAGAGGACCATTATCTTTATTAAGATGTGGTCCATACTGTGAAAAAGTTTGAGAACTTTAGTACAGATAATCTACTTGCTTGTCTGGCCAATCAGGTGTTAATTTGGAATTAGTCCCCCATTTAGGTAGACAGGGCCCCATTCCTTAAAGAAAACTACAGTTTAACCCAGTGATGGCAGTTTTCTGCTGCTTTTGTTTTCCCCTTGACACTCAGATAATGATATTCCAGGTTAGAAAGACCAGGGGGCAGAAGATCCAAGTGAGACCTGTGGGGTTTCATTGACAAAAACATCTTGTTTGTCTTGTTTTCTGAATGTAATATAGATTAACATATATGGCTAAAAGGAGGAGTAGAATCTCTTTGTGACCCTCTGTGCGCTATTATATTTTCTTAGCATAAACTGTAGAGGAGTTATTGACCACACCTGTAAAACTGGGGTAACATTTAGCAAGGCTGAGGGCTTGTCTAAACAGTGTTGTTCACAAATATCTATTGTTTTAAATTCATAATCTAACTTAATCCAAACTAACCTTCAAGTGTAGGCAAGCCCTAAATGCAGTGGTGATAAACCACCAATTTCTAAGATCAGGGAAAACTGAATTTGAGTATATTGAATTCTACTCATAAAATTAAAATGAAGGACAGTGAAATCAGCAGCACAGGTGGCGACTGAGAAATGGCCACTGAGTCACACCAGAAAGCTAAGAGGTTACACCCCCAGTTACAGAGGGAAATGGAGTGTGCTGTGTGGTGTTCATGTCAGGTGTATCACTGGGTAATTTATTGAATCTTGTGTCAGCTAAAATAGCTGCTGAGACTACCTTGTCTGTACAGTAGAACTAAGTAAAGCTGTTACAATTTGATGTGTAGCTTGCTCAAGCTTATTCAAGAATAACACGTGCAAGTAAAAAGTGATTTGAACTGAATCTTCTGACACACTTTTATTAGGAGCATTTTCCTTGAAGCTCAGATCAGCTGTTCCCAAGGCACATAGTGGAGCCCTGTTTCCACTAAAACATTGTTCAGAAGCTCCCAACAGCTTGTTTGGTCACTCCTGTGGAGAGGACCACAGCCCTGATTGGGAATGCCTTGCAATAGACTGCACTGCTGGATTGTTTTGTAATGCGCAGTCAGAGTTGGATACTTATGTTAGAAAAGACGGATGTTTAAGTACTGAGCAAGGTCATGTTTTGAAGGAAACTAGTAGAATGGATCATATACAAGCCTGCAACCTCTAGATTGGATGCCTCAGCATAGCTCCCATTGTTTCCCATGACTTATCGTGTGACATGGATAAAGAACATCGTCTCACCTTTTCCCCACCCTGCAGACTCTTTGCTTAAAAAAAAAAAAAAAAAAAAGACCTTTGCATGTTTGATTCTAACAAAGGGGCAATTTTTAGAACCCTCAGAAGGGACTGATCATCTTTGAGAGGGATATTTAGTACTTCTCGGCTCTCTGTGAGCTGAGGGGTGAAAACATTATCTACTATCTTTGTTCATTTAATCCTAGGCTTCTGAGTGCACCACCAAAAAACATTTACTTGGGGAAGAAGGGACTTGTTATTAACAAACCTGGAAATTCCAGAAGGATATTAAACCTCCTGCTTCAGGGTTTAAACCAATCTCATATTATTAGAGACCAGGTTGAGACCTATGTCGGGAAGGGGCAGATTATCTCACATCTGCCTGTTGCAGGGTTCTTACCCCTTCCTCTGAAGCAGCTGATACTGGCCACTGTCAGAGACAGGGTACTGGGCTAGATGGAACTTGGGTCTGATCAAGTTTGGCAATTCCTGTGTTTTGGTTCAATCCTGAGCTTTTCCTCATTGATGTAGTAATTTTTCATAGCTTGCTGATTTCATCAAAGCACTGTGGTCTAATGGGTAGAGCACAGGAGAGAGACCTGTGTTCTGTTCCTGACTCTATTAATAGCCCGACTGAGTGACATTGGCAACTCATTTCCCCAATCTGTGCCTCAGTTTCCCCAGTTGTAAAATGGGAATGATACTTAGCACCTTTATAAAGTGCTTTGAGATCGACTGATGAAACGCATTATATAAGAGCTAGGTGGTATTTATTATTGTGATCAATAGAGCTCTTACCAGAGCTCAGACCAGCTGCTCAACATGTATGCATGTTACTATAACATTAGAATTGTGAAGTGATCCATCCTGTATTACTATATCTTACATTATTTTAAACCAGTGTAACCCTTCTGCCCATCTAGTTGGCAGCAACAAGGGCCGGGTTCTGTATCTAGGGGTTCAGTTTCAATAACACAATGCAAAACCGGCTCGAGCCCCCACCCAGTGACCTGGGACAATTACATACCACCCCCCCCGGGTACCTCTAAGAGGCAATACTTCCCCTCTCGCAAGCACGGAGTCTGAGTGTAGCAGAAAATGTTTAATAACATGAGGTAAACGACATCAGCATAAAATTGGAAAAAACACCACAAACAGGATTCACAACACAAACCATGAGCAAAACCCACCCCAGCAAATTGGGCTGTGTCCTTTCCCTTTGGTTCTTGAATCCAGCAAACCAAAAATCACCCAGAGTCCCCAAAGTCCGACACCCCCAAAGTCTCTTGGGTCCAGCAACCACCCAAAGTCCCAAAAGTCCAACAACCCCCAAAGTCTCTGTCCCTGGTCAGTGCAGTCCCAGAGTAAAAGGGGGGGGGGGCACGCAGGGTGTTAAGGGGCACCTTACGTGATCCGAGGCTGGCCAGCCGTCTGTTTCTCCGTGGGGGTTCCGCCGCAGCCTTTACCACGAGCCAGTCCACTTTCCTGCCATCCCACGAACTGCTCCGCTGTACAAGCTGCTCCGCTCCGCTCACCGACCTGTGAGCCGTCCCCGCAAACAGCTCCGCTCGCCGTTCCTTAGGCCACTCCAACCGGCCCCGCAAGGCTCCACGCCGCTCGCTGCTCCTCCAGTCGTCCCCACAAATTGCTCTGCCAGCTGCTGAGCAATATAGCTTCAGGCTCCCCCACTAGTTAACACAGCACTCAGTGATTTCAGCTCTTAATAACATCAGCTCTTTTGTGATTTCAGCTCTTAGTGATTTCAGCTCATAGTATAGTAGGGGAGCCCCAGTGCTGGTGCACCATTGGCCCAAAGTGAATTCAGCTCCGCAGCCTGTAACTAGACTCCTAAGGGAATCAAAGTTAGCTCTGACATTCAACAGTGGAGAGAGGAGGTGGTGCAATTGGTGTTTCGGACCCTCAGAGGGGGCCCATACCATCAGGTACAAATACCTGTCCCCGTCCTCTCTCCATTCACTGGGTTTTGTAACCCATGCCCCTTGTCAAGCAAGTGCTACTTAGGTAATGGTGAGGGACTCACTCAGTCCTTCTGTCACACAACAGTTCCACTGGCCTTGATTCACAGAATCAGGGTAACAAAACTTTATTCTTCCCGCCCCAATAATAGAGAAACTGGGGATCCCACACCAGCCAAAGTAACCATTTTCAGTTGTTGTGTTTCATGCCAGGCGAGTGGGTGTGCCTATGCAAACAAGATCAGCCCCTGGAGTTCTTTTCCACACTCGCCATAATTCACCACCAGATGTCAGGGTAGAGCTCATCCTGACTCTGCTTACACCAGAAAAAAACAAACCACAATGCATGTGATTTCTGTTTCTCACCAGCTACTCTGACCTATGATACTCTCAGGTTTGAGTATGAAGACTTCCCTGAGACCAAAGAGCCTGTTTGGATACTGGGGAGAACATACAGTGTGTTCACAGGTAATTCACTCACATGCTAGTACTTAAGCAGTGCTTTTCAGGGCATGAGGGCTTTACATACATCTAACCATCCCATGTAGTGTTTTGAACTTTTACGTAATCCCAGCTTTTTCTAAGTAGCATCCTGAAGAAGTGCAGCCCCTGCTTGCTAGTTTATAGGCATTCTGCTTACAGTACATGCAGTTGTGTGTTCCCCTGCATGTTGTCAGGATAGCCTTTCCTGCTGCCTTCAGACACTCCTGCTGCATTTTTGGAGAAAATTGTCGTCTTTTTTTTTTTTTTTTTTTTGGCTACAGGGGTTGTAGTACACCCTCTCCTTCCACCTTCCTGGCTGGAGATACAGGGTCGTGATGCTTAAAACTAGGGAAGACTAACACTGGAAAGGAGAGACTGAAGTAGTAAAGACTGTTTTCCCCAAACATGGCCCTGTTTTTTCTTCCCAGGCCTCTCCTGCCCTGTAGGCTGGATCTTTGACTGGTCCATCCTTCATGCAATAGTCCCCCTGCTCCTGTCAAGCCAGGCACTTTCATCAGTGAAAGTTATTAAGTGATGGGGATTTAGGTAGGGTTGATGCCTTTCTCAGGGATGTTACATGTGTTTATTTCTGAAAATTCTTCAGAGAAAGAGGAGATCCTGTTGGATGTGACATCTCGGCTTTGGTTCACATACAGAAAGAACTTTCCTGCCATTGGTAAGTAGCACAGATACAGTTAATAAAATAACTATACTGTAAAGGAGTCTGGCTTGTCTCTTAGGGCCTGACCCAATGGGAGCATTTCCATTGACCTCACTAGGCTTTGGATCTGGAATGTGTACAGAGTGCTATCTCATGAGAAATAAGCATCTGATGTGCAGTGGAGTAGCAGTAAAGTACTGGAGTGCTTTCAGAAAACACCATTTTAAAGAGACCTGAACTGTGAACAACAACCAAATGCAGTGCTAAGGTAACTTCCCAAGGGGTGAGGAGAGCACCTGTTAAAGCCACCGCATTTAGCACCTATCCCTGGCCTCTTATTAACATTTGGTTACATCTTGGGCAGTGATGGATGTGGAGGAAGTGTACTACTTTGCCGTAAGAGGGAAGTGGAAGGTCCAGTGGTTAGGGTGCTAGCTTGGGACTCGGGAGATACAGGTTCAATTCCTTGCTCTTTCACAGACTCCCTGTGTTTCCTTGGCCGCCTCAGCCGCTCTCTGCCTCAGTTCCCTACCTGTACAAAGTTGAGAATAGCACTGCTCTCCCTCACCGGGATGTTGTGAGGATAATTCCATTAATGACTGAGGTGCTCAGATACTCCATTAACAGAGGCCAGATAAACGTCACAGAGAAAAGGTGCAGAAGAGCACAAACTGGAGACTAGCCCATTTTTTAGAGAGGAAGGATGTTGCCTCTCATTTCTCCTATCTGGAAAACTTTATACTCCCAGGCATCTTTAGCTGTGATGTGCATGCTGAAAGCTGCCTGCTTTTGTGAAATATGCTGTGCTTTTTTTCTTGGTGGGCTTTTCTTTCCCGATAGTTCTGAGTATCCCCGAATCTTCTTTGTCCATAAATTTCCTTTTGGTCTCATCCTCTTGACCAAGTAGGACTGGATAGGACTCCTTTAAAATGTACTAATATTTTTCTAAATTAATTTTTTCAAGTAAGGCAGGCTTTTATTAGGGCATGAAGGGAATATCTGAAACTAGAACAACTATGCGAGGAAAAACTACAAAAAGAACTGAACAGTTTATCCTTTCTGGAGAAACAATGTTTAAAATAAATATGCTATCACACTTCCTATCTCTGGTCCAGGTGATCACATATAACTTGTAGAGCTCCTGTTAAAAATATTAGCTCTCAATGTTCTTGTTTTTCTCTGGGGTCATAAACAACATGATATCTGCATGCTGGACTCTCCTAATTATTGCTGGGCCAGCAGGCCCCACTGGACACTACAACTAGTTCAGAAATAGTCTCAGCTGGCTAAGAGCTCTGGAATAATTAAGTTATATTAAAAACAGAGGTGGACTCAGAAGATTCTACAAAACCCTCTATGTGCTTAGGCACTTCTTAGCAGTTTGGAAAAATATTCAACACCCTAGGCAATACCAAATTGGTGTCCTGAGCCCCTTTTGTGAGGCAACCCTGCAGTGTTGCTTCTAAATGGTAATCCAGACTTCCAGAAAGGGCAGGTAGCTAACATTAATTTTGTAGGTGATCTTTCTGAATCAAATTATCTTAAATCCTTCTAATAACTGAACCAATTTTCTTTTCTTCATAAGCAGGGTGGATTTGATTTAAATCACTAGTCAGGAAGACTCGATTTAATCATGGATTTCTACATAAAAGTGCATTCTTGTTGGTTGTTATAACCTTAATACATATTCTTCACAACTCAGAGATAGATGTAGGTTTCATTTTTAGAAGGTACACATTATACATTTTTAAAGTGATTTATTTTTGAAAACTTCAGATTAATTTTACAGCTATATCAGAAAATGAATGATTTTTTGGTTATTTTATTTACCAAAGGTAATTGAAAAAGATATTTATGAAGTCATTGGGAGGCTAACTATCTCCAGTTTAACAGGTTAATCATTAATATTTGGAGGATTTTCTTGCCATGCTGTATTAGGAGGAGAACATCACCAGACAGACATTTAAATTGTTTTATTTAACTAAAACAACAACGTTATGTATTCTGGGTTTTTTTCTTCAACAGCAAACATATAATAGTTTAACAAAACAAGCATATGAATTTTTGAATTAAACATTCAGGTTTTTTAAAATCAGGTTTGTTTTTGTTAAAATTGTTTTGAACTAAAATAGTTAAATTTATTTTATTTATTTTTAAATATTTCATCGACTATGTCAGCCAGGTCAACATGAGAAACTTAAAATATTGGCTTCTGTAGTTAACTCAGTCGTCTTCACCTTCATTTTCCTGTTTTGTTCATAATCTGGAAAAGAAAAACTAGCTTTCCTGCTTTTTCAGGTCCCAAATGATTTCTCAATTTGGAATGAATTAGTCCAAAGGAAGAAAATATTCTTTCTACACCGGCAGAAGATGCTACTGCTGTTAAAAGTGAGATTATCACTTCAACAGTCTCTGAATCCAAATGCTTAAGTCACTGGTATGACTTTCTTTAAAACATCAGCAAACATATATATTTTTTTTTAATGGTTCACCCTTAGCTCTGAAGTTTTTATTATAGTTGGCATTATGGAGGGATGATTGCTGGATGTCCATGTCATAGCTAACTCCTCTTCTTCAGCAGTTAAGGTTTGACCCTGGTACCAAGTATTAAGAATATTTGCAAGAAAATGAGCTGGATATAGTGTTTGTCTCATTCGTTTTTTTTAATGCTTGTAATTTAACTCTGTCATTGCATATTTCTCTTTTTAAGATCTCACTCAGTTCCTTCCAAATTTCAACAGCGTCAGCAATAAAACATCTATTTCCCTGCATTTTGTTCAAGCCTACAGAAATAGGCTTCAGGGTACTCAGCATGTGTTCAACATTTCTCTTAAGCCCAATGTTGAGAACTTTGGCTGTGACAGTGCCATCTATTTTTTTTTTTCTTTTCACGATATTGTTCACAAACTGTCATCAGATTAGGCCAGTTCTTGATATAGTACTCAAAACAGTACACTACTGAGTACCATCACACGTCTTGTGGGAGAGTTAGCTTGGTTCCTCCCGCTTTTTTCAGAGCAGCGGCTGCAAAGTGATTGTTACGGAAGTATTTTGCAATTTCAACAACATTAGCCTTTATTTCTGGAACACTGAAGTCTTTGGCTAGGAGGTGCATCAAATGAGCACTGCAACCATATGTTTATTAGCTTGGGACTCTCTTCTAATAATTTTTTCTCGGATACATTTGCAGCATTTTCTGTGACCAAGCTGCATACTAGACATTTTGAATTTTTTTTTCTACAGTTTGTTACAGCTTTTACTGCTGCTACTTGTAAGTATTCTGTTGTGTGCGCATTTCCTGATGTATCAATTGTTTCTGTAAGGAAGACATTCCTTTCTTCTGTTGTATGTGCTTGTGTGACAACAGGATCATTGTGGATATTGCTCCACCCATCCACACTCAGGTTAACAATTTCACCCTATAGACCTTTTGCACACTGCTCAATTTCTTTCATACACTTTATCCAGCAATTTGCCTACGATCTCTGCTCTGTTGGGTGGACTGTATCCTGGTCTTAATGACTGAACTGTTAATGAAGTGTGGGTTCTCAATCATATGGAAAGGAGAGTTTGTTGCATAAACAAACCGGGCAATTTTTTCATCAGTTACCTCTTTTTGTAATCTGCTGGGTCTTATCACAAACTTATCTATGGTTGTTTCTGGATGATGGAGATTTTGTTTTTTTGTTTTGCTACAGGTGATATACTGTGGCTATGTGCCATACATGATGTGACTGAAACACTATAATTGGCAGATAACTCTGAAACTATAGAAAATGATGGTGATCTTGAAGGTGGATAGTCTTCAGAATCCTGTATGTTGAGGATGGATTCTCCTAAACAAAATAAGTCAATGCAGTTATTTATTATTACCATACTGCTCATTTAGTATTTCTCATTGCATTCACAGTCAGTACTACTTTAAAGGTGAAATTGTAAAAGGAAGATCTGCCTATTTCAGCTATTTTTTTATCACAACTGCATCTAAAATGATAGTACCATAGAGTAACAACTATATCTATATATATATATATATTTTTTTTTCTCAAACATGAGAATTCAAGAATAGTCCATAAGGAACACTGGCAGTCCTTAAAGAAGTATGAAATAAAAAAGTTGACCAACCTGAAGATCCTGCGTGTTCAGACATGTTCCTTTCATCGTCTTCAACTTAGCTTCCTCCTGAGAAGGAACACTTCTCATGATGTTGTTTCATTCGGGCAACCAGGCCTTGCATTTCTTTGTTGCACTGTTTGCATTTTGCACACATCTGTCTTACCCACAGGTAGAGGAACTTCATTTAAAATATTCCCAAACTGGGTCTCTTTTACAACCTGCTGCCATTAAAGGTTTTCCCTTCTAGTGAGAGAATGGTATGGTAGATCTCAAATCAATGAAGGCTACACTCAGAAAGACCTCAAGACTTCTGGAATATGCTGCTCAAACAGTTTCACTTTTGTTTCTACTGCCCGTCCTTCCCTTCTCACATTTATCTCCAGACTTCTTCTCCTTGTCCAGATCTATTCCGTCCCCCAACAATCTTATATTCATTGAACTTTTTGAAATTTTTCACTTTTAGAGAAAGGTAAGGGATTGACTCTATGTACACAAATTTGCAGAGGGACAATAGAGGTGAGAAATAACAGACCTCAACCCTATTTATTTAAAACATTTTTGCTGTTAACAAGCATGTTATCTCTGGAGACACAAATCCACAGTTTGAGAACTGCAAAACTAAGTATCTCTGATATCTTCTACACTGAGCACTGAGTCCCATTGGATAGATAGAAAGATTAACCTAAATCATCTATACAAAAGCCCCTGGAACCCCATAAAATTGGGTCCCTAATCTGTGAACTATCGGAACTCATTTACAAAACTTTTATTAAACATTAATAAAATCTGTATGTGATTTGTATTGTACTTAAACTGAAGCAAAGAGCTGAGATAAAAGCTAGAGGTGGAATAAAGAAATTGCACCTTAAAGCATCTACCATGGAATTGTGTATAACATATTAGGAATATGTGCAAATGGGATGAACTGTAGTGATGGAATGAAAATTCTCCTCTGGATCAATGGCTAGTTTTCATGGGTCCTCATCCTGAAGATGATTCTGTTTTCTTCTTGTGCAATTTTATATATAAAAATGGGATGGAAATCAGAGGAGGTCCTAATAGTGTGCAAATGGAATTATATATCTGTGCCCTTCCAATAGAATAGTGGTTTATTGACTCAGAAATAAGACTTCTCAAAACATCTGGAATTTTGAGCTAGATACAATGGTACAGAATGATCTCCTCTTCCAATTCTTTAAAATCAATTATCTAATGGGATTTGAAACCCCCCTTAACACCTACTGCAGACACAATTTAATACAGGCTAGCTGGTTGCACTGAAGCTTAGACTGATTCCTGCGGGTTAACATTGACTGAGTACAGAGGTTAACCCCTTTCACTATGGTTGAGGTTAGATCAGGGTTAGCTAATGTTTTAGCAAGTCTCAATCTGATCTCAATCTCTGTGTAAATTAAATAAACCCTAGATGAATTTAACTTGTTCCCCTGAATGCAGCATAGTTGTAGCTGTGTCAGTCCCAAGATATTAGAGACACAAGGGGTGTGAAGTAATATCTGTTATTGGACCAACTTCTGTGGGGGGGGAGAGACAAGCTTTCGAGCCACACAGAGCTCTTTTGCAGGTCGGGGAAAGGTACTCCACATGTCGCAGCTAAATGCAAGGTGGAACAGATCGTTTAGTGTAAGTAGTTATCACGTTCTAAGGGACCATTTTAAAGTAGAGTGGCCTGTTAACACCTCTGCAGTCATAGGACAAAAAGAGGGGGTTAGTGGGTTACAGATTGTTGTAATAAACCACAAATCCAGTTTGTCTGTTCAGTCCATGATTTTCAGTGTTTAGCAGAGTAATGAATTTAAGATCCCAGGCTCATCTTTTGCAAGTGTTTGTGCAGGTTTCCTTTGAGGATAAGGACTGATAGGTCAGATATAGTGATTGATCGCATTGTGAAAAGCAGGGCTTTGGAGCTGTGCTCCAGCTCCAGGCAAAAACCTGCAGCTCCACTGCTCCGGAGCTGCTCTGGGCTCCGCTCCAAAGCCCTGGTGAAAAGTGTCCACCCACAGGTGATAGGGTGTTTTGTCTTATCATTTTCCTGTGTGAGTTCATTCGAGAGCGTAGTGATTGGTTTCACCCACATGGTGGTGGTTGGAGCATTTAGTGCACTGGATGAGGTATACCACATATTGTGATAGGTATGTGTCGGATCCATGGGTCTTGAAAGATATGTTGGGGGGTGGGTGTTGATCATTTTAGCTGTGGAGC
Organism: Terrapene triunguis; assembly: GCF_002925995.2. Lineage (NCBI taxonomy): Eukaryota > Metazoa > Chordata > Testudines > Emydidae > Terrapene > Terrapene triunguis. The sequence goes on along the minus strand of NW_020665188.1, from coordinate 5,036,049 downwards.
CATGTCTGCAGATTTTGCATCTGTTCTGGCAGGGGATGGTGCCGCTTTGAGTTGGTATGTTTTTTGGTCTGTGCGGAGTTTGTTTCTGATGATGAGCTTGGAGAGTTTGGGGGGGCTGTTTGAATGCTAGAAGTTCGGGTTCAGGACAGATGTGTTTCAGGATGGGATCCCCATTGAGTATGGATTGTAGTATGATGATACCCCATATGGGTTTCAGTATGGGGTGGTAGGTGATGACTAGGGGGGTTTATTTCTGTATTGAAGCAGGTTCTCTCCTGGGTATTTGCCATGATGCGATCTAATTCTCTGGTGGAATGTCCTTGTTTGGTGAAGGCAGTTTTAAGTGTGTTAAGGTGTATATCCCGGACTTTCTCCTCTGAGCACATTCTGTGGTATCTGAGTGTCTGGCTGTAGGTAACAGATTTCTTGGTGTATTAAGGGTGGTCATTGGATCTATGAAGGTAGGTGTGGTGGTCTGTGGGTTTCTGGTGTGGTTGTCTGCAGGATTCCATTGCTGAAGCTGGTTGCTATCCAGGAAGTTGATACTCATGTGGGATTGTTCCAGAAAGAGTTTAATGGACGTGTAGTGGTTGTTGAAGTTGTGGTGGAAATCTATAAGGGAGTTTAAGCCATCTGTCCAGAAGATGAAAAGATCATCAATTTTTGTGTCATTGGTTTTGTCATACATTTGTCTAGACATTTTTCTTCAAGGTAGCCCGTGAAGGGGTTGGCATATTGGGGAGCCATCCTAGTACCCAGGGCTGCTCCCATGGTTTGGAGAAAGTGTGTGTTTGTTGAATATAAAATTGTTATGGGTGAGGATGGAATGAATGAGTTTGGCAATGTGTTTGGGGTGGATATCTGAGGGTTGTCCATTGTCTTGTGAATATTTGAGGTAGGCAGCTATGCCATCATTGTTAGGGATGTTGTATAGGGAAGTGTCATCCATGGTGGCGAGGATGGTGTTCCGAGGGCGGTTGTTAATGTTGTGGAGTTTGTGGAGGAAGTCTGTGTGTCCGCAAGGAAGCTGGTCTTTTGTTTGAGTGATTTCCAATATTCCTTCAGTAAGAGTGTTGTGGCCAGATATGATGGATCTGTCTGGGTTCCCTTGTTTGTGTATTCTTGGAAAGAATGTAGAAGGTCCCTGGGGTGGGTTCCTGGGGGACGAAGTTGTAGAGTTTCTCTTGAAGTTGTTCGGGGAAGGATTTGATGAGATCCCTAAGTTCCTGGGTAAATTGTGGTGTGCGGTTGTCTTTCAGTTCTTTATAGTAGGTGGTGTTTGGAGAGTTGTCAGTTGGCCTTATCAGTGACATCATGGTTGAGGACTATCGTGGCTTGACCTGCTGGCTTGATCATTATCTTGTAGTTAGATTTCACAGACTGTATGGGTGTCCTCTTAGTAGTGGAGAGATTACGGTGGATGTGATATTTAAGGATTTTGCAGTCAATTTTTCCCCTGAAGCAATCAATGTAATGATCATGAGTGCAGTTTCATCCGCTCTGTGGTGCCCAATCACATGATTATTTTTTTCTTATGATTGTTGGTGGGGATGTGGTCATTGTGAGTGGTGTCATCGTTGTTGTGAAAATCCTTTGAGGCCGGGATGGCAGAAGAAGAGGACCTGAAGAAGTGCTCTGTGTGGCTCGACAGTTGTCTCTCACCAACAGAAGTTGGTCCAATAAAAAAAATTACCTCACCCACCTCTGTTCTCCTGAATATCAGTCTCTGTTATGTGTGTCTCTGTTCCCCTGAATATCAGTTAACTTAAACTTCTACAGGCTTAATTTATTAACTTGATTAATGCTATCCCAGTTTACAGTAGACAGTAGCAAGACCACAGATGCGAACTTCCTCCTCTATTAGTGAAACAGCAGGGACCCCCCAAAAAGTACTAGGGGAAGCACGAGATAAAGTGCCTGTGGCCCAACAAGCTTCCACAGCTCTTTAAATGTATGCTTCAACAGCCCTTTCGCTCTTTTCCATTCCCATCTCTGCACCTTTTTCTGTGCTGCTTCCATGCAAGCAATGACTTTCCAAGGAAGCCCCAAGACGTGCCCATGCTGTAATCAAGTAACCATTTGATCTTATTACTGCTGTAAACCTTGTTCTCACCCCATCTCCCCACTACCCTCTCCATTGTTGGCTGCTCCCATCCATTGTGACATTTAAAATTTGATTGCAAATTTTTGAAGACAAGGGCAATGCATTTGTTCTGTACACCACCTAGCATGTTTTTGAGTCCTCTGTAAGTGACAAACCACCAGCCTGGTTAAAGGAGAGCTCTGCTGACCAAATAGGAGAACTTGATCTAACATACTGGCATGAGTCTGGGTGGTGGTCTCCTCTTTTGGCGCTTTTACTTTCTATCTCCCTACACCCTGGATATAAAGTGACCAGAGAGAAGAGAAAATAATTGCAAAAAATTTCATGCTATCAGTGTATTAAGGAGCAGCTGAGTCTGTAAAACCAGCCCACTAGTTCTGGTCACTCTCAGTGTTCTAAACTTTATCTTAACAGCTGGCCGTGCAATGGCCTAGCCTGGGAGGGGAAGTGGCAGCTTTCTTTGAAGTTCTGCCATAGGATGTGCTTTTAAAGTCTTTTGGCTTTTAGCCTCTGCATGCCAATAACACGAACCAACAGCCTAATTACCCTTTGTCTTTTGGCTTATTTCTATATTCACTTGGGAACCTTGTCTAGCCATCAGCAGCTGGGTAGAGTCCTCGCCTTGTTTTCGTGGTGAAGTGCCTTAGCAGGTGTAAGATCTGGGTGAAGATTATGGGGAGAATAGTCCATAAAACACCTTTATCTGAAATAAATAAATAGGTGTCTGGTAGCTTGAGCTGGAGATTTGTTCACAGATCCATGCCTGAGGGCTGGTGTGATCCCATGTCTCATTCCCCAGTCTGAATTGGATATTTACTTGAAACTCATCCGTCTTCTGTAAATGCCTGGCTTTATTTTTCTTAAAGGTCTGGTGGTAGGGTTTGCCTCTTAAATCTATATTTATTCCTCAGCATCATTGTCTGACAGATGAGTCTCTGTTGTCATAACGCCCACCTTGCATACCTAGAGAGCTCCACGTTCTCCCTCCCACACCTGCCATTGTATTGCACTGTGACTAGACAGCTGGTCTAACCCTTACATTCTGTTCTGATTGTTTTGCTTGACTACAGGAGGAACAGGCCCCACGTCTGATACCGGCTGGGGCTGCATGTTGAGGTGTGGTCAGATGATCTTCGCTCAGGCATTGGTCTGCCGGCACTTAGGCAGAGGTAAATCAATGCATCTTTAAGGGAGGTGTCCAGAGCCAGTCCAAATGATGGTGCACTTGTTAGGGCAACAAAGAGAGAGGGCACAACTTGAAATTGCTGTGGGCTCCATGTAAAGTTTCCCTAGCTCTTCTCACCTGAAGAGCTAGATGATGAAGCAGCCCCAATGGAAACATCCCAGTGAGTTTCACTAACATCTCTTCCTTCCAAATCAACATCAATAAATCTGTATGGACAATTGGCAAAGGCTGTGCTAGCCAGTAAAAAAATGTTCTTGTAAATTCCTCTGCACCAGTGGAGCAGCTTGCTTTCCCTTGTACCAGTGGGTATTTGGAGACAAGATCATGTCATTCCTGGGTGGAAAAGACCCTAGCATTTGGATTTATTGATATGGCAGCCTGCAGATATTCTGCTGACTGTTAGACCGTGGTTTTGTTTGCTGAGCTTTTTTAAATTACTGCAAACTTTCTTCCCCATTCCCCAAAATGAGTAGAATGCCATTTTGTGTTAGACCCCCGAAAGGGCTAGCCAAGAGAGCCCCAAACTTCCCAGGTTTGTATGCCTGAAACGTTTACGGTGGTTAAAATTGCTGTACGATAAGCAGCTGTTAGTTTTATTTTTAACCTTCTGCTGAGATGCCTTCAGGTCTCTCCCTGAATCCCACCTTTCTAGAAGTGACACCTGTAGCCAGCTGACACTTTGTGATACATGGTCTCTTCTGTGGCTGCTGCTGCTAAAGTTCTGTGGATTGGCAGGAGACGTCTTGTGGCACTGGCATCCTGTCCTTCCCAAACCAACTGCCCCACTTCTGCAATGACTTTCTGGGCACTAGAAATTCCAATGTTCTTTCACGCTTGCAGGATTTTACGGGGGTGTGAGATTTTTCACATTGGTATTCCCTCTCCTTGGGAGCCAATGCATCCTGACAGAGAAGGGTCAATGCATGTCCTGGAATTGATTTTTACAATGTCTTCAATTCCCACCTCTGAAAAGACCCTTTTACTTGTTAAACGTGGTCCTTTTTTGGGATCTTCACAGGTCCCTAGTAATAAGACTTCTGACTCATAGCTTTAAGGAAATCCTACTAAGCAGTGACATGTGGAGAAGTATACTAGTAAGTAACCTATTTTTTCCCCCTGTATCTCTTAGATTGGAGGTGGGTGAAAGGGAAGAGGCAGACGGATAATTACTTCAACATACTTAATGCCTTCATTGACAAAAAAGACAGCTACTACTCCATCCACCAGATAGGTAAGAGGAAGTTGTAGATAGGAGTGTCCTGCCCTGGGCTTCCCTGAATGTTACAGAACAGCAACAGATTCTTCAGGTTTATTTTAGTAGCACAGCAACTTCAGAAGTAACCTACTTGTGAGTGATTGATGTACAAATAATTTGCTAAGGGCTGTGGTAAAGTGTGTTCAGATCAGCTTCTATGTATTTGTGTTGCTGTATATGAATGAAATCTATACAGCACTGCTTCCTATGTAGTATTGCCTAAAACTAAGGTTATTGATTTAAGGGTTGAAGGATTTGTGACATGAAAATCCTGTCAGCCAGTATCCTTATCTCCCTTGTACTTGCCATCTCAAGACGGGAGAGAGAATATGACGAGTCATGCCCACAGCAGCTACATAGGAATCTTGCAAGCAAGAAGATTGCATCAGGTGGGGAAATGAGTAGGAGGCGCTCATGAACTCCACAAAGATCCTGTCTGGGCGCAAGTGTTCTAAGGATGAAGGAAAAGCAAAGCAAAAATGGCAATGGGCCTGGTTTTTTTTTTTTTTTTTTTTTTTTTTTGGGAGGAGCTAAGCACCTGCACTCCTAGTTAGAAAGCAGGAACAGTGGGTGCTCAGCACCTCTGAAAAATCAGGCATTGTTGTTTAAATAGAATTGCTTCTAAATAGCATTTCCTCTGAAGCATCTGCAGTTCTTAGCCTTTTTAGGAATTCCCTTTGTCTCGTTCCTGAGCCCTGAACCCATCTTGCTTCCAGCAGAGTATGGCTGAGACTCCTTTTTGGAGCCTATTAATATGGCTTCTTAAGTGACTGGGAGGGCCGTTGTTATAGTCACATGAGGTGCTATGATCTTGTCACACCCCAGGCAAGATGGCATGATCTGACTCCAAAGCATGTCTAAGGGCTTGTCTACACTTGCAATGCTACAGCGGTAGCGCTGCAGTGTAGTCACTACCTATGCTGACAGGAGGGGTTCTCCTGTCAGTGTAAGGTAATCCACTTCCCCGAGAGGCATTAGCTAGGCTGATGGAAGAATTCTTCTGTTGACGTAGTGCTGTCGACACTGGGGATAGGTCAGTTTAACTGCATCGCTCAGGGGTGTGGAATTTTCACACCCCTGATAGACGTTGCTGGGTTCACCTAACCTTTTAGTGTAGCCCAGACCCAAGCTGTAGCTTTTCCCATAAAATCCTTTTTATAACCGATGGAGGCTGCTGACTAATTTGGTTGTGTCTACTTGGTGCAGCCCAGATGGGAGTTGGAGAGGGCAAATCGATAGGCCAGTGGTACGGACCAAACACAGTTGCACAAGTGCTCAAGTAAGTGCTGGGCTTTACCTTTTGTTCATTCTGTGCAATGCGATGGGGTAGTTTTTTACTTTTCAGTCAAACTGCCCATTGCCCAAGTCTCTGGATGCAGTGTGCCGTATAAAAGCAATCATGCTGAATAGTGTGGTGTCCCAACCAAATCGTCTCCCAACTCCCTGTGAAATCAATCCCAGTGGGGCAAAACCTTGAGAGAGGAGATAGACTTTACCCCTTGCTCCCAGGCTTGGTGGACCAAAAAGACAAGTGAACTCCAGTTGAGGACAGTCCTCCAAGAATCTGTCTCTAGGCCCGGCAAGGTATTGGGCTTGCTGCTGGAATCTCTGCTTGTGTTGTACAGGACTAGATAAGGTCTCTGCTGGCTTTAACATCTCTGAATCTGTGTTCTCATCTGAGGACTGCCTTTGCAGACCTTGACGGCAGTGGTATTCCCTAAGAGTCAAGGACAGAGGCAGTCTCGCCATTTGAGTGACTAATGCAGTGGCAGAATAAAGCGTAAACCTTAATTTTTTTTTTTTTAATTATTTCCCACTGGGGCTTTGTGGTGGTGAGCCCAGGGAGAGAGTTGTGTGGGAGTACACTGTTACCTGCAGGAATTGGACATGATAATAGTGCACTGTTGTTCAATCACCAGTGTAGGTTAGAGGCATTTTCTCTCCCTACAGCATTTCCCTCACTGCTTTGACTGGATAAGCTATGAATTCTGAGAGGAGGTAGGACTGGCACAAACTGTGAAAGCCAGTATCTTCTCTAGTTCAGTATCTCATTTTATGAAAACTATAGGGGAAATAGTGAAAGTTCTTCTCTGCTAGAACCATGCCTTTGCTTAGTGCCTTGTAATTAGTCCTCAATTTACTTCTCTCTCTTTCCTGTAGAAAACTTGCCACTTTTGATACATGGAGCTCATTGGCAGTGCACATAGCCATGGACAACACTGTAGTGATGGAAGAAATCAGTAAGTATAACAGATGGAGTCAAAGTTGTGTGCCCTGGCTGCAAGACGTATGGAAGGAACCAGAAGAGCAATTGCAGTATAACACAACCAAACTTACAGTAAATGCCCTGTCCAAAACCACGGCCAGGTGGGTTAGAACCAAAGGGTATGCCTACACAGCAAAGAAAAACCCACGGCTAGCCTGTGCCAGCCAACTCGGGTGTGCAGGTCTTGGGGTGCCGGACTGTTTCATTGCTGTGTAGACTTCTGGGCTTGGGCTGGAGCCCAGGCTCTAGGACCCTGCAGGGTGGGAGGGTCCCAGAGCTCGGGCCAAGCCTGGAAGTCTATACAGCCTTATTGGAAAACCTGGGAGGTTGTTCCCACCCACTTCAAAAGGCCCCTCCCCAAGCCTAGTGGGAGGGACCACTGGACCCAGGAACCAAATGAATACGGGGGACAACTAATGGAACATGGTATGAGTAAATCACTTAAACCCAAAGCACTGTTAGGAAGTTTCAGTTTAAAGGAGGCTGGGACATAAGGAGCACACGAGATCAAAGATAAAGAATTTCAGAACTATAAATGGGATGAAAGCACAGAATGGTTGCAAATAGCTAAATCCAGGTAGTGATTTGTAATGCAACAGAGCAAATAGCTGCAATAAGAGTGACAAGATTTTTCAGACTGCTGGCAGGAAAGTCTTGGAAGGAAAACCAAATAATGCTTCCGAGGGTACGGAATAAATACAAAAAGTTTTACAGGATGGCCAGATCAGTCCACTAACCCAGTGATGGCAAATGAAAAAATAAATGGACTCAGATAGGAGAAGTACCTTAGAGAAGGGTCTGCAAATAGCCCAAACAAAAAGCTGTACTGCCCAGTCATTCATATACCTAGTATGACACAAACCAATGCCTCCAAATTTTTCCGTTTCATAGAATATCAGGGTTGGAAGGGACCTCAGGAGGTCATCTAGTCCAACCCCCTGCTCAAAGCAGGACCAATCTCCAACTAAATCATCCCAGCCAGGGCTTTGTCAAGCCTGACCTTAAAAACCTCTAAGGAAGGAGATTCCACCACCTCCCTAGGTAACCCATTCCAGTGCTTCACCACACTCCTAGTGAAAAAGATTTTCCTAATATCCAACCTAAACCTCCCCCACTGCAACTTGAGACCATTACTCCTTGTTCTGTCATCTGCTACCACTGAGAACAGTCTAGATCCATCCTCTTTGGAACCCTCTTTCAGGTAGTTGAAAGCAGCTAGCAAATCCCCCCTCATTCTTCTCTTCTGCAGACTAAATAATCCCAGTTCCCTCAGCCTCTCCTCATAAGTAATGTGCTCCAGCCCCCTAATCATTTTTGTTGTCCTCCGCTGGACTCTTTCCAATTTTTCCACATCCTTCTTGTAGTGTGGTTCCTAAAACGGGACACAGTACTCCAGATGAGGCCTCACCAATGCCAAATAGAGGGGAATGATCATGTCCCTCGATCTGCTGGCAATGCTCCTACTTATACAGCCCAAAATGCCATTAGCCTTTTTGGCAACAAAGGCACACTGTTGACTCATATCCAGCTTCTCATCCACTGTAACCCCTAGGTCCTTTTCTGCAGAACTGCTGCCTAGCCACTCGGTCCCTAGTCTGTAGCCGTGCATGGGATTCTTCCGTCCTAAGTGCAGGACTCTGCACTTGTCCTTGTTGAACCTCATCAGATTTCTTTTGGCCCAATCCTCTAATTTGTCTAGGTGTCCCTCTGTATCCTGTCCCTACCCTCCAGTGTGTCTACCACTCCTCCTAGTTTAGTGTCATCTGCAAACTTGCTGAGGGTGCAATCCACACCATCTTCCTGATCATTAATGAAGATATTGAACAAAACCGGCCCCAGGACCAACCCTTGGGGCACTCGGCTTGATACCGGCTGCCAACTAGACATTTATGCATTGCGAATGCTTTGTGTCCTTATAGCACCTTCTCTTGGTGCAGTTGGATATAGGTCTGGCAAACAAGTGCCCTGCTTGAACTGCAGATGCCTGGAAGTACTTACACATGTTGTGCCATACATGGCTGCAGCTTCTTGTTCGGGCCACCTTTTCTGTTTGCTTTGCAATTGTTAATCTGCATCACTTTACTATAAAATAACACCACAGTTTTCTATGGAGCGGTAGACTTAGCAAGTGAGGCAGTAAGGCCTAGAGAAGTGTAATTGGGGGTAGGGGTCAGAAACTCCCATGTAATGGGAAAATCTGTTTGTCACTGAGTTGCTGGGTGGCCTTCAGCAACCTGGCTAAACTTTCTGCCTCAGTTTCCCCATCTGTAAAATGGGGGTACTCAGTGCTCACCTCACAGGTGTGCTGTGAGGATCAGTATTTGTACAGTACTCTAAATGGACAGCTGTTTGTTCTAAGTGTCACTGTTAAAACATGAAGCCACCTTGAAATGTAAAGTACCTCCCAATTATAATAATGTTTTCCCTCCTCCACTCCCCTTAGGGCTCTTAAAGTAGCTTCTGAATGATCCCTGACTTCACAGCATGCATTGTGTTGATAGTATCCCTCACATTACCCTCCTAGGCAGACTCCACTTGTCAATATCCTCACTGGTATGGTGCAAGCTGGAAGGTCTCATGGAGTGGAAAATTTGGGATTGCTTGGAAGCTATTTTGTGGAACCAGACAACCGAAAAAAGGTATTAGAACTGAAAGCTTTCTTGAAATACCCCTAATCGTAGTCAACTCTGCTGCTTGTAAAGACACTGTCATGGTTTGTCAGAGCTGATGCAGATGTGTTTTGTTTTAAGGGATCTTAGTTAACTGAGGTTCCAGAATTTTTGAACACTCCAACTTTGGATACCCCTGGAATTGTCTCTTGGACTCCTTTCATTTGACCTGCCTGACCTTGGCAAGAATACTTGTCAGAAATCCTATGTTGTCTGTCTTTGAAGACTTAAGTACCGTGAAAGGTCCCCGTAAGACTCTTAGTGTGGCTATTTAGTGCTCCGTTTGTATCTTATTACAGATGAAGACCTCCTGTGTTCAGCCCCAGTGTCCTGACCAAATTACAACTCAAGCACTTACATTCTTTCTACCTAAATTCTCCCTGTGATTTCAATTGCATAGTTGTTTTGCCTCTTCTCACAAGTGTACTGTTTAATCTTGCTGGCACAGGGCAGTTGCTGGTTCTTGCATTGCTGCCCTAAAGATGGCTGCTTTTTAATGGTGCCCCACATGATCCCTGTGGGTATGTCTACACAGCAATAAAACACCTGCAGCTGGCCTGTCAGCTGACTTGGGCTCTGATCGTGAGACTCTAAGATTGCAATGTACATGTTCAGGCTCGGACTGGAGTCAGGGCTCTGGAACCCTCCCTCGCATGGGGCCCCAGAGCCCTGGCTCCAGCCTAAGTCTGAATATCTACCCTGCAGTTGTATAGCCCTGCACCCCAAGCCCCGCAAGCCCAAGTCATCTGACACAGGCCAGCCACGGGTGTTTTATTGATGTGTAGACATACCATGAGTGTTTTAAGTGCTTTGGTGTAAAAGGCTTGATGTACAGGATTTCTAAAATAAGTTTACATCAATGTGAACTTTACCAGAGGGTTCTGGAGAGAATATATAACTCAAGCAAAGCGCTTGCTCTTTAAACCAGCTGCTTATTTAAGTGTCATGTAGCTCTGAGAAATTAGATGGCAGTTTCTGTTGAGCACTGAGGCGGCAGTGGGGGGGGGGGGGGGGAAGAGTTAGGGGAGAAGTATTCAAGGACTAGAAGCTGTTTGATGCTTTTCCTGAAACCATTTCTGCTTGTGTGTGTGCTCCCTTTCTGTAGGACGGTTATGCAAGTCCAATTTCTTGTGTGCTGGGGCTGCAGCGTTTCCTGCTGCAGAGTCAGACCTGCTCTATAATGGGTTCCCGGATGGAGCAGAGGTTACAGATAGGTTGTCGCAATGGAAACCATTGGTACTCCTGATACCTCTTCGCCTTGGGCTCACGGATATCAATGAAGCTTATATTGAAACACTAAAGGTAGGGGAATTAGTGCTGTTTGGCATGGCCATGGGTGAGCTGACTTTCCAGTGTTTTACTGCTGAGAGCCAAGGAATAAGTCTTGATTAGGTCAGGTGTAAAACTGGTTCTGGGGCAAAATGTTCATAAGTGCCCAAGTTCCAGTTGCAAGAGAGACATTGGTGTTTAGGTGCCTAAGTCTCCTTGACAGTCAATGGGACTTAAGAGCCAAAGTGGTTAAGTCACTCTTGAAAATGAGATTTTTAGGTGCTTCTGAGAATTTTACCCATGATCTAATGTCTGTCCCTACCTGTGTCTGTACCCAACCCAAGCCACCAGAGCATTCAGCATGACTGCCAGTCTCTGCTTGGCAGCAACCTGAGCTTTAAGTGCTGTGTGCTGCAAGTCCACATCTGGCTATGGTGTCAGAGCTGTGTGTGCTGCAAATCAGAACTTAGGTGAGCAGAACTCTGGGGTTCCAGACCAGCCCTTGGAGCAGACGAGGCTGGCAGAGATCAGGTTCTGAGGGGCACACGTTAACTTTGTGAAGAAGGTTGCACAGTGTCTTGCTCTAACAGTGGTGTCAGTCCCTCAGCTATGTGAGTATGGGCACTCTGAAGTCAGGCTGGATACTTGGCCTGAATTCACTGAATTGTGCTTGGATTCAGCAATGTGGATGCTAAATTCTCTCATCCATTTCCCAAGAACATTTGGAACAATGTAATTCCCTGGGGAGTGCTATTGCAGATCCATTGACAAAAGATTTAGGGTAAAATCCTGACACTACTAAAGTCAATGGGAGCTTAGTCATTGACTGAGTGGAGCGAGGGTTTTGCTCAGTTGCTCATGGAATTTGTGACCATAGTGCAGATTGCACCATGCAATGTCTGGAGTCTCATCTCTTCTTCCTCCTCCTGCCCCTTTTTCTTCTTGGTCTACTTCTCCAGGGCTCTAAGGCTTCTCTGAGCCTCTTTCCCTTGAAGGCTCCATGTTGCAGCATCCTTCCCTCCTGGCAGAGACCTTCTACCATAAACCGTTGCTTCTGCTGCTGGGCTTGCTCACGGTTCAGAAGCCCAGCATGTGCCACTATCACAGTGATTGCCTTTGAGTTTGATTTCTGATTACTTGCTCTAGTTGCTGCTGCCTGCCATCTGCCCATGTTCTCTCTTGCTTTCCAGCACTGCTTCATGATGCCTCAGTCCCTGGGAGTGATTGGAGGGAAACCCAACAGTGCTCATTACTTCATTGGCTATGTAGGTGAGTGACTAACCAGCCTAGCTTTGTGCCATGTTAGGGAGGTGTCCAGTCTGTCTTGAGATGTCTGCCCACAGATAGGGGAGTGACTGTGGAGCAGTGCAGCCCTCCCCCAACTTGCCCTCACCTTCCCCAGAGTGTTATTCCCTTTACTTTAGAACAGCTTGAGGGTGCTGTGAGAAGCCTCCTTGTGAGCGAGGATCCAGGGTGACTGCAGCCATGGATATAGACTCTCTTACACAAACCCTAAAGTGCTATTCCTTGTGGAACATTCCTCTCATAGAATTAAATTGCAGCAGATGGGTCTGTCTGACTTTGTCCTAGATCCAGAGCTGACTCCCCTTCATGGGTTTGTGTAACTTGTTTACCCTCTCCTCCCTCTTTTCCTTTGTGAGCACCTGTCTTTTTTTCCTCTTCCTTCTGTTTTCCAAATCATGAACTGATTATGAAGGGACAAAAGATGTGTTAGTGACCTTTATCCACTCACTCACTCACAAGGTGCTCATCTGGTGCGACATACCCTGTTAATTTCTCCTCTATTTGTCCAGGTGAGGAGCTAATTTACTTGGACCCCCACACTACACAACCTGCAATGGAACCCAGTGACAATGGCTGTATCCCTGATGAGAGCTTCCACTGTCAGCACCCCCCCTGCCGAATGAGCATTGCTGAACTTGACCCATCCATCGCAGTGGTGTGTACCTGTGACTTGTTTCTGTGCAGCTGTTGAGAGCTTGACCCTGTCTTTGCAGTCGTGCCACTGTAGCAGTTGAAACCGTCTTTTTCAGCCTTCCCTTCTTTTCTGGCTGTTTCCTCTCCCTACAAGTCTGCTGATGCAGATGCTATTTACTTGCCAGTCCTATTGGCAAACTCTTCCATACCCTGACTTAAATTAAAACTGGTCAAAAATAACTCTTCTGCATGAAACAATTCAGTAGAGGGGAAAAAAAACCCTTACACTGCTACATCTACACAGTGACTAATTGCTAAGGGTCTGTCATGCAGTGTGGCAAGTGCTGCAGGCAAGTCCAAAATAAAGTGAATGCATCGACCCATGGAGATCATAAACAGTCCCAGAATTCACTCCAGCCCCAGGGTATAGTGAAGGGTACCTAGAGAGACGTTGCCTCTTCTGTACCCCTGACTTTATCTGACAGCAGCCTAATAATTCTGAGGTTCTGCCATCTCTGAATTGCAGTCTGGATTTGCACCCTGCCTTTTGGTGAAGTAGATGACCCAAGCATAGGCGCTGGCTTCGTGGGTGCTCCAGGGCTTCGTGGGTGTTCCAGGGCTGGATCACCCACGGGGAAAAAAATGGTGGGTGCTGAGCACCCACCGATCAGCATTTCCCCCTCCCTCCCAGCGCCTCCTGCCGCTGCGGATCAGCTGTTCCGTGGCATGCAGGAAGCGCTGGAGGGAGGGACAGGAGCGATGGCGGGGCATGCTCAGGAGAGGGAAGAGGCGGGGTGGAGCGGGGATGGGAAGAGGTGGTGTGAGAGTGGGGGCTTGTGGGAAGGGGCAGGAAGAGGTGGGGTGAGGGTGGAGGCTTGGGGGAAGGGGTGGAGTGGGGCAGGGCCTGGGGCAGAGCCATTAGAAAGTCGGCACCTCTGGACCCAAGTGACACTCTGTTTTCAGGTAAATTTGAAATGTCTGAACTGTGTGTCCAATTGGGCTGGCTCTGTCCCCATGTCACTTCCATCATAGATGATTAGGGTTGGAAGAGACCGCAGGAGGTCATCTAGTCCAACCCCCTGCTCAAAGCAGGACCAATCTCCAACTAAATCATCCCAGCCAGGGCTTTGTCAAGCTGGCCTTAAAAGCCTCGAATGATGGAGATTCCACCACCTCCCTAGGTAACCCATTCCAGTGCTTCACCACCCTCCTAGTGAAATAGTTTTTCCTAATATGCAACCTAGACCTCCCCCACTGCAACTTGAGACCATTGCTTCTTGTTCTGTCATCTGCCGCCAAGAGGATTCAGGGGGCCTGGGGTCTTCGGCGGCGCGGGCCGCCAAAGACCCAGCACTTCAGCGGCGGGTCCTGGAGCGGAAGGACCCCCCGCCGCCGAATTGCCGCCGAAGACCTGGAGCGGAAGAAGCTCCGGGGCCCCGTGCCCCGTGAGAGTTTTCCGGGGCCCCCAGAGCGAGTGAAGGACCCCGCTCCAGGGGCCCCGAAAAACTCTCGTGGGGGCCCCTGTGGGGCCCGGGGCAAATTGCCCCACTTGCCCCCCCCCCGGGCGGCCCTGCTGCTACCACTCAGAACAGCCAAGCTCCATCCTCTTTGGAACCCCCTTTCAGGTAGTTGAAGGCTGCTATCAAATTCCCCCTCACTCTTCTCTTCTGCAGACTAAATAACCGCAGTTCCCTCAGCCTCTCCTTGTAAATCATGTGCCCCAGTTGAGACCATAGTCAGTGTTTTCAGTATTGGAAGAGACTGGCCTAAGTCCATGAAAGGTAGCCAGTTTTGCTCCATCTGAATTGCAGTTTAAAGCCAGGTGGCTAGAACTACAAAAACATTCTCAAATTTTTGGCTCTGTCACTACATGAAAAGCAGAAACATTTTTATTGGCATAGCCAACGTTCAGAATGTATATTTCATATAATTGCTTGGCATTTCTCTGTGTGCCTTTGATAGGCAGTATCCACACTTTTTGTTTTTATTCTAAGCTAATAAAGATTGTACAAAATTTCTTTTCAGGGCTTTTTCTGCAACACAGAGGAAGACTTTAATAACTGGTGCCAGCAAATCAAAAAGGTTTGTGTTCAGCCATGTCACTGGTAAAGGGCATTGTCTCCATTATTTTCCAACTTCTGCAAATGCATCCAGCACACTCTGCAGGGTGACCACCTTTTAAAGAGTACACAACTAGTTGTGTAATTAAAACCAAAAAGAACTCAGCCCCCCACATTTAACTAGCAAATAGAAATGCAATGCCTGAGAGGTGATCTTCTATGCCTTGCCTTGAAGGCTGCAGATTGACCGGTATGGGGGGACTAGCTCAATTATGATCTCTAAGCACCTTACAACCATTCATGTGTGAAGCTCTTCAAGGCTGAAAATAGGAGTTATCACTTTACAAAAAAATTATAATCACTTTTAGAAAAATTAGACAGGTCTGTGAGTGAGATTCGTGTCTTGTCCGGCATGTCACAAGAAGTCTGCCAGAGACTGGGAAAGACCCCTGGTTTCCTCAGTCAGTCCCTGCAGCAGCAGTTTAACAAAGTAGCAATGAGAAAAGGAATTGAAGTGCACCGCAACCTTCTGAAATTGCATAAGGAATTTGGGTGAGCAAAATAGAATTACCCACCTTGGAACTGTTGAGGACAATGAGGCTAACACCTCTGCTAAAACAGGGCACTGGGGGATCTCTGTGGAACACAAGGAACACCCTTTGTTTATTTCTTGGAAATATGTGAGAAGTGGGGTTGATGGGAGTCTCAGGTCCATATAGTAACCATGCCCCATCCTTGCCTAATTTGAGGTTTGGTGGCTTTAACAGTCCCAGGTTGTAGAGATACAGTTAAGCTGTGGTTTGGTTAGTTTGGGGCTTAGAAGCTGAACCCTCAGAACTAATAACTCATTTAGCTTGAAGAACAAATATAACCAGTCCCTGATAATGTCTTGAGTATTTCCCAAGGCTAGCTCTGCTGTTTGCCTTGGATGCTGTGAAGCTCTAGTTACCCTTGGTGCTTGTGTGTATTTGGTGCTCCTAGGATAGGGCTGCTCTCAATCTCTACACCAGGAAATCTCTACACATGAACTCCCTTTTAAAATAAGTATTCTGATGTACTGCTCTTCCAGGATCTTTTCTTACCAACTGGGAGGAGGGCCAAAGGCAGCATGGATCCTCTTTGCCATCCCTTGCTGTCTAGTGATAGAAACCAGCTAGATGAATGCTCCCTTCCAGAAAAGGCAGGGGTTTAAAGGTAGAGAAGAGGAACATATTAGTCAGTTTTTCTGTCAGATTCTTCACCTTTCTTCCAGCTCCTGAGTGAAGAGGCTGTCACTATTATCCTTGATTGGGAGCATATTTGTGCTAATAGGCTGGCTTCTGTGTTCACTCCACAGCTGTCCCTGCTAAGAGGAGCTCTGCCAATGTTTGAACTGGTAGAACATCAGCCATCACACTTTTCCTGCCCTGATGTTCTGAATCTCACACCAGGTAAGGCCCAGCCATCGGGAATATCTGTGGACAAACATCTCTGTAGTTACCAGGAACTGGATGTGTCTTGTCATTTATACCATGCACTCTTATCTATTTCTCCCTGCTGTGACACTCAGTTCTATCACTGCCTTTCTCACAGTCTTCCTTATCTCACACTCTGTCCATTCCTCCAAGAAAGCTTTCCCTTTCCCTTATTCTTAATCCTTCTCAATTCAATTTTTCCCTATTTCCCATCTCTTGTTCCTCCCTATAATGTTGGAATGGGCTGTTCACCTTCAGTTCGCCCTCCCCTTACCAATCCATTTTTTTTTTTTCTGCTCATCTTATTGCCATGGCCCTCATTAGAATTACTGATGATTGTGATTAACTCAGTCTCACTTTGGTCTTACTGCAGTCGTCCTCCTTGAGATATTGGCTGCTTTTTCCCTTATTGCGTCAGTTGAGAGTACTTCCCCTTGGGTGTTTTCTGTATAGATACATCCATGCTCTTGGTGCACATGTGGGCCCTCAATCTAGTTGGAACACTGGAAAGCAGTAACCATTGGGCTTTTGCATGTGCTCCCTCATCCAACCGAATGAGCCCCAACCCGGAGCCCTGCCAATTCTTAGCTGACTAGTCTCCTCTGTTCCTGCTGTGCAGTCAGCATTTCACTAGCTGTTAGTTACTCTGGTAAAACCTAAAACACACATTCTTGTTGCTTTAGCTAGTGTTGGTCTCTGCTAGGTCCACTCTGTTCCACTTCTTTCCCCTCTCTGTTGAGTTTTCCTCTATGGGCAGCTCCAAATTTGGAGGGTTCTGTTGGCATGTCTGCTTTAATGGTAAAACTATCATAGACCAACACAGCAGCACTGAAGGCAGTGTGTGTGCTGGGCATTCACCAATGCCTGCTGCATCGGCGTGGCCTGCACTCTTCAAATCAGTAGGAAACAGGACTCTGCATCAGTGTCACCTCCCTGCTAGAGCTGGCCTCAGCTGAGTCAGTAACATCTGGGTTGTGGTGTTGCCCTTTCCTAGTGTTCTGGATCAAAGGCATTAATAAAAGGAAATGTTCCTTCAACTCGTGTTGGGATGTGTGACATCTCCCAATACTAGCAACAGAGGATTGAGTATGGTCCATATAAAGCCTCAAGACAGCACTGGTCCACTCTTTCCAAAGATATAGTTGAACCAAGCCTCTCTTTAATCAGAACTCTCTCTATATAGTGTACAGAATATATATTTATGGGTGTATAGAGTCTCTGCATTTGACACTTCTACATACAGCCTCCAGACTTTAGAACACAAGGTTGTGCCACATTAAGGCTGTGACACAAACTATCCAGTGCTGAGGAACATACCATTTAGGGATAGCTGATAAATCCTGTGCCACACATAGTGTAGGTGTAATGTGGATTGTCCATTGTTACTTGCTATTAAAGCATGCTCTGTCCTCTTCTCTCCCTCCCCACAAATCCCTCAGCCAATCATGCCCCCCTCTTCCTCTCATACAGCTTGGGCTGGTGAGTGGCTTTGGTGTAAATCTGTTTTAAGCAATGGGCACATTAAACAGGTGGTTTTGTCTCTTGTCTTTCAGACTCTTCTGATGCAGACAAGTTGGAAAGATTCTTTGATTCGGAGGATGAAGACTTTGAAATCTTATCTCTTTGAAAATAGATAGGAAACTGACTGCACGTCTATGTTGTGTGTGGGGCGTGGCGGGGGGGAAGAAGTTCCTTCGAGCACCTGGGCCCGTACTGGTTTTCATAGGTGCTTGGTGACCTCCCTGCCTCCCATCCATCCCAGCATTCTGTGCAGTCTCAAGCACAGTGTGCACTGTCTGCATTGGGATCAAGAAACAAGTCATCATTAAGGCTTCAGTGGCCAGAGTCAGGATTTCTCAGTGCAAAACATATGCAAGAAGTGGATGCAGTGGTGCCTAGGAGTTCAAAGTTTTGTTTGTTGCAGCAGCAGCTCAGCTGCCCCTACAAGAGTAACAGCAGAAATCCCCCATGGAGCTAAACCCTTATGAGTATTTCCCAGTGATATTTAATCAGAGCTATTCCTCTTTTGGGGGGTCAAAACCTATACTGTTGCTAGTTCCTTCCACAGCTTTCCTGCTTATGGCTGACTTGGGCTAAACTTAGATTTATGGAAAGCAATGTAAATTAATACCAGGCATGTCCCATATGGAGTCTCCAGCCCAGTAGTATGTGAGCTAGTCACTTGGATGGTCACGTTTTCCATAGTAATAGGCCACGCGCTGCTGCTCATGCTTAATAATAGTTGCAGTGCTTTCTCACAAACACAGTGCTATCTGTCTTCACCATAGCTGGAAGCTGCCTGCTCTTATAAAGGGCAACCTTCTCTCAGAGGTGAAGCACTTCCTCTCTGGACATTACCCTGAGGTTTTCCACAAGGTCTGAAGATGACAACCAAAAGGGGAGGAGAATGCCAGTTTAAATAAAAGGAGGAAGGAAGAAAATATGTATGTGAGGGCCATAGTCTCGCTGGCTGAGTCATCGAAACACCAAGGCTCTGAAAAAGATGGATTGACAAATACAGCAGTGAGGTGTCTTCATTAAAGTGTCTGTTAAGAGAGCTAGACAGAGTCCTGTGAGAGGTTGAGATGTTTATAAATCTTAAGAGCCTGATATTGCTTTTAGTTAAAAATGGTTGAGGGGGGCCTGAGGCAGAACAGGAAGACAGGACATAGTAGATTCTCATTCTCATACCTAAACCCTTTCCTGACTCCATAGGCTGCCTGGTGTTGGTATGTAAGGTTTCACCTTTGTGAATTAATCCTTAACCCAACAGTTTTTGGTGCCACAAAGCATCCTGTGTAGCACCACTCCTCCTGGGTTGATTGAATAGTTCCAGCTACTGCTCCCATTGGACTCTGTGCTTTCAAAATGATGTACAAGGGGGCTTGAAATTTAATTGGACATAGAATATATATTTGTTTGGTACCATTTCAGATGCTATTCTGCAGCTTCCCTCTATATGATCCTTCTAGCACAGTGTGGCAAACGCATACTGTAGAAGCTAGGCCAAAGAAACCTATTTTAAGTGATCATCTGAAGAGGTCAGGGAAAAAAATGGTTGCCTAGAAAAGTTGATAGTTAAACATCAAACACAATTGTACTGGAAACCTTGGAGTTACTTTAATAACTTTACATGATCTTGCCTGTGGCCCATAATATCTATTTAGTAAAAATGAGCTGGATCAAAAACAGATGCATAGGAGAACTGTGTCCTGGTGTGAGCCACCATCGAAGTGAAGTCTTCTCCTTTCTCCAGGACTTCTACAGATGGCAAATCCATGTTTGCAATGCATTTTCCTGCATTTGGGAACAGCACTTGTCAGTTGATGCTTTTGTGCCCAGAAGGTACATAAACTGGCCATAAATGCTCTCCTCCATGACAAGGCTGACTGACATATTGATGCTAATCTCATTATCTACCCTTAATCTCCCAGAGATTTTAACTCTTGAGCCATGATGCTTCTGTCACTAAATTACTTGCTGCTTTCTCTCTGCTGCTGTTCCTCCTCATCTCTTGCATTAATTTTAAGGGGGGATGGGGAGATAGTGATGAATGGAGCACAGCCCCACTTCCTCCAACTGCTTTCAATTTGTATCTGAATAAACAAACTTCAAATCTTTGGGGTTTTTTAGTACTTATTTCTGAGGAACAGCCCATGTTCTTAGGGATGGGGGGAGGTGTATTTTACCCTTTACTCCTTGTCCAGAGATGCTTATGCCATAGTATGGAAAACCATCTTGAAGCAGTTCTAGGGCATCTAGTTTTAACCAGGCTTTGGGTGGCAAAGGTGGATGTGGCTAACCTGTTAAGAGAATTCAGGTGGTGCAAAGGGTGTCTGATAGTCCACAGTGGATGCTTGGAACTGGAGCTAGGCCTAACTAAGCTAAGCTGCCATGCCTCAATGTAGTTGAGAGTCCTGGACCAGTTGGCTTGAATCCTTCTGTCAGGCTCAAGATAACTGAGCAATTTCCTGTATGCTTGCTTGGAAAGGTTATTTTTGTTTGTTTTTTAAAAGGGATGGGGTGAAAGAGACAGAACACTAGTGCGCTCTTCTCAACCTCAGGAGTCCCCTTCCCTTATTGCAGTGCTAATGCCAGTCTCTTTCCCTCCCAAAGTTATTGCAAGCTCCTGTAGGAATATAGGGCTTAGTCCTGGACTGCTAGAGCTTCTTAAAGAGAAACAAGTTGGTGAAAAATTCACCATCCTCCAGTAAATGTTAAAGGCAGATAATTAACATGGGAAAGATGAAAGCATCCAGTGTAAGGACAAAATAATGACCAGTTTGTGCTTTTAAACTGCTCCAACACATGCATTGCTTTCCTAAACACCTGCCACTATGCTTATTTGCAATACCAACAGCAAAGCTAGACTATCAGCTACAGTCAGGATCCCATGTGTGCTAGCTATAGAACTGTTCTAGAATATGTTTTCATTTATAAAAATTAGGTTGCTAACCCTCATGCCTACAAAGATAACTTTAAAAATATGAAGTGTCAAAACTAGTCAGATGTGAAGTGTCCCATTTATCTCTCTAGGTATTTAACTTTGAAGCCTAAAGATGACAATATCAGCACTTGCCTATTTTACTGCTAATGATGACAGAGCTGCTCTTCCCTTTAAAAGGGATCCCTGTCAGCATCTGAATCCAGCTATGAGAGTGAGGGATATGAAATCATTTTTTTCAGCTAGGTTTGTGTAGAGTCAGGCTGAGGAAGTACTGCTCCTATTTTGCATAAAGGAAACTAAGGCAGAGAACAATAAAGTAACATGCCTGAGGTCACACTAAGTTTGCAGAAGGGCTGGGACCCTAGGTCTCTGCTTCCCAGTCCTGTACCTCAGCCACATAGGCCCTCCTTTCTCAACAAACTTTATGGTAAAAATAAGTCTACTGCAGCAGTTACGCTCAATGACGCATAGCTAAATTAAAGTCTGTTTATAACAGTTATCAAAAAGAGAAGTCTGCAATAGCCTCATACTTAAAGAAACAGTTCCAGTAAAACAAGAGTTTACCCAATTTCTTTCCATCATATTGGATCTTGTTAGCATAGCCTCATCTAAACTTTAGAACTCCATAGCTGAATTTCTGTCTGCGCTGGGCCAAGGAGTTCAACCCTATTTTCCAGCTAGCAGAAGGGAAATCTTTAGTGCCGGACATAACTAAGAGCTGCAGTGTTGACCTCTCATCAAATGAGGTGAGCTGTTTCCAAGGTATGTTATACTAGTGTTCAACCTATCAAAAAGCCAACAGTTGTCTAATAGAAATGCAACATAAGATATAAACTGCTGACTTTGACAGATTTTTTTTAAAGTGACCCCATAGCTACAGAAATTAAAACCCTGCCAACATTTTAATTTTACATCCAATCAAGCCTCCTGCTTGATGTAAGAACACAGACAACGCTATTCTAGAAATATCACCATGGAATCTGGTTTCAGCCAGGAAGGAGCTGAGAGAGTCAGGTAAGACCACAGTCCCTAGCAGGTGTGACATGGTGGGGTATGCTGGGACATTACCACAAAATAAGGTCCAGCAACTGGACATCAGGATCCATAAAACAAGAAAGCTTAACTTTAAGCTGCTGACACATTATCCTGGCTATGTGAGGAACTCAACTCAGTTTAAAGATAATTATAGTTTCAGTGTGCAGATCACCTTTCAAACCAGTCCCATGTTATAGCAACCTATCGAGCCAAGGTTCTTACTGGCAAGCTCATCTGAGCACCTCACAATCTCTAATGTATTTATCCTCACCACAACCCTATGCAATAGGAGTGATAGGGAGGTACTATTTTATAGCTGGGGAACTGAGGCCTAGAGACACTAATTGACTTGGTCCCAATGAAAGTCTATAGCAGAGCAGGAAATTGAACCTAGGTGTCCCACATCCCAGGCTGGTGTTTGAAACACTGGATCACCTTTCATCTAAGGAAGTGTACAGGCTTGGGTTGATACTTTTCCAAAAGTGATTTCAAACCAGCTTACTTAAATATTTGTTGCTGTCACAAAAAAGGACACTAAAATAAAAGGCACTAATTTATTAGCAAGACTTACACAAATTAAGAGTTTGAGTTAGTATGTTAAATAAGTTATGGGAAGGGGAATCCCACAGGCATATGATTATGGAAAATGACAGTTCTCTAAGTACAAATGTAGAAAAACCCCTTTCCCCTTCTCTTGATTCACAACCCAATCTCCCCCACCTCAAGTCCCACTACCATAACTCATTGTGGTAATTAGCCAAAAGTTCCACTTACCATTACTTGTTTTATACATTTTGTCATTGCTCCTGCACAAGGTTTGTGCCTGGATTATAGGAAGATTTACAATAAAGTCTGCATTTATAAAATACACCAGGAAGATGGCTTGTAAGATCCAATTTACAGAGGAGGAGTTAGATAAAACCAGAGGTCTCCAAGGTATTTTTGGTCTATAAAAACAATGCTCTGTGATCTAAACTGCAGCTATTAAAGGTGAAGGAGTCTGTCTGAGGAAGATCTGAGAGATGCCAGTTCCCCTTCAATCAGATCTGGAGCAGAATATGCTGCAGGAAGAGGGTGGAGTAAAAGCCAATTCTATTTCCAGAGTGCTCCTATGGGCTTATTCTGAACCTCCTGCATAGCCTCCTCAGTGAAAGACTTAATTTCATTATGCAGCTCTTCAATGCTCTTCGAAGCATCAATTGTCTGTTTCCAAAATAAAAGCATTACATTTAAAACATTTCTCAGTGCCCAACGCTTTCATTAGAAGAGAAAATAAGACAGTAGATCTAGACCACGGAAATGCAGGTCACCATCTGCATGAATGGGAAGTCAGGTTTTCAATGCAGTTGTACATAAATTCTGTATTTTTAAAAATGTGGTTAATTAACAGTAGTTTAATATCTGCTGAAGTGATCACTTACTTTCTTGATCTAGTTTTATATCAAGCTTGATATCTTATTGTTCTAGTCATTCAAATGGTGAGTTGCAATTCCTGCATCCTACCTATATAAGAAGGTCAAGATGGCACCTCCCTGTGACTGTGCTACATTGTAGCACTTTTGTCTTCACTGTTTAATTTCAAGGATTAGAAAACCCTTTATATTATACAACAGTTTTTCTTTGAAGGGGGCTCCAAAGGATAAAGTCTTGAGAAGTTTAGTTTTAATTCATTGACCCATCTAGAGCCTTCCTGGAAGGTTATTCCCTTACCTTCCAGTTTAAAGTCTTGTCCTTTATCAGATGGTAGTAGTTCTGTAGAACTTTCTCCTGGAAGGAGCTGTTCTCATAGCGTTCATTTCCAAAGTCCCCTCGTTTTGCTGCCTCCAACGTGCTCAACTGAAGAAATAGGATCAAATCTGGCTTTGGAAGCCCTACATCAGGCTGTTTGCACCAATCCAAGGAGAAATTCTGTCCAAAGTGAGAAGGAGAAATAAATCAGAGGTGGAAGAAAAAAAACAATGAAAATGAGAGAGCAGATCAACAAGAGACCAGCAGGAAAAAGACTTGGGGAAAATGAACATCCACTGAAGAACTACTACTAACAAGTGGACCAGATTCTCATTTGGTGTAAATCTATGTAGCTCCATTGACTTCAAAGGAGCTATGCCAATTTACACCAGCTGACAACAGCCCAGTTTACGTATACTAGAAAAGACACCCCAAATACTTATGGCCTGATCTTCAGAGGTACTGTGCACTTGTAGCTCTCACTGAAGTCAACATGAACTACAGGTGCTTAGCACCTTGGCAAATGAGATCACAGACATTTAAACACTGAGTCACTTTTTCAAATAATTAGAATATCAGGGTTGGAAGGGACCTCAGGAGGTCATCTAGTCCAACCCCCTGCTCAAAGCAGGACCGATCCCTAAATGGCCCCTCAAGGATTGAACTCACAACCCTGGGTGTAGCAGGCCAATGCTCAAACCACTGAGAGAGAGAAGGGCTACATGGAGGATCATAGTGAGCCTGTGAGGCTAGTGAAATCCGCCAGGAAACGCGGGACCCACAGAGACAAGGACAGAGCTTTGTCACAACTGGTTTCAGGAGCGGGATCACCGTTCACAGCGTGGTGGAAGAGAGGGTAAAAAAAAAAAAATGTGCACTGGGGTTTTGGATTTTTTTGTTTGTTTGCTTTGTACCACAATGGAGGAGGTGGTAAGAGCTCTGGTACAAGCCATGGCAGCCCAGCAGCAGGCCACCCGGGTTCAGGCAATGCTGCAACAGGAGTCTATGCCGCTACAGCAGGAAACCATTCAATTATTAATGGGTCAGGCGACCCAAGATCATGCCCTCTTGCGAGAGGTAGTGGACCAGCTGAAGATCCTCACCACCCAGGCCCGGGGGTCCGACAGGACGCGAACCCTGAGGGCCACTGGTTGTCTGCCAAAGATGACGTTGGAAGTTGACGTAGAGGCATATCTCCTCTCATTCAAAAGAACTGCTCAGCATGAGATGTGGCCCCAGG
The DNA here is from genome assembly GCF_002925995.2 of Terrapene triunguis. NCBI lineage: Eukaryota > Metazoa > Chordata > Testudines > Emydidae > Terrapene > Terrapene triunguis. The sequence continues at coordinate 5,011,398 of NW_020665188.1, read as the reverse complement.
AGCAGTGGACCAGCATTCTTGCCCCCTTTTTGTGCGGAGAGGCCCAGAAGGCCTACTTTGACTTGCCTGCCATGGACGCCACTGACTATACCCGGCTGAAGGCAGAGATCCTAGCACGATCAGGGGTGTCGGCAGCGGTACGGGCACAGATGTCCAGTGAGTGGAAGTATCAGGAGAACAAACCCCTGAGGTCCCAGCTATTCGACCTCATACACCTCACGCAGAAGTGGTTACAGCCCGCGGTGTGCAGCCCGGAGGAGATTTTGGAGACCCTGGTCATGGATCATTACATGCAAGGACTGCCAGCAGATCTCCACAAATGGGTAGGCCAGAACGATCCATCCACCTATGACGAGATGATCACGCTGGTAGGAAGACGCATGGCAGCCAGGGAATTGACCCAACTACCCAAGGAAGGCCCCTTTTGAAGCAAGCATCCGACCCCAACCCTGGAAGGTTGGGCAGCCAAACCCGTGGGGAGTCCTAGGTGGAAGAAGGGGGGGCCAAAAACCAGCAGGGACCCCAGAAGGAAGGGATTGGCCTGAGTGGGGGGAACCCTGGGATTAAACCCCCTAACTCCCGTGATAGGGGAATGATTAGAAGCAATTATAGATGTTATGCATAGGGGGAATGGGGACACATAGTAGCAGAGTGTCCCAGCACCGAGGAGCCTATGCAATGTAACTTGGGGGGATTAGGAGGTCCTGTGCTCCCTTATCCACCTTGCATGCGTTGCATTAGCCCCGCATAACTACACCAGGCCGGTGAAGATAAACGAAGCAAAGACTACAGTGCTTGTGGACTCTGGGAGTGCTATCACCCTTATATCGGGTACGCTGGTAAAAAGTAGCCAGCTGCTACAAGCCAAACGCGTAGCAGTGACGTGTGTGCAGGGGGCCGTGAGCCATTACCTCACCATCCTGGTGGAGATAGAGGTTCAGGGGAACCCCATTGAGGTGACAGTGGGCGTAGTTCCTAAACTCCCATATCCTGTAGTCATTGGGAGGGACTATCCACGGTTTGATAATTTACTCCCCCCGGAGAGACTGGAGGGAGGTGGGGACCCTGAGGACAGCGACTCGTCGCCGGGGGAATGTCAACCCCGATGTTTGCTGAGATTTCTCAGGATCTGTTCTCAGCTCCCCCAAAGACCTGGAAGACAAAAAAAAGAGAGGAAGGCTGCGAAAGCTTTGGGAACCTGGATCCTGACCAGGGCCAGAAGACCACCCTAGTAGGCAGATGGACACGAGCAGCCATCAGAGAAACTACGACCACGGAAAGTGAGCCAGAGGCTGGCCCCAGCCGTGACGGTGGCAAGCCGTTGGAAGAAGCAGAAGCCGGCCCCTGGGAGCTCGGGCAGGTTAGTTCCAGGAGAGAGACTTTCGAGCGGGACTAGGCAGAGGACCCTAGATATGATAATGCTAGGAAAGAGGTGGCCAAGATAGATGGAATCCCCATGGATGGGAAGGTCTGGGGTCCAGGACCTTACTTTATAGTGAAGAAAGATCTCCTGTACCGCGTGGTGCAAATGCAGGAGCAAGAGATACATCAACTTCTTGTGCCATGAAAACATCAAAAAGCCATATTGAGCCTCGCCCACAGTCACCTATTTGGAGGACACCTAGGGGTAGAGAAAACCCAGGCACGGATCCTGCGGAGGTTCTTCTGGCCAGGAGTACACGAAGATGTCCGGCGATACTGCATCTCTTGTCCAGAGCGTCAGCTACATAGCCCATGTCCACACTTGTGGGCCCCTTTGATAGCTTGTCCAATAATAGAGGTACCATTTGAATGTATAGCCATGGATCTGGTTGGGCCCCTAGAGAAGACAGCTCGGGGCCACCAACATGTGCTTGTTGTACTAAACTATGCAACCCGATACCCGGAAGCCGTCCCCCTATGCAACACGGCTTCCAAGACAATAGCTAAGGAGCTAGTACAGATCTTTGCCCGGGTTGGGCTACCCAAGGAGATATTGACTGATCAGAGGACATCTTTCGTGTCCAAGTTGATGAAAGATCTCCGTTCGCTGCTCCACATACAATCCCTACAGCCCTCTGTATACCACCTGCAAACAGATGGCCTTGTGGAAAGGTTCAATAGGACCTTTAAGGCCATGATCAGGAAAGTGGTGAGCTGGGATGGGAAAGATTGGGATACCCTATTGCCTTACCTCATGTTGCCATCTGGGAGGTTCTGCAAGCCTCCACGGGTTTCTCTCCGTTCGAACTACTATACGGGCACCACCCCCAGGGCATATTGGATATAGCCAGAGAAACCTGGGAAGAGGAGCCAAATCCCGGAAGGAACATAGTCGAGCATGTACTGCAGATAAGGGATCGGATAGCCCGAGTTAAGCCCATTATATGGGAATACTTGGAGAGAGCACAGGAGACCCAACAAACTCATTATAACCACCAAGCAAAGCTTTGACGGTTCGAACCAGGGGAACGAGTGATGGTCCTGGTGCCCATAGCAGAAAGTGAACTGTTGGCCTAGTGGCAGGGACCCTACAAAGTGATCGAAGCCATGGGAGAGGTGAACTATAAGGTGTGGCAGCCAGGCCACAGGAAACGAGAGCAAATTTACCACATCAATCTTCTAAAACTATGGCACGATCGAGAGGCATGCTTAGTCACCCAGGAGACCCTTCCCCAGGAGGATAACTTACACGAGCAAGTGAGGATATCACCTGACTTGACGCCAATCCAAAAGATCGAGGCAACCAACATGATTAATCGCAACCGAGATGTGTTCTCTACAAAACCGGGGCAGACGACTGAGACCTATCACCATATCTGCACGATCCCCAGAGCCAAGGTAACATTGAGACTCTACCAAATCCCAGCAGCCAAAAGAGAAGAAATCAAGGCCTAAGTAAAGAAAATGTTAGAATAAGGGGTTACTGAAGAATCTTAGTCAGTGGTCCAGTCCAATCATTCTAGTGCCTAAACCTGACGGTACCATGAGATTCTTTAATGACTTTGGCCGACTGAATGAAGTATCCCAATTCGATGCATACCCCATACCACACATTGACGAACTGGTTGACCGACTGGGTAGTGCCCGATTCTTGACTACACTGGATCTGACAAAAGTGTAGTGGCAGATTCCCCTGACCAAAGAAGCTTAAAAAAAAGACAGCATTCTCCATCCCGGACAGGCTATTCCAGTACACCGTCCTCCTTTTCAGGCTACATGGAGCCCCGGCCACATTCCAGCGCCTCATGGATAAACTGCTGCGCCCCCATACTAGTTATGCAGCCGCGTACCTGGATGATGTCATCATCCATACGCCAGACTGGGGAACCCACTTGGAGAAAGTTGAGGCAGTACTGCGCACATTAAGGCGGGCTGGCCTCACCGCTAAATGCGCCATAGGGCTAGCAGAGGCTAGGTACCTGGGATATATTGTAGAAAGGGGCATAGTGAAGCCCCAAACGAATAAGCAAGAGGTGATTCAAAACTGGCCCCAGATGACCCAAAAGAAGCAGGTCCGCACGTTCCTAGGTGTGGTAGGCTATTACAGACGTTTTATTCCCCACTTCACCACTAGGGCAAGTCCTCTAACGGACCTGGTGAAGGCCCGAGGTCCAGACATGGTGAAGTGAACCAATGCAGCAGAGGGGGCATTCATAGACCTTTGGACAGTCCTCTATAATGACCCCATACTCATAGCCCCGGACTTTAACAAGGAATTTATTTTACAAACAGATGCTTCCGAGGTGGGGTTGGGGGCGGTTCTGTCACAACTGGTTGGAGAAGAACACCCGATCCTCTACCTAAGCAAAAGCTGCTCCCAAGAGAACAGAAGTACGCAGTAGTCAAGAGAGAATGCCCTGCTGTCAAATAGGCTATGGAGACACTGCGTTGTTACCTCTTAGGCTGGCGATTTACTCTTGTGACGGATCATGTGAATGCAACTGCATAAGGAAAAGAATGCAAAGGTCACAAGGGACCAATCTTATTCAACATTTTCGTTCATGACCACAGCACAAAAAATGTGAGTGTGGTAATAAAATTTCCAGATGACACAAAGTTGAGAGGTACTGCCAATATAGAGAAGGACTGGAATATCATACAAGAAGATTTGAATGATCCTGAAAACTGTAGTAATAAAAATGGGATGAAATTTAATAGTGCAAAGTCATGCACTTAGGAACTATCAATAGGAATTTTTGCTATATGCTGGGGACTTATCAGTTGGAAGCAATAGGAGGAGGAGAAAGGTCTGTGCGTATTAGCTGATCAAAGGATGACTATGAGCAGCCAATGTGATGTGACTATGAAAAAAAGCTAGTGCATCAGGCAAGGTATTTCCAGTAGAGAGAGAGCAGTGTTAGTACCATTATACAAGGCACCGGTGAGACCTCATCTAGAATACTGTGTGCAATTCTGGTCTCCCATGTGTAAGAAAGATGAATTCAAACTGGAACAGGTACAGAGAAAGGCTACTAGGGTAATCAGAGGAATGGAGAACATACGTTACAGAGGAGACTTAAGGAGCTTGGCTTGTTTAGCATAACCAAACAAAGGCTATGGGGAGATATGATTGCTCTCTCAGAGGGATAAACACCAGGAAGGGAGAGGAGTTATTTAAGTTAAAGGCCAATGTGGACACAAGAATATGTGGCTATAAACAGCCATCAACAAGTTTAGGCTTGAAATATGCGAAAGTTTCTAACCATCAGAGGAGAGAAGTTCTGGAACAGCCTTCCAAGGGAGCAGTAGGGGCAAAATCCTAACTGGTGTCAAGACTGAACTTGATAAGTTTATGGAAGGAGTGGTATGTTGAGGTTGCCTATAATGGCATGTGGCTGTTCTGCGACTGCTAGTAACAAATATCTCCCAAGGCTGGAGATGGGACACTACGAGATAGGAAGGGCTCTGAGTTACTACAGTGAATTCTTTCTCAGGAGACTGGCTGGTGGGTCTTACCCACATGCTCAGGGTCTAACCGATTGCCATGTTTGGGGTCAGGAAAGAATTTCCTCCCTGGTCAGATATGCAGAGACTCTGGGGATTTTTCACCTTCCTTTGAAGCATGGGTCACAGGTGACTTGCAGGTGTAAACTAGAGTAAATGGTGGATTCTCTGTAACTTGAAGTCTTTAAATCATGATTTGAAAACTTCAGGACCTCAGTCAGACATTATGGTTCTGTTATAGGAGTGAGTGGGTAAGGTTCTGTGATCTATGATGTGCAGGAGGTCAGACTAGCTGATCGCAATGGTCCATTCTGGCCTTCAAGTCTGAGTCGCTAAAGATGGTAGAAAGCCAATTTGTTAAACCTACAAAGCTTTTGCCACTCACTTACAAATATAAATCCTTTCATTAATCTCCTATAAGATTCCAGGGCTAGAGGCAAATTCTTAAATAGCCTCCAATTTCTCTGGGCTAGCAGAGCAGATGAAGGTCTTGAATGAACCAATCTTCTAAGCAGAAGTGAGTAGTAATTACCATAAATTAGGGCTGTCAAGGAATTAAAAAAATTAATCGCGATTAATCATGTGATTAATCACACTGTTAAACAATAGAATACCATTTATTTAAATATTTTTGGGTGTTTTCTACATTTTCAAATATATTGATTTCAATTACAACAAAGAATACAAAGTGTACAGTGCTCACTTTATATTTATTTTTGATTACAAATATTTGCACTGTAAAAAAACAAAAATTGTATTTTCAATTCACCTAATATAAGTACTGTAGTGCAATCTCTTTATCATGATAGCTGAACTTACAAATGTCAAATTACGTACAAAAAATAACAGCATTCAAAACTAAAACAATGTAAAACTTTAGAGCCTACAAGTCCACTCAGTCAGACTTAAGCCAATCGCTCAGACAAACAAGTTTGATTAGAATCATAGAATATTAGGGTTGTAAGAGACGTCAGGAGGTCATCTAGTTAAATCCCCTGCTCAAAGCAGGACCAAAACTAACTAAATCATCCCAGCCAGAGCTTTGTCAAGCCAGGCCTTAAAAACCTCTAAGGATGGAGATTCCACCACCTCCCTAGGTAACCCATTCCAGTGCTTCACCTCCCTCCTAGTGAAATAGTTTCCTAATATCCAACCTAGACCTAGACCTCCCTCAGTGCAACTTGAGACCATTGCTTCTTGTTCTGTCATCTGCCACCACTGAGAACAGCCTAGCTCCATCCTCTTTGGAACCCCCCTTCAGGTAGTTGAAGGCTGCTATCAAATCGCCCTTCACTCTTCTCTTCTGCAGACTAAATAACCCCAGTTCCCTCAGCCTCTCCTCATAAGTCATGTGCCCCAGCCCCCTAATCATTTTCGCTGCCCTCCGCTGGACTCTCTCCAGTTTGGTCCCTTCAGTAGTGGGGGGACCAAAACTGGACACAATACTCCAGATGTGCCTCACCAGTGCTGAATAGAGGGGAATAATCACTTCCCTCGATCTGCTGGCAATGCTCCTACTAATACAGCCCAATATGCCGTTGGCCTTCTTGGCAACAAGGGCACACTGCTTACTCGTATCCAGCTTCTCGTCCACTGTAATTCCCAGGTCCTTTTCTGCAGAACTGCTGCTTAGCCAGTCATTCCCCAGCCTGTAGTGGTGCATGGGATTCTTCCTTTCTAAGGTTACATTTGCAGGAGACAATGTCACCTGAAAGTGAGAACAGGCATTCGCATGGCACTGTTGTAACTGGTGTTGCAAGATATTTATGTGCCAGATGCGATAAAGATTCATATGTCCCTTCATGCTTTAACCACCATTCCAGAGGGAAGCAAAAGTGGATGGGAACCTGGGAGGCAGTGACCATGAGATGGTCAAGTTCAGGATCCTGACACAAGGAAGAAAGGAAAGCAGCAGAATACGGACCCTGGACTTCAGAAAAGCAGACTTTGACTCCCTCAGGGAACTGATGAGCAGGATCCCTGGGAGAATAACATGAGGGGGGAAGGAGTCCAGGAGAGCTGGCTGTATTTTAAAGAATCCTTACTGAGGTTGCAGGAACAAACCATCCCGATGTTTAGAAAGAATAGTAAATATGGCAGGCAACCAGCTTGGCTTAACAGTGAAATCCTTGCTGATCTTAAACACAAAAAAGAAGCTTACAAGAAGTGGAAGATTGGACAAATGACCAGGGAGGAGTATAAAAATATTGCTCAGGCGTGCAGGAGTGAAATCAGGAAGGCCAAATCAAACTTGGAGTTGCAGCTAGCAAGAGATGTTAAGAGTAACAAGAAGGGTTTCTTCAGATATGTTAGCAACAAGAAGGTGGTCAAGGAAAGTGTGGGCCCCTTACTGAATGAGGGAGGCAACCTAGTGACAGAGGATGTGGAAAAAGCTAATGTACTCAATGCCTTTTTTTGGTCTTTGTCTTCATGAACAAGGTCAGCTCCCAGACTACTGCACTGGGCAGCACAGCATGGGGAGGAGGGGACCAGCCCTCTGTGGAGAAAGAAGTGGTTCAGGACTATTTAGAAAAGCTGGACGAGCACAAGTCCATGGGGCCGGATGCACTGCATCCAAGGGTGCTAAACGAGTTGGCAGATGTGATTGCAGAGCCATTGGCCATTATCTTTGAAAACTCATGGCGATCGAGAGAGGTCCCAGATGACTGGAAAATGGCTAATGTAGTGCCCATCTTTAAAAAGTGAAGGAGGAGGATCCGGGTAACTACAGGCCAGTCAGCCTCACCTCAGTCCCTGGAAAAATCATGGAGCAGGTCCTCAAGGAATCAATTCTGATGCACTTGGAGGAGAGGAAAGTGATCAGGAACAGTCAGCATGGATTCACCAAGGGAAAGTCATGCCTGACTAACCTAATTGCCTTCTGTGACGAGATAACTGGCTCTGCGGATGAGGGGAAAGCAGTGGACGTGTTATTCCTTGACTTTAGCAAAGCTTTTGATACGGTTTCCCACAGTATTCTTGATGGCAAGTTAAAGAAGTATGAGCTGGATGGACTATAAGATGGATAGAAAGCTGGCTAGACCGTTGGGCTCAACAGGTAGTGATCAATGGCTCCATGTCTAGTTGGCAGCCGGTATCAAGCGGAGTGCCCCAAGGGTCGGTCCTGGGGCCGCTTTTGTTCAATATCTTCATTAATGATCTTGAGGATGGCGTGGATTGCACCCTCAGCAAGTTTGCAGATGACACTAAACTGGGAGGAGTGGTAGATATGCTGGAGGGTAGGGATAGGATACAGAGGGATCTAGACAAATTAGAGGATTGGGCCAAAAGAAATCTGATGAGGTTCAACAAGGACAAGTGCAGAGTCCTGCGCTTAGGACAGAAGAATCCCATGCACTGTTACAGACTAGGGACCGAATGGCTTGGCAGCAGTTCTGCAGAAAAGGACCTAGGGGTTACAGTGGACGAGAAGCTGGATATGCGTCGACAGTGTGCCCTTGTTGCCAAGAAGGCTAACCACATTTTGGGCTGTATAAGTAGGGGCATTGCCAGCAGATCGAGGGATGTGATCATTCCCCTCTATTCGACATTGGTGATGCCTTATCTGGAGTACTGTGTCTGGTTTTGGGCCCCACGCTGTCACAGGCCCAAGGACTCCCTCCCTCGGGGTCCCATGGGGAGGCAAATCAGCATTGAATGTTGCTAACGTGGTTGCAAGCATCGCAAGGCATTTCGGGGGAGGGTCAAAGGTGTGAGTGTGAAATGGAAGATTCCTTTGCAGGTTGCAAGAGGCCAAGAGGGGGAAGGAGGAAGAGGGCAGAGAACGGGTTAACTCGACACTTTAGCTAGCTCCGTGTGAAGATAAGACGCTGGCCCCGATCCAAGGTCATGGGCTCGACGAGAAATCTGCAGCTGCCCAGCTGTGAGAAGAGAACTAAGTTGAGCAGGGCTGCAGAGACAGAAGTGAGAACAGTGAGAGCGAATGAGATGGCAAAGGCCAACGGGGGGAAAACAAAGTCTCTGGAGCCGGTGTGTTTTGAGAAGCCGAGGAGGCCACAGCGAGCCGGTTTGGACTGGTACAAAGAGCACCAGGAACAGAGGGCTCTAAAACGAAAACACCCCCAAAAGAACCCAGGACTTAAAAACCCTCCCGAGAGCCAAAGCAAGTCAGAGATCACAGCGGACCCTGGACGACCCGTGCACAGTACAAGAACTCCCGTCCACCCCTCCCCCTCTTCTTCTTATGTTACACCTAGGCTTGGCCAGCCTTGGGTCATGTGTGTGTGAGTATGAAAGTGGGTTAGGGCTGAGCTACTAACGCTTTCTTCCTTCCTTTGAGTGACGTGGGAGCAGTCCCAACACTCACCGCTGTTGTTTTATTATTTTATTAATAAAGCTTTAAAACTTAGACCGTTGGTGTGCTCCGTCATCTCCTCCCCTAAAGATCCTGCGGCCTCAGCCTGATCACCTGATGCCCCGGACAGACTGGTAACAGAAATCTGTCACAACACTACAAGAAGGATGTGGAAAAATTGGAAAGAGTCCAATGGAGGGCAACAAAAATTATTAGGGGGCTGGAGCACATGACTTATGAGGAGAGGCTGAGGGAACTGGGATTGTTTAGTCTGCAGAAGAGAAGAATGAGGGGGGATTTGATAGCTGCTTTCAACTACCTGAAAGGGGGTTCCAAAGAGGATGGATCTAGACTGTTCTCAGTGGTCCCAGATGACAGAATAAGGAGTAATGGTCTCAAGTTGCAGTGGGGGAGGTTTAGGTTGGATATTAGGAAAAACTTTTTCATTAGGAGGGTGGTGAAGCACAAGAACGGGTTACCTAGGGAGGAGGTGGAATCTCATTCCTTAGAGGTTTTTAAGGTCAAGCTTGACAAAGCCCTGGCTGGGATGATTTAGTTGGGGATTGGTCCTGCTTTGAGCAGGGGGTTGGACTAGATGACCTCCTGAGGTCCCTTCCAACCCTGATATTCTAGGATTCTATGATATGCATCCATGCTGATGATGGGTTCTGCTCGATAACGATCCAAAGCAGAGTGAACCAATGCATGTTCATTTTCATCATCTGAGTCAGATGCCACCAGCAGAAGGTTGATTTTCTTTTTTGGTGGTTCGGGTTCTGTAGTTTCCGCATCTGAGTGTTGCTCTCTTAAGACTTCTGAAAGCATGCTCCACACCTCATCCCTCTCAGATTTTGGACGGCACTTCAGATTCTTAAACCTTGGGTCAAGTGCTGTAGCTATTTTTAGAAATCTCACATTGGTACTTTCTTCGCATTTTGTCAAATCTGCAGTGACAGTGTTCGTAAATCAAACGTGCTGGGACATCATCAGAGACTGCTATAACGTGAAATATATGGCAGAATGCAGGTAAAACAGAGCAGGGGACATACAATTCTCCCCCAAGGAGTTCAGTCACAAATTTAAATGAGCATCATCAACATGAAATGGTGGCTGAACCATGATGGGGCATATGAATGTTTAGCATATCTGGCACTTAAATACCTTGCAATACCAGCCACAACAGTGCCATGCGAACGCCTGTTCTCACTTTCAGGTGACAATGTAAATAAGAAGCAGGCAGCAGTATCGCCTGTAAATGTAAACAAACTTGTTTGTCTTACCAACTGGCTGAACAAGAAGTAGGACTGAGTGGACTTGTAGGCTCTAAAGTTTTACATTGTTTTGTTTTTGAGTGCAGATATGTAACAAAAAAAAATCTGTGTTTGTAAGTTACACTTTCAGGCTAGAGATTGCACTACAGTACTTGTATGAGGTGAACTGAAAAATACTATTTCTTTTGTTTATCATTTGTACAGTGCCCTCCCAATTAGACGCAGACACTGCCTTTCTGTTCATTCACTCACCTCTTTGGCACTTGTGAAGGCCACCCCGGAAAAAGCGTATCTGTCCACCACTAAAGTGATGCCTTGATTTAACTTCTTTTTAATCAACGGCCTGAACAACAGAAAGAAAAGACACATCATACTCCACTGTACCCAGGCAGAAATGATAAGAATTCAACACAGAGGACACAGCAGGTGGGCTCTTTTCAATTAGTTGATGCACTTGGCTATAGTGATCTCCAGCAACTGTGGGGTTACAGTACTTTGTCAGTCGAGGCTGTGATTTTTGTTTATAAGCTCTGTCCCCCACAGTCTCTCAACGCTCTGAAAATCAACCCCAACCTTGTTCATCACTATCCTTCCAGCCAAGGAGGACTGGATGGGACTCTTTTCAGAGACAAACAGTGCTGCAAGAAGGATGCTTGCTATGGCTGCTGCTGCCTGAAATAGTGCTACTTTCATCCTGCCCTTTATTAGGGGCTGAGCAAATAACCTCCCAGCATAAAAAGCAAATTCCAGAGCCACTAATCTCAAGTCTACTGCATGGTAATGCAGAGCACTAGTTCATCCAGTTAAATGACCTATGGACAAAGTCACAGCCAAGCTGAAAGTATCTACAGTTGGGACCAAACGAGTGGTTTAGTTCAATTTTTTTATTTAGTGTAGCAGATACAATAAGGACTATGTGTCTCTTGGGCAAGAAATCACTTGAACTTCACCCAAAATGGACAATAATGTGTCAAGACTCAAGCATCTGTCTTCCATGCTGAGAATTCATGCATGTTCTCTATCTGCTTGGCATTAGATATGAATGAGCTACCACCAGCCTCAGCAGGATCAGATAAGCCTTTGGAAAAATGCAGCTTTTAAAAAGTGAAACTTATTTTCTATTTTACAGATTTCCAGCTAACAGCACTACTTTTCACAAATTTAAACCATTATCCTTGTAAAAGTCTGGTTTGACTAAAACCCTACATCATTCTACCACTTATTGCACAAAAGTAGTAGCATCCAGGTCGAACTGTCAATAGATCATATTAAAGGCAGTACCCACTCTCTGTAATAAATAGTGTAGTGCATACTTCATCATAAAGCAAGAGAGCTGAAGCTTAACTTGAAAAATGAAGGGAAGAACACCAGTTCTTTAAGAGCATCTCAGCAGCAAGAGATTTAGTGAGACTACACTCTAAGGCCTCAATTTTGCAATTGATCCATGTGAGAGCAGGGACTAAGAATGTTTCACCCTCTGATGCCAGGAAGCAGATATGGGGGCTGATTTTGAGAGTTCTCACACTACATTAATTTCAAAGGGAGTTAAGGGGCCTCAATGTGACAGGTTGGGTCACAGAAACCTTGGGACTGCCACCTGATGTGCTGGGACTACCTCTAAGCCCGTTTTCCCTGGCAGCTTAGGACTTCAGTACCTTGCCTGGTTGTGCCAGACACAATAGCCTGCTACAAACACAGACCCAGGTCTGAACCACATCCCCCAGAAGCTGCAGGCTTAACTGAAAACAGCTTAAGAAGTGCTCCTGTCTCCAGCACCCAGATACCCAGCTCCCAATGGGGTCCAAGCCCCAAATAAATCTGTTTTACTCTGTATAAAGCTTATACAGGGTAAACTCATAAACTGTTCGCCCTCTATAATACTGATAGAGAGATATGCACAGCTGTTTGCTCCCCCAGGTATTAATCACTTACTCTGGGTTAATTAATAAGTAAAAAGTGGTTTTATTAAATATAAAAAGTAGGATTTAAGTGGTTCCAAGTAATAACAGACAGAACAAAGTAAATTACCAAACAAAATAAAACAAAACACACAAGTCTAAGCCTAATACAGTAGGAAACTAAATGCAGGTAAATCTCACCCTCAGAGATGTTCCAATAAGCTTCTTTTACAGACTAAACTTCCTCCTAGTCTGGGTCCACCAATTGCTCACACCCCTGTAATTATTGTCTTTTGTTCCAGTTTCTTTCAGGTATCCTTTGGGGTGGAGAGGCTCTCTCTTGAGCCAGCTGAAGACAAAATAGAGGGGTTTCCAAGGGCTTATATAGTCTCTTGTGGGTGGAAACCCCTCTCTCCCCACTTTAGAATCACAGCTACAAGATGGAGTTTTGGAGTCACATGGGCAAGTCATATGTCCATGCATGACTCAGTTCTCTACAGGCCGACGCCATTGCCCATGTTAGCCCGAATGTTCCCAGGAAAGCTCAGATGTGGATTGGCATCTATCAAGGTCCACTGTTAGCTAAGTGCTCCCAATTACTTGAATAACCCCTTCACACTATATTGACCAAATCTGCCTTAGGTGCTTCCTACAGCAAACTTTAAATACAAGCACAGAGCCAACACTCATAACTTCAGATATAAAAATGATACATGCATACGAATAGGATGAATACACTCAGTAGAACATAACCTTTGCAAAGATATGTTACATGGCATATCTAGCATAAAACATTCCACTTATGTCATATTTACACTCATAAGCATATTTCTATAAAGCATTATGGGGTGCAACGTCACATTCAGCACATAGAAAATCATGTCAGATCCTGTAACAAGCTCTCCACTGGTGGACCCAATGCATGCCCAGAGACACACTGCAATCAACGGGCCTCCACACAAGTGCCAGTGTCTGCCTGCGTAGAGCTCATTGCAGCCTTGGGGCCTTATTTCAGTGCAAATGTAGGCACCAAAGTTTGGAAGTTTTAGCCTGGGGGAGTTTGTTCCAGAGAGGTGTTAAGCACCTGCTACTCTCACTGAAGTTCTAATGAGAGAGGCTCAGCATCAAGCCATAAGCTTGCAATAGCATTTGTTAGGTGGGTGAGCAGTGAACTGCTCACAAATGAGCAGTTCTTACATTTTCTTCGTATATATGGATATTGAAGTAGAAAGCCTGGGCCACTCCCACCCCTCTTAAATCACTTAGAAGTTTCATCACAATTTCCCTTGATTAAAGTTTAGGGAGTATGACTCAATCAGAGGTCCTAGGAACTGGTCAGAATCATGTTGAATGTTGTTAACCATGTATTTTGAATTTTATCATCATACAGGACAGTAGCATAATACGATTTAGAAGGTAAATGCCATTTTTAATTGTATGAAAAACACAGAATCCATGCCCTAGCGCAGGGGTCAGCAACATTCGGCACGCGGCTCGACAGGGTAAGCACCCTGGCGGGCCGGGCCAGTTTTATTTACCTGCTGACGCGGCAGGTTCGGCCGATCGCGGCCCCCACTGGCCGCGGTTCACGGTCCCGGGCCAATGGGGGTGGCGAGAAGCAGCGCGGGCGAGCGATGTGCTGGCTGCAGCTTCTCGCCGCCCCCATTGGCCAGGGACGGCGAACCGCGGCCAGTGAGGGCCGCGATCGGCCGAACCTGCCGCATCAGCAGGTAAATAAAACTGGCCCGGCCCGCCAGAGTGCTTACCCTGGAGAGCCGCGTGCTAAACGTTGCCGACCCCTGCCCTAGCGCCTTACAACTACGCCACTTATGCCAAGCTCCACTGGGAGAAGCTGTGGTTCTCTGTTGCTACCATAGAGTCACATTTACTCACTCAGTGCTCTCCTCTGAGCTCAATCCACCCTGTGATTGTTGCTGTTCCCTCTACTTAAGACCAGGCAGAGGAAATTCAAAAATAGACCTGGTAACATTGAAGAAATATTCCCACACCATAGGCAGGTATCTGCCCCCCCCAAAAATTAACAGACTAGATCAGGGATTCAGAACAGATGCTCTGCTCAGAACACAGGCAAGTTATCCCTATAGTTTAGAGGGCTATATACATAAACTACAAATCAAGAAATTATGTGAACCCAAGATTAAGAATACTGTGTGAGAAATCTAAATCAGTCTTGTTGGTATGGCAAATTCAGAGCTGGAGAAAGGCGTTCCACATCAGTCTCTGTGCCTTCAGCTACAACATTAGGAAAAGCATGAAGACTTTATCTTAATTTTAGCATTAATTAATTTAGTGCTCATAAAGTGATGGATTTCTAGTTCTAGCCTAATTCAAGATGATGTTAGCAGATGCTTCAGTACACCTCAATCCTAACCTAAGGCACTCTTAATTCTATTCCAGGCTGCTCTTAAGAATACCAATCAGATCATATCGGGAGGTGACTTTGTGATACACACAGAAGTGGTAAGAAGAGGAGACTACCAAATTCACTTTCACTTATAGTCGAGCTTTTAATTAAGATTTCAAGAGATTACCAAGGTAACAGGTTAATCCACTGTGTGATGGAGTCTCCTAAAACCTCATGTAAGGTCTGAGGCCTTTTTCTGCAGCCATGTAAGGAGAGCAGTAGCTATGAGCCAAGAAGCAGAAAGTCACATCCTCACCTTCCTTTTAAGTTATATCAAAACAATGTAATATTGGGCTGTTAAGAAGGCACCCCTACTAATAGTACCCATCATACCAGATAAGCAAGGAATCTCTTAAGATGTTTAAAGAAAATGTTGCTTGACAGCATTCTGTCTGGCAAAGAAACACTTATCAACAGTTTGGGTGTGAAATCTCTACTTCTTTATTGTTTTGCCTTTATGATCCCTACTTCTCTATTGTTTATCTGTATGGTTTCTGTCTGTTACATAACTAATTTTGCTAGATGTAAATCAACTATGGTGGTGGGGTGTGATTGATTAAAGATTTTTTTCATAATGGGCTAGGATTGGTGAAAGATATGGTTTTATAGTACTTTAGTTTAAAATGATTGGTTAAGGCACAGCTAAGCAGGACTCAAGTTTCACTATATAAACTGGGGTCCAAAAGGAAGTTCTTTGGAACCAACTCCAGGACACAGTCCCAAGATCATAGCTGCCAGATCTCAACAGCCTGCCAATCACACCATGCAGAAGCTGGAGTCCCTGGATGACCTGATCCTGACTGGCCCTCAGGAAAATTTCATCTTCCTTCTTGGGAGTGGTAAGCATTGTATTCGTAGCATGTGCATTCTGTTTTGGTGGTTGTTAATAAATAGAGGTTACGGATATTACTATGTAAGGCTCTTTCACTGGTAAAAGACCACGCAAATCCACAGAAGAGTATGCCCTAAGCCCTAGGAATTGGGTATGGGTGGCCCTGAGCCCTAGGAACTGGCTAAAGGTAGGTGCCTTTTGCCTGGAGCTCTAGGAACTGGGAAAGGGTGGAGGTGCCTAAATCAATCGGATTATGCCTTGAGCCCTAGGAACTGGGTAAAGGTGGGTGTCCTAGAGTGTGCAGGTAACAAATGTGGTGGAGAATGTGGGCAGCCTATGGTCATTTGGACTGAACTGATAGAGCTTCACACAGTGAATCATTGTAGAAAAGTAATAGCAGCAGAATACCTGTGCATTTTGTCAATAAGGGCCACTACCTACTTGACAGAATGACCATTCTGAAGCTTCAGGAGGGAACAAAGAAAAGGAGCAGGAGGGGTGAGGGTTAGCTGAAGAGCCCACCTTCCTTGCTAAATGGGTAGCAGAACAAGGTCCATGCCCATGGGGATAAGATTCTTTCCAGGGGAGGGATGTCCTTGAGTCTGCTTGTAAGGAGTTTAAAGTAGGGCTGTTGATTAATCACAGTTAACTCACATGATTAACTAAAAAAAATAAATCGCGATGAATTGCACTGTTAAACAATAGAATACCAATTGAAATGTATTAAATATTTTTTGATTTTTTTTACATTTTCAAATATATCTATTTCAATTACAACACAGAATACAAATGTCCTCACTTTATATTTTTTATTATAAATATTTGCACTGTAAAAAACAAAAATAATATTTTTCAATTCACCTCATACAAGTACTGTAGTGAAATCTTTTTATCATGAAAGTGCAACTTACAAATGTAGGGCTTTTTTGTTATATAACTGCACTCAAAAACAAAACAATGTAAAACTTTAGAGCCTATTAGTCCACTCAGTCATACTTTTGGGCAGCCAATTGCTAAGACAAACAAGTTTGTTTACATTTATGGGAGATAATGGTACCCACTTCTTAATTACAATGTCACCTGAAAGTGAGAACAGGCTGTCGCATGGCACTGTTGTAGCTGGCACTGCAAGATATTTATGTGCCAGATGTGCTAAAGATACATATGCCTCTTCATGCTTTGGCCATCATTCCAGGGGACATGCTTCCATGCTGATGACGCCCGTTAAAACAATGTGTTAATTAAATTTGTGACTGAACTCCTTGGGGAAGAATTGTATGTTTCCTGCTCTGTTTTACCCACATTCCGCCATATATTTCATGTTATAGCAGTCTCGGATGATGACCCAGCACATTTTGTTAGTTTTAAAAACACTTTCACTGCAAATTTGATAAAATGCAAAAGAAGATACGAATTTGAAATTTCTAAAGATAGCTACAGCACTGGACCCAAGATTAAAGAATCTGAAGTGCCTTCCAAAAATCTGAGAGGGATAAGGTGTGGAGCATGCTCTCAGAAGTCTTAAAAGAGCAACACTCTGATGTGGAAACTACAGAACCCACCAAAAAAGAAAATCAACCTTCTGCTAGTGGCATCTGACTCAGATGATGTAAATGAACATGCATCAGTCCGCACTTCTTTGGATCGTTATCGAGAAGAACCTGTCATCAGCATGTCCTCTGGAATGGTAGTTGAAGCATCAAAGGACAAATGAATCTTTAGTGCATCTGGCATGTAAATATCTTGTGACTCCAGCTACAACAGTGCCATTCAAACGCCTGTTCTCACTTTCAGGTGACATTGTAAACAAGAAGCAGGCAGCATTATCTTCTGCAAATGTAAACAGACTTGTTTGTCTGAGCAATTGGCTGAACAAGAAGTAGGACTGAGTAGACTTGTAGACTCTAAAGTTTTACGTTGTTTTATTTTTGAATGCAGGTTTTTTTATACATAATTCTACATTTGTAGATTCAACTTTCATGATAAAGAGATTGCACTACAGTACTTGTATTAGGTGAATTGAAAAATACTATATATTTTGTTTTTTTACGGTGCAAATACTTGTAGTCAAAAATAAATATAAAGAGATCACTGTATACTTTGTATTCTGTGTTGTAATTGAAATCAATCTATCTGCAAATGTAGAAAACAACCAAAATATTTAAATAAATAGCATTCTATTCTTGTTTAATTGCGCATTTAATCACTTGACAGCCCTAGTTTAAAGCATTCTGTAAACGCATAAAGCAAAAAACAAAGAAAAAATGCTAGCAAAGCAGCAGCAGCATGGGCTTTATGGAAAGCTGTCACTAATCTTTCAGCCTGGTAGCACTCCAGGAAAGACAACTGAAGGATTACAAATTAGAGTTGGATATAGTTAAGGATAATTTGGCTCAGTATAAGTCACCGCAGTGCGCCAGTGAAGCTTCAGCATTACAGAATGCAACAGCCTTATAGGCAAAAACAGGAGAGTGTGAACATTTAAAACTGAAAGTAGAAAACCTGATTGGAAAAGTATCTACATTGTAAATGAAACTAGGGGATGCTCAGGCAGCTGTCAGAACAGTGTTATAAGAAAATAAGGCTTGGGCCCAGATAAACAGTGACCAGGTATGGGCAGCTGCGCAGTTATTGGGACCCCTAGAAAGGAACATGTGTCTGGACTGGATGGTGAAGCTGTTGGCACAATCTGGATGGAGGCCAGCAGATTATGAGGTCTTAGCCCAGGCCTGTACTAGTGCTTCTGACTGCGCAGTAATACAGACTGCTGAGGAGCGGTTAGGTGCAAACGGTGTTCTTGCTACCAGATGGGACTGGGTGAAGGAAGGAAGTAATGTTGGTCTGAGAACACTGGAAATTGTTCCATGTAAAAGTACAGGGCCCCTGTGAGTCCCCAGAATTGTATGCCATTAAAAAGGAGATACTGGCCATAGCTGCCAGGATTGTGCCAATAGTAACTGGAACCCAACTGGATTTCAATGCTTTAGCTTTTAAGACTGCATAGTTAGACGGTTTGAATTCAAAAATGAAGGTGAATTTAGGATCCACAGATCCGGCTAGTGGGTACCCCGAGTTAAAACAGGACATTTTTCAAGCAGCTATAGTTTTTCAAGACACGCTGGGACAGAAGAAGGAACTGACAGGAGAATGGAACCCGTCCAGGCGGTAACTTTTGCCAACGGGCCCCCAGATTTCCAAGGGGAACCAGGGGAAAGGGGCACGATGCACCATGGCATGTTGGAGGAAGAGAACATGGAGGTGCAAGGGACAGCAGAGGAGCAAGAGGAAGACATGGATATGGGTATCAGTTGCAGAATAGAGAAAGAAGATGCACACAGGGAACGAAGGCATGAAGGAAGCTCATAATGGCAGGAGAACCAAAACAGACATGGGAGGGGAAGCCCACAAGTGAGTTATTGCAGAGGGTTGTCCAGTTAGAAAGGCAAGAGGAATTGACTGACAGGGCTCCTGTAACTCCCATAACGGACTCTATCGTTGGTGCCACTCCAACAGTGGTGCCCGCCTCCTGGGACTTCCCCTGAGGTAGTGGCCCAACTACAGTATGACAAATGGGGGTGTCCCATTGTAGGGGCAACAAAGGGGAGATCTGGGAAACAAACATTCCCCACAATGTTAATTGACACAGGTGCATCAGTATGTGTGCTTGGAGAGCAGTGGCTTCCCAGGGATGCTTTGGAAACCGAAAATTCAACACAACTAATATCATATACAGGAGAGACAATGAAAGCATTTATCACAAGACCAATCCTGACCTGTATAGGAAATCAGGAGTCATGAGTAAAATATTGTTTTCAGAAGCAGGATCAAACTGGGAATGGGCCTGCCTAAATCAACCGGGTTATGCCTTGAGCTCTAGGAACTGGGTTAAGGTGGGTGCCCTAAAGTGGGCAGGTAATACTTAGGATTCAAAGCTGTGCACATTACTTTAAAACTCAAAAAATAATTATATTTACACTTGTTCCCAGCGGTTAGCAGAGAAAAGCAGATGCACTGTGTGGTCTTCCAAATTGCTCTTGTTCTCCAAGTAGGAGCTAATTAGCTGCCCAATTTCTGTTGTTCTGTCTGTTAGAAAGAGTACAAGAACAAGTCTGGTGAGTTATGCAGTCTCTTGCTTCAGTTACTGTGCAATATGACTTAAGATTTACGCCATGTACAAATTCCCTGGAACAAATATTTTAAACCCAAAACTAAAACCAGTCATGCTTGGACATACATGTTCTGAAAATCCAACTGTTCCATTTTTAAAAATTGCTACTCAAAGAGAATTTTCAAGTTGCAATGTAAACAAACCAAAAACCAGGAGGTGCCATAATATGGGAAGCAGAACCTCAACGGCAGAGTAAAAATAAAAGGAGTAAATGCACTAAATGTAGGGAAATGTGACAGAAAAGCTGTGTGTCCTGGCCTTTCTAGTGTGGCAATACATTCCCACCACAAAGGGTTCACTGTGACAGCCAAGGGACCATGCGACACCACAGCTGAGAATGCAGCTACAGGTATCAGTGTTACATTCCCCAATGTTTTCAGAGGCCTCTCCCCAAGTGGAGGGGGGGGCATGCCCCAGGGCAAAACAAACACTGGCTATGAAGACATATACCTTTATGATTAGACCTCTAACTGTACATGGCAGGCACGAAAAGGAGGGCAAGACACAGCACCATTGGTTTTATTTTCCTGAAGGGATACCTAGCTTTCAAACTTTGGGGGACACTGCTTACTGGAAAGCCACAGCAATCACCAGCCCTTGGTGTGCACCCCTCAGGGCCCCCCACTGAGGGCTAAATGGGGCTGCCCCACCCTGCATCAGTGGAGTTAACGGTGCTAATGCCTCCCCCAACTTCCCCAACCCCGTCAGTGAGGTTAGTGGTGTCTCCCCCCTCCATGCCACAGGGGTTAGCAATGTCCCCTGTCCCCTCCATGTCACTGGGGTTGGCAGTGACCCCCATATCATGGCGGTAACGGTGCCCCACCCTTCCCTCCATGTTATGGGGGTTGGCAGCATTCCCGCAATTACAGGGGTTAGCATTGCCCCCCACTTCCTTCATGTCACTTGGTTTGGCGGTGCCCACCCACCTGTAGTACCCCCCCATATCACGGGGGTTGGTGGTGCTCCCCACCTACCCTCCCATGTCCATATCACGGGGGTTGGGGACAGCAGGGCGCGGGGGGGCGCACAGGAAAGGTGGGAAGGGCCAGACTCCCCCCGTACCCGGGAATCGCAGGAGCTCGGCGAGGTGCCCAGATGCCTGCAGCGCTTCCACCAGCCTCCGGCTCTGCGTGGTCTTCCCGGTCCGGTCCACACCCTCCAGCACCACCAGCGCCCCGCGTCTGCACGCCATGGCCAGGGCGGCACGCGCCACAACCGTTACCACTCTTGGAGAGACAGGCGCGGGAAGGAGGAGTGTCTGCTTCCGGAGAACCATAGAGAGCCACGCGGGGACAGTTTGGACAGAAGGGGCTGCCCCAGGCCTCCAAGGCGGAGCCCCACCCCATCTGCCTAGCCCCGCCGGGGGGCAAGAGCACACGGACGGGGCCCAGGATTTGCCTAGAGCACCTGCCTATCGGCAGCTACACAGGGGGCGCCCCACTGGCGCCGGGGCCCCCTATCCTTAGACGAGGGGCTGTGGGGGAGACACTGCTGCGGCCCCGGGCTCGGCTGTGGGGGTGACAGCTACCCTTGCCCTAGACGGGGGTGGGGGAAGAGTTACTGGCTGTCGGGGGGGGGGGGGGGGGGTTGATTACAGGCGGTCACTGCCCCAGGCAGGGGGCGAGTTACAGGTTGTCGTTGTCCCGGGCTGGGAAGAGAGGAGGCTGTCACTGCCACGGGGTGGGTGGGGACGAGAGGCTGTCACTGGTCCGGGGGGAGAGGGGGTTACAGGCGGTCACTGCCGCAGGTTGGGTGTATGTGTGTGAGAGAGAGAGGTTGTCACTGCCCCCGGGGTGGGGAGAGGAGAAGTTGTCACTGCTGCGGACGTGGTGGTGGGGTTACAGGCGGTCACTGCTCCGGGCTGGGGGCTAGTTACACGTTGTTATTGCCCGGGGCTAGGGAGAGGGGAGGCTGTCACTGCCACGGCGGGGCGGGCTACAGGCTGTCACTGCTCCAGGCTGGGTCGGAGAACAGGCTGAAGGGAAGGTGTGTCTGCATGGAGGAAGGCGGGTGGCGCGCGCATGCAGGGACCACCTCCCAATCCTTGGGTGACACCTGCCCCTTCCCCCTTTGGCGCCTGTGCCGTTGCCCCGCCTCCTTATTGATATACAGCTGGCGGGGTCCCGGGCGCCCAATCAGCGGCGGCAGCTCCTGAATATGGAATGAGGCCGGGGCTGCGGCCCTTGTCATGCGGGCCCGAGCGACGAGGGAACAGCGCGGCAGGGAGCGGGGCACAAGATGGCGACAGCCATGTACCTGGAGCACTATCTGGACAGTGAGTGGCGGGCCCGGCGCGGGGAGCGGGGCGCCACACCACCTGTGGCGTGAGGGGGAACGGGGACAGGCGCCAGGGAGGGGGCGCTTGCGGGGGGGAGAGTCCCCACGGCGGGGGGAGCGGGGGCGGTGACACCGCCCAGTTCGGGAGGGGGAGGAGCTTGGCGCGAACGCTGTTGTTACTGCACCTGACTGCGGGAATTATAACTGCGTCACTTACCGCGGGGGTGTGGTCTCTTGTGCGTCATCAACCGCGTCTCTTGCGCGAGAGGCGCGTGCTTGTGTCATTACCTGCCGAGGGCGGAAGCAGTTCAACCTCTTTTCTTTAGTGCCCCTCCCTTGTTCCTGGGACAGCTGTTGTTCTCCGGGCTGCCCCCCACCCCATTGCCTGCCTCTGCTCTTTCTCCCCTCCCCAGGGGCGGCTCCAGGCACCAGCGCACCAAGCGCATGCCTGGGGTGGCAAGCCGTGGGGGCGGCCTGCCTGTTGCTGTGAGGGCTCCAGTCAGGCTGCCTTCGGCAGCTTGTCTGCAGGAGGTCCGCTGGTCCTAGGGTGACCAGATCACCCAGGTTAAATATTGGGACGCGAGGGGGAGGGCGGAGGGAAAAAAAAAACGAAGGCAGAGCAAAAAAACAACCCCCCCCTTCCTCCTCCTTCCGCAAGCGCTGGAGGGAGGCCCCGGAGACGCAGGGGGAGCCCGGGACCGGGGTGAGTGAGAGTCCGGCCTGGCCCCGAGTGCAGGCAGGACTTAGTCAGGCGGTACCGGGAGGGAGGGTAGGGGGGCGGCCCGCGGGGCCAGGCGGCGGCTGTTCTTCCCACCTGGGCAGCAGGACTTGAGAGCAGCCGCTGCTGCAGCTCCTACTGCCGCGGCCGGAGGAAGCGGCCATGGCGCTCGGCGGCGCCCGGGCCTGCCTGTTGCGGGGACCCAGCAGCGCGCACGCTGCGCACGCCCAGTCGCATCTGGGCTGGCTGCCCAGCTGGTGCAATCCCGCGGGCGGCCCTGGAGTGGGGGCAGCAGGCCCCAGCCCCCCTGTCCCGCTCGGGTCCCGCAGGGGAACGAACGGGGCTGGGCTGCCGATGCCTCCGCCCCGGGGCCGCCCGCGGGATTGCACCAGCTGGGCTGCCAGCCCAGACGCGACTGGCCAGGGGCTGGGCGTGCGCGCTGCTGGGTCCCCACAACAGGCCCGGGCACCAGAGCCGCAGCCGCCGAGCGCCATGGCCGCTTCCTCTGGCCGCGGCAGTAGGAGCTGCAGCAGCGGCTGCTCTCGAGTCCCGCTGCCCAGGTGGGGAGAACAGCCGCCGCCTGGCCCTGTGGGCTGCCCCCCTACTCTCCCTCCAGGTACCGCCCGACTGAGTCCTGCCTGCGCTCGGGGCCAAGCCGGACTCTCACTCACCCCGGCCCCGCGCTCCCCCTGCGTCTCCGGGGCCTCTCTCCAGAGCTTGTGGAGGGAGAAGGAATGGCGTGCTTGGGGAAGAGGCGGGGATTTGGGGAGGGAGCCAATGGGGGAAGGAGGGGACGGAGTCGGAGCGGGGCGGGGGGGCACGAGCCCTTCTGGGCTCCGGAGCCTTTGCTTGTTTGTCCAGTGTCCCGACCTAACATTGGTCGGGATGCGGGACAAACAAGCAAATATCGGGACAGTCCCGATAAAATCGGGACATCTGGTCACCCTAGCTGGTCCCGCAGTTTCGGCAGCAATTCAGCGGTGGGTATGCCGAAGGCGCAGGACCAATGGACCTCCTGCAGGCATGCCGCCGAATCCGCATTACCAGTGGACCTCCCGCAGGCATGCCGCCGAAGGCTGCCTGACTGCCGTGCTTGGGGTGGCAAAATACATAGAGCTGCCCCTGCTGACACCCATCTCCTGCCTGCCTCAGCTCCCCTTCCCTTCCTTATGGGTGGGGCCTACCAATTTAATGGCCATGAGAAGTGCATCACAGACCACGAAATCTGATCTTTTGTGTCCTTTTACCCTACACTATACAGATTTAATGGGGTAGACCAGCGGTTCTCAAATTGCAGGCCCTGACCCAAAAGGGAGTTGCAAGGGGGGGTCACAGTATTGCCACTCTTACTTCTGCGCTGCCTTCAGAGCTGGGCAACCAGAGAGCGGTAGCTGTTGGCTGGGTGACCAGCTCTGAAGGCAGCACCCTGCCAGCAGCAGCACAGAAGTAAGGGTGGCAATACCATGCCATGCCATCCTTATTTCTTTGCTGCTGCTGGCGGCGGCGCTGCCTTCACAGCTGGGCTCCCAACCAGTGGCCACCGCTCTCAAACTGCCCAGCTCTGAAGGCAGCGCCGCCGCCAGCAGCAGTGCAGAAGTAAGGGTAGCAGTACTGCAACCCCCCTACAATAATCTTATGCCCCCCCCCCCCCCACACACACACACACAACTCCTTTTTGGATCAGGATCCTTACAATTACAACACTGTGAAATTCAGATTTAAATAGCTGAAATCATGACATTTACGATTTTTAAAAGCCTATGACCATGAAATTGATGAAAATGGACTGATTTTGGTAGGGTCCTGCTCATGGGGGCTGCCCTTGTTCCCCAGCTCCCCCTCCCCATGGGGGCTGCCGCAGCTTCCCCAGCCTATGCCGGGGCTTGTTACGTTATAGTATGCAGTCCAGACCAATGAAGAGTTGTCACCTCTTATTCTAAAACCTTAAGTGCCTTAAAGGTTTGCCACTGTAGCTTTCTGGCTGGGATACCCACAGTCAGCAACAAGCATGCTCCCTGTGTCTGCGTGTTGCGCAGTCCTGGTCCAATGCTTTGAATCCAGGAGTCTGCCTACAATACCATACTTCCACCAGTATTGGTTAACACCTGGTAAGGTGATGCCACACTCTCTCTAGCCCCAAATTTCTCCAGAAATATGTGTTCTGAAATGTCAATCCTGACCTGGAATAATCGAAGGAATGGTCAGGTTTGTTGCTCTTTTGAAGAGTCAGTATCCAATAGTTTGTTACTTTAAGTAGTTACCAAACAGTTCAGTTCAACAGCAATGGGTTGATTTAGATTAAAAATAATAAAACAAGTATAAGAATGCAAGTATAAGAACTAAAGTCAGAAATAGTTACACAAGAAATAAAGATAAAACACTTTCTAGTAACTAAAATCTAACTAGCTTGGTTCAAGGTAAAATCCTCACCACATTTCCATCAAGATGGCTGACCAAACCCATCAGAATCTATCCCCAAAAGTCAAAGGGCTGGTATCTTTGGGCAAGTCCACACTACAAAATTAAGTTGACCGAAGTTATGTTGATGTATAGCCACAACAGGAATTGAATCAGTTTTACACATCCACACTTTCACTCTATGCATCCGAAGAAGTGAGGTTTTTACCCACGAAAGCTTATGCCCAAATAAATCTGTTAGTCTTTAAGGTGCCACCAGACTCCTTGTTGTTTTTGTAGATACAGACTAACACGGCTACCCTCTGATACTTGACATCCACACTGTGTTCCTTGTGTGAGCGGTGCGCGTCCTCACCAGGAGCGCTTGCGCTGATTTAACTGCCAGTGTGGGGCATTGTGGGATGATTTCTGAAAGGCAGCAACAGTCAATGTAAGCAACGCAGTGTCTACGCTGATACTGCATCGATATAACTACATTGACTTAAGCGCTATACTTCTTGCAGAGGTGGAGTTATTAAGTTGGGCAAGTTACATTGTTGGGAGCTACATTTTAGTGTTGATGCTTAGAGTTAGGTTGACGTAAGCTGCCTGTCGTCGTCTTTGGTGAAAGATAGATAACTTGTGGGTTGTTCCTCTTTTATAGTTTAGTGAACCTTTGAAATAGATTCTTCTGAGGGTAACCCCTATATAAAGTTCATTCAAGCTGTGAGGAAGGCAACATGCAGTCTCCTGTGATTGGGTGCATGCAGGGCCGTCCATAGCAATTCTGGGGCTCTACACAACCCCACCATGGGGAGGTGGGGGACAGGCCTCTGTGGGGAGGAGCGGGGGGGCTGGCCCCAGGCCTCCGCAGTGGGGGACAGGCCCCAGGCCTCCCTGGGGGGATGGGGCTGGCTTGGGAGGCAGGGGGGAACCACCCCCCAGCACTCACCGGCGGCGGGGAAGGGGCGGGGGCGGAGCAGGACGGGGGCCCTGGGGAAGAGCCGGAGCAGAGGCTGGAGTAGCATGCAGCTGTGCAGGGCACCAGGAAATGTGGTGTCCCAAATTTCCTGGTGCCCTGCGCAGCTGCGTACTTTGCATATGGGTAAGGACGGCCCTGGGTGCATGTGAGTATTTTGCCATGTGTTTTTTCAAACACACCTATTGAAAGTTTAAGAGGAAATAAAACAAAAGGGAAGGATTCAAGGGAGTTTGCCCAAGTCTTATCTTCTGAATCTTCCTTTCTGTCATATGTAACTTTCAGTCCATGGGTCTGGCTGAGCTGGAAGTGGCAGCATGACATGAGGAGACTTATTCATGTTACAGAAATGAGTCCAAATACAAAGATATTGTACCTGTGTAGCTCCAAAGCAGAAGTTTTGTTCCTTTGCAAGTTTAATTACAACTTTTTAAAAAAGGAGTGCAGAACTGGCATTTAAATTTCTCTGCTTCCTTTAAGCCATAGAAAATGCAGTCTCCTGGTGAGGGAAATTTCTTGCTTGGGTTGTCTGCTGAAATTATTTAGTTCCTTCCCCCTCCAATGTAATTGGATGAGCATGAAACATGTACTTGTCTATCTCCTTCCCCACTGTGATAGTGTGAGGTTTGCCTCTACCCCTTGTTAACCTGATGGGTCTGTTTATGTGATAATGTAAATACAAAGTACTTAGGCAGTGACTCCCTACCAGGTGGAAAAACTACAGTCCTTTGTCTAGGGTGGAGTATCTCCTGCTTGGCTGGCAAACACAATTTAAGAATTGTAATTTCAGTTTATGTCCATAATTTTGCATCACTTGCTTGCACCTATCTTACACAATGATATTAATCAGTGAGTCATGAGCTTTTCATTGGCACCTTGCATGACACTTACCAGATATAGTTCATGACATTGAACAATTGTTACAGTAGAACTGGTTAAGCCAGCTGCAGTTCATTACCAGCTATCTGGGTGCCCCTTTGCTCTTGGGTTCTTAATGTCACAGGGCTACACTCCCCCTACAGTAGCAGTCCTAGTTCCCACAGCTTATATGGGGGCTGCATAATAGCAGTCTTCAGATACTTGCAAGGCTGTCATAAAAAAGATGCAGAAAAGTTCTTCTCTTTTGCCACAGAGGGCAGGACAAGAGGCAGTGGGTTCAAACTACAGCGTAGCAGATTTAGATTAAATCTCAGGAAAAACTTCCTAACTGTAAAAACAGTAGGACAATGAATCAGACTGCCTCAGGAAGTCTGGGAAGCCCCTTTACTGGAGGTTTTCAAAAGGAGACTGGATAGCCATCTGTCTTGGATGGTTTAAACACAACAAATCCTTCATCTTGGCAGAGGGGTTACTCCGGGGGGGAATATTTGAAAATTCTGCGTATTCTATTTGTCAAAATAACACAATATAATCATGCCAGTTACAATTATTTTAGTAATTTATTTCAAAATATTTGTCAGCAAATATGTCTGTAACAATACAGACAAAAACAAATTCTGGTAATTTTTTTTGACAGATCCCTTACTAGGCATATTAATACACAATTTTGTGTAATTCATTTAAATTACAAAACAGACCTGTATTTCCTGCACCTGTCAGAAGCAGTGCAAAGGCTTGAGGGAAGCAGGGGTAACAGAGGAGCTGAAGGAAAGGGAAGGAGCCTGGGAGTGAACCTGGAGGGGGCTGGGTGTGAGTGGGAGGTTTTTCTTTGGGGTTGGGGTGGTATTGTTAGGGTGTTGGGAAGCCTCCCCCATGCAGTCCCTGGCTGACCCCACGCCTCTCCCATTCAGTCAGGCACGTCTGCCCCTGTCCATGCACCCCCCCATCCCCATGGATCTCTGCAGCCACCCTCCCCTGTCCCCAGGCTCAATGCTGTCACTCCACTAGGTGCTGAGCTCATGCTCCAGTCTGTCCCCCCACTAGCCATTCTGAACATCAGTCTGTGACACCCCTCCCCCCCTCCCCCCATCAGCCCTGTGTGCCCCACTCTGTCCTAATGTGGCTCCGTGGGCAGGGTGCTGTGATGAACTCTACTCCTGGGGGAATTCTGCCACACTGGGCATAGAATTTTGTATTTTCCCACATTAAATACATTTTGCCTAAGAAGTGTTGCAGTTCCGTGTTTTGCTCACCAGAGGCCACTGTGGCGCTAGAACAGCGGGTATGAATGCAGCTGGCTGTTCTGGTGCCACAGCGGTTTCTGGTGGGCAAAAGGCAGGACTGCAGCACTTAGGCAAATGTTTTGTATGCGGGAAAATACAAAATTATGTGACTAACAAATTTATTAGAGCATAAGCTTTATAAGGTGCCACAAGTACTCCTGTTCTTTTTGCGGATACAGACTAACACGGCTGCTACTCTGAAAATTATGTGAGACAGATTAATTCTGCGTGTCCGCAGATGAGCAGAATTCCCCCAGGAGTAGGGATTAGACTAGATGACCCTTGTGGTCCCTTCTAACCATGTGATTCTAAGATAACAGAAAGTTATAAATAAGTTTGTGTAACAAAGAGTGGTGGAAGCCATATTATCCAGTGCTGAAGGGGACTGTGATGAAATCCTCCCGATGAGCTTCCCACTTGCAATTGATCACAACTTGCTGAGTGTTTTGCCTAATAAAAATGTGGTAGACCCATCTGTTGAGTAAATGGATTTCAATCCAATAAGGGGCTGTCTCTACATCCCCAGTTCTTTACAGACTCTCTCTCCACTCCTCTTTATAAAAGTGTTCCTCTCCTGGTGTAGCTGTTTCTCATAGATTGCAGGGCCAGAAGGAACCCCTGTGATCATGTATTCTGACCCACTGTATGACACAGGCCATAGAACTTCCCCAAAATAATTCCTAGAGCAGATCTTTTAGAGAAACATCCAATCCTGATTTACAAATTGTCAGTGATGGAGAAT
Source organism: Terrapene triunguis (assembly GCF_002925995.2). Taxonomy (NCBI): domain Eukaryota; kingdom Metazoa; phylum Chordata; order Testudines; family Emydidae; genus Terrapene; species Terrapene triunguis. The sequence goes on along the minus strand of NW_020665188.1, from coordinate 4,982,288 downwards.
CTACCATAACCCTTGGTAAGTTATTCCAGAAGTTAATTACTCTCACTGTTAAAAACGTATGCCTTATTATCAGGCTGAATTTGTCTAGATTCAACTTCTAGACGCTGGATCCTGTTATATCTTTGTCTGCTTGCTTGAGGAGCCAATTGTTAAATATTTGTTCCCCGAATAGGTTCTTATAAACTGTAATCAAGACACCACTTAACCTTCTCTTTGTTAATGTAAACTGATAATGTAATGTAAACTCAAGGAGCTCACTCACTAGAAGGCACATTGTCTAATCCTTTAATCATTCTTGTGACTCTTTTCTGAATCCTCTCCAATTTATCTTCTTTCTTGAACTGTGGGCATCTGAACTGGATACCTCTAACAGCGGTTGCACCAGTGTCAGCTACAGAGGTAAAATAACCTCCCTGCTCCTACTCAAGATTCCCATTATTGTGGGTCTGTGACCAGGGTCCAAGGGGGAGGTCACACTGAGGTTACTCAAGTAGGGCAAACTGCAAAGAATGGGGCAGACAATCCCCAAAGCTGGTGGTTATTTTAATACTTAGATTCACCAAGATAGCAACAAAACAGTTTCCGCAGTAGCTTACTGGTTACACAGAAGCCAAAACACAGTTCCCTGAAAAGCAACCCAGCAGTTGGGCTCCCTCCCAGACAGCCAAGTCAAATATGAAGGTTCTATCAATCACAAACGATTGGACACATTACCTCCCAGGTTAATATTTCAGATCTTACACAAATACACACTTACAGCCAATTCTTACTAACTAAATTAAAATTTATTAATAAAAGAAAAGAGAGTATTGGTTAAAAGATCATTATACCTACAGACACGATTACAGTTCTATCAGTTTCATAGCGAGCTTTGGAGTTGCAAAGAGTTCTTAGAATAAGTCCATAGGTTCAGTCCAATGTTCCATACCAGAGTGATCCAAGTTAAATTGGAAACCTCATCTTGTAGCTCAATGCTTCCCCTGATAAAGCATAAGCAGATTTGAGATAAAAAGGATCAGGACCCAAGAGCCCTTTATACAGGCCTCCTCTTGACATCAGGGTATCCTCAGGTGAACAACAGGCAATCATCGCAACTTTGAAGTAGATCTATTTCCCAAGCATCACTAGTAATGAGCTACACGGATTAATATAAGGCAATTGCCTATCTTCCACCATTTGCAGGTGATATGCTATATAATTCAAAGAGAAATCAATACAGTGATATCACTATATTTACAGTTCATTTAAATGTTAAGATCTTTTGATCTCAGAATTAACAGAATACATACAGCATAGTCAGGAACTGTTAGATTACATTGTCAACCTCTAACAATATGTATGTAAACACACAAATTATCTACCAATATGTCTCTAAAGGTTGAATCTGGGTCAATTAGCCTGCAAGCTGCTCCTTCCTGGCCATGTGTCAGAGTTATCTGCAACTTTTATTAGTGATAATTTTATGTTTTCTTCCAGGTCATTGATAAAAATGTTAAATATGATGAACAGATCCCTGGGGGACCATACTAGAAACACACCCGCTTGATGATTCCCCATTTATAATGACATTTTGAGATGTAGCAGTTAGGCATTATTTAATCCATTTAATGTGTGCCATGTTAATTTATATCATTCTAGTTTTTTAATCAAAATGTTGTACGATACCAAATTAGATGCCTTCCAGAAGTATGTTACATCAGCATTGTTTCTTTTAGCAACCAAACTTGTAATCTCATTAAAAAAGATATCAAATTAGTTTGACAGGATCTGTTTTTCATTAACCCATGTCGACTAGCATTAATTATATTATCCTCTTTTAATTATTTATTAATCAAGTGCTATATCAGCCGCTCCATTATTTTGCTTAGGTCCAATGTCAGACTGACAGGCCTATATTATCCTGGTTATCCTTTTAAAATATTTTGCCCAAAATTAGCTTTCTTTCAGCATTCTGCAACTTCCCCAGTGTTCCAAGATGTATTGAAAATTAAAAATAATGGTCCAGCGAGCTCCTTAGCCAGCTCTTTAAAATTCCTGGGTACAAGTTATCCAGAGATGCTGATTTTAAAATGTCTAACTTTAGTAGCTGTTTATCATCCTACTGAGATGCTAGTTTATTGAACACTTCTGCCTTTTCTGCATTATTATTGATAATTTTAACATTTCCATCTAGTAATGGATCTGTACCATTGTTAGGATTTCTTTTGTACCCAATACACTTGAAAAACTCCTCCTTTTCCTCAACTCTGCTGACTGTAGATTTCTCCTTCTGTCCCTTTTTGTTTCCTTTATAAACCTTCTATAATTTTTAGCTTCTGATTTACATTTACATTCATTATTATCAGATTCACCTTACTTCAGTTTGTTCCATTTAAAAAAAAAAATTATATAGATGCCTTCACTTCTCTGTAAACCAGCCTTAGTCTGGACTCAGCCCTTGCCTTTCCCTCAGCTCAGTTCCTTTGTCTCTTCAGGTACTTTCAGCAGTCTTTCTTCTTGGGCAGGAAGGCATTGGAGAAGAGTCCTGTTTGCCTTACTCCCCAGCCTTAAATAGAATTTACATAAGGCAGGAAGCCTTTGTCTTCAGTGGAAAAGTACCAGCAGTGTCCAAGGTGGTACTTTGTACCAGGTGACATTATCACCTGACCTTGTAGTGTCAAAGCAACCATGAAACCAGATTTATTTGCAATGTCCACAGGAAGGAACTGCCCCGAAGATGGGAGATCCACATCTTCGAAGACTCATTGTCTTTCCCTAATGGCCCATTAAGGCTGATTGCTTACTGTCTGGTGGATGTTTCCCAAGCACATACCCACACAGTTGTAATTGTTACATAGACAATATTCCTAACTTTAGATGCAGAAATGATACATGCATACTATTTGGATAAACACATTCAGTAAATCATAACCTTCCAATGATACCTCACTTGACCCATCTTGCATGAAACATAACTTAGTTATGCCATATTCATATCATAACAATATTTCAATGAAGAATATGGAGTGTAACGTCACAAATGGAGCTCATCTTCTCGCCACCCTTCCCTGGACAGACAAAAGTATAGTCAAATTCTTGGCTGCATCAAAGTCTTGGGGTGTCAAGATTGAGCAAGAGTTATGTTTCCCAATCCAGTTGGCAATTTCAGATTGCAGTTCCACTTATCCAGGTGAATTTTAGGATTTTCTAGTAGTATAAATGTAATCCATTTGAACATTTTCAAAAGTGGCCTATGATTTTGGTTACCTCTATCTTTAGGTACCCACCTCGAACTTGACTTTCAGAAGTGCTGAACACTCCCCATTTTCTCCAGTTAAGTCAATGGGAGCTTTGGATGCTCAGTGTCTCTTAAAATTGGGCCTAAATTTTCACAAGTTGGGTAGCCAAAAATTGAGGCACCCTGAATCATGGCATTACTATTCTTGATGCATGGGGGAGTGCCCACTTTCCTTGTGTCTACGTAATCTTATGCCAAAAAGACTGAAATGAAATAGACATGTTACTGATTATAACCACTGTCCCCAATCCTGCAGAGATTTACTCACATGCTTAATTTTGTGCACTATAAGTAGCTCTGTTGATTTCAGTGGGACTCTTCATAGTGTGTAAAGTTATGCATGTGTTAATCATTGCAGGATCAGGGCCTTCACATTGTCAAGGCTTTCTTTGCAATAGGAAGGGTTAGAATCTTCATTTTATTTATGTTTATTTTAACCAAAATCTTAGATTCTTGAGAGCACAGCAAGCTCCATAGAAACTTCTGTATCTCAGTGAACATATATGGTTATTGTCATAATTGTGGCTAGTTATCTTCATAACTGTATATCACTAGGTGGTGAGTGTAGCTCCTTTTTGTTATACATGATGGGCATCAGATCAATGTTCTGTATCAGAGATAACAATTCATACTTTAATGGAGGGGAGGATGGACTGCAATCTCTGTGCCTTTTTGTTTCAGGTATTGAAAACCTGCCCTGTGATTTGCGAAGGAACTTCCAGCTGATGCGTGAACTGGATCAGAGAACAGAAGGTATGCTAAGATATTCCAGTAAGCAGTCAGAATAGAGATCCTTCATCTGAAGGATCATAACAGTCCCACTGGGGCTTGGCATGACTATGAGGTATGGAAGAGCAAAGCTTTGGCTTTGGAGACAAGATTTACCTATGCTGTAAAGGTACAAATGCTAATGTACTCACATAGTAAATGTGAGAACTTATACTCTCCTTCTTTCCAAGTTCTAGTCAATAAATCAAACCAATGGACTTTTATTATAGATTGATTTTTTTGACCAGTTATATCCGTTTATTATCAAATTGTTCCAGTAGCAATGCCTCACTACATATAGGTGGAGAGTTTTTCTTAATCTTTATTCTACAACATTTTATTTTGTGATAGATTCAGGTGGCAGCATTTATACTTTTGGAGGTCACATATAAGTATATACTCGATCATAAGCCGGTTCGTTTGTAAGCCGACCCTCCCAAGATGGATAAGTAAAAATGGAAAAATTTTTATGACCCGTTCATAAGCCGACCCTATAATTCAGGGGTCAGCAAACTTTGGCTCCTGGGCCATCAGGATAAGCCGCTGGTGGGCCGAGATGGTTTGCTTACCTCGTGTCTGCAGGTATGGAGGTAAACCTAAGTAAACAGTGTCCCAGCACACCAGCTGTTTACCCTGACGGGCCGGGACAGCAACTGGTGGGGAAATTTTTTGCGGGGGAGAAGCTGGAGGTCAGGGAAGTAACCCCTGTGACTACCCCCCACATGACCCCACCCCTAGCCCGGGACCCCCACACTCTCCCCATCCCATCCCTTCCCACCTTATCTGGGGAGGGCCAGGGGAGGATGTCTCTGGCCTGGCTGGAGCTGCTCTGGCAGGGTGGGCAGCACGGCCACAGCCTGCTCTGGCAGGCAAGACCAGGCAGCGCAGCCGCAGCATGTTCCAGCGGGCTGGGCCAGGTGACATGGCCGCAGCGTGCTCTGGTGGGCCAGGCGGCGCGGCCGCAGCCTGCTCTGGGGGGCCGGAGGGGGGGCGGCGAGCGGCACAGCTGCAACCTGCCAGCCCCAGAGCTGCAGCTGCTTCGGAGGCCAGGGGGAGAGCAGCATGGCCAGAAGCGGAGAGACTCTGGCCCTGCCTCTTCCCTTCTGGCTGTGCTGCCTCTGTTGGGGGGAGTGGCTGTGTCCCACCTCTCCCTCTCTATACCGGTTCATAAGCCGATCTCCTTCTTTGGTGCTTCCCTTTTTTACTAAAAAAATTCAGCTTATGAACAAGTATATACGGTAGCTTCTTCTAGTGTCTGTCCATATATAAATATACCCTATAAAACTGACGTGAACACTGCATGGATGTCATCATAACAGAGGAGGGAAAGTATGTGTAACCTGATGGCAAAGTAGTAGAATATTGCATATCTTGTGAGACATTCGTGTTTAATTTTTGGATCTGAGCTTTCAAACAGTGTATGGCTGTTATTGCCAAATGGGTTTCCTTTCTGTTGAAATGGCACTGGAAGGAAAGGGAGATGGCAGCACAGAAGTTAGAAAATTCTCATACTCCGAATGAAGCTGAAGAAATGTTGAAACCCATGAACTGGAGTCAGTGAGTTCAGTTCTGATCTCACACAGTGTAAATCAAGAGTAGCTCCACTGAGGTCAGTGGAATTGCACTGGTGAAAACTGCTGAGTGCAGTATCAGATCTGGGTAGGGTGAATCCTTTTTGTGATTTCCTAAAAAGGATATATATATTAGTTTTTGAAGGGGTTCAGGCACTATGGTAATTGGGATCATAAGGTAAGTACAATCGCTAGCTAGAAAGTATTTCATTTATTAAATTAATTCTCATGTAATTGTACTGTCTGTTTTCTTTTCAGATAAGAAAGCAGAAATTGACAGCCTTGCAGCAGAGTACATTTCAACAGTGAAGCACTTGTTGCCAGAGCAGCGTGTGGAATACCTCCAGAAGATTCAGAACGCTTATTGTAAATGTAAAGAGTACAGTGATGACAAAGTGCAGCTAGCCATGCAGACCTATGAGATGGTGAGAATTAAGTGCACATGTGCTGTGATTGTGTGGTCAGTGAGATTCTTGCAAGTGTAATCATAAACTAAGAAGGAGCTTTTGAGTTTTTTGCTGAAGTATCTATATTTGGGTTGACTCTGTTACTGACAGAGCAGACACATTCTTTTCTGTTTTATCATTGTCTTACCAAGAAAACTCCAGTTTTCCTTTTGTTCTGTTAGGTTGTGTGTCAAACGAACTTCCATTGTGAGTAGCCCACAGCTATATGGTTTGTTAGTCGCTGCTGTGATTTGTACTGCCCATCTACAGTGTAATATAGCACCAGCAACTTGAAATTGCTCCCATTCTTTGCTGTTTCCCATTGCATTTGTTGAGTTGACATCAAAGATGCTGTTGGTAAAGTCCAGGGAATATGAAGGATTATGGGAAAGAGTCTGTCATTACTTTAGTATCTAGATGAGTCCATAGGACAGATATGCACAGGGAGCATGAATGTAAGCTTTCCTGCACTATCCCAGCCATCTGCCTCAACCTTGACCTGGCGGGTGAGATAGGAAAGTAGTTAATTCTTAATCTTTGTCCCAAGGACTGGCTTAGACTGCCAAACACGATGTCAGTTGAGATGGTGGTTCTTGAAGTATGTTCACTAGTTTTGGAATCAAGCCAGAACTCATTTCAGGCTGATTAATAGTAACAACTTCTGATCCTTGCTGACTTCATTCAGTTTTGAATTAATAAACCAGAATCGAAAGACTCTGTCCCATTACAAAACCCCTGAGCTGTGCAGTCCCCCAGTATTAGTGATGTAGTATTCTTGGGGGTTTTAAATAAGTGCTGTTGAAAGATTCCAGATTGATAGCATTGGAGTCCTCTCTTTATCCACAGCACAGGCAGAGTTTTCTCTTGTCACTCCAATATTATGCCTTAGCCCTGACATTAGAATGATCATCCCTAAAGGCAAGCAAGTTGTTCACCAGCCCATTTGACTCTGACCTCTTTTCAGAAATTGCTACCACTGTCTCTTGTGATGAAGACACCTGCCCATAGGGACTGGAGTGAGACCAGCCCAATTTCACATAGACCGCAGAACAGGTGTCAGTACTAACTTTCAAATGCTATCATCTTGGCAAGTTTGATTCCAATCCATCATGCCATTCAATCCTCCTCTAGTAGTAATATTTTATTAGGTGATTATTTTTATTTAAAGACTGTTGTCGCACTCTGTATTGATGCTTCATTTATAAATAGTTCATAAAGAGTTAGTACATGATTATTAAATGTTTAATTGTTTGCTTTTAACTGGGGCTTACATCCATCTGTGATAACCATCTATAACGTGCTTTGAACCATCTATAACACATACTACTCATGTCTGCAACATGTTTATAACATCTATTAATACTTTATTAACCTATTATAAATAACTTATAACATACCCTTTATTGTAAAGTGTAACCGCATATCGATCCAAGGAATCATAGAATCTCAGGGTTGGAAGGGACCTCAGGAGGTCATCTAGTCCAACCCCCTGCTCAAAGCAGGACCAATCCCCAAATAAATCATCCCAGCCAGGGCTTTGTCAAGCCTGACCTTAAAAACCTCTAAGGAAGGAGATTCCACCACCTCCCTAGGTAACCCACTCCAGTGCTTCACCACCCTCCTAGTGAAAAAGTTTTTCCTAATATCCAACCTAAACCGCCCCCACTATAACTTGAGACCATTTCTCCTTGTTCTGTCATCTGCTACCACTGAGAACAGTCTAGATCCATCCTCTTTGGAACCCCCTTTCAGGTAGTTGAAAGCAGCTATCAAATCCCCCCTCATTCTTCTCTTCTGCAGACTAAACAATCCCAGTTCCCTCATCCTCTCTTCATAAGTCATGTGCTCCAGCCCCCTAATCATTTTTGTTGCCCTCCACTGGACTCTTTCCAATTTTTCCACATCCTTCTTGTAGTGTGGGGCCCAAAACTGGACACAGTACTCCAGATGAGGCCTCATGAAAGTCGAATAGAGGGGAATAATCACGTCCCTCGATCTGCTGGCAATGCCCCTAGTTATGCAGCCCAAAATGCCGTTAGCCTTCTTGGCAACAAAGGAACACTGTCGACTCATATCCAGCTTCTCGTCCACTGTAAACCCCTAGGTCCTTTTCTGCAGAGCTGCTGCCTAGCCATTCAGTCCCTAGTCTGTAGTAGTGCATGGGATTCTTCCATCCTAAGTGCAGGTTTCTGCACTTGTCCTTGTTGAACCTCATCAGGAAGGGCATGCTTAGTAAGGGTGAGTTGTCTCAGTGTGCCCTTCTAGAATAGCTGGGATTTTTTTGGTGGGTTGGTTGAAGTTTTTTTCAGCCGTGTAGTTTCTCTCCCATGCAGGTGGATAAACACATCCGACGGCTGGATGCAGACTTGGCACGATTTGAAGCAGATCTGAAGGATAAGTTGGAAGGCAGTGACTTTGAAAGCCCTGGAGGTCGAGGCCTGAAAAGTGCGTGAGTTATTTTTAATGTGACCACACCATCTCGCTCAGTGCTGGAAAACCTTGCTGTAAATATGCATATCCAGTGTAGGGCAGAAGGGCTGTGATGGAGCATGCATTACTTTTTTTTGAAGCTTTGGTGTGTGGGTTTTTTTATTTAATTTAATTTAATGCTTTTAAAAGGTTTAGGTAATTTTGACAAGGTGCCACCATTTGGTGGGCAGAGGAAGAAAGAATCTAGTTTAGAGCCGTCTTAACCGTTCTTGCTGGAAGCTGGTCCCTTGCCTCACTGAGTCAGCACATCCTGAAATAGTCCTTTCTCTAAGTCACTGGTTATAAGCACTGATACAAATGAAGCTGAGTGTGGTGGCAAGAGTCGTATCCACAGTCTGTAGCTCTTAAAACTTTGAAACTAAAGAATCTACTCTGAGTTGAGCAAACTTTGCCTCAGCTGTGCCTTGCCATGAGAAGTAAAAGACATTGTGGTGGGAGAGGATGATTTTCTCATTAAGAAAAAATATTAATTAAAATAAAGTTAGGATTTTATTTCTAACTTAAGAGTCCAATTTAAAATTTAAAAGTAACCTGATGACAATAGGACATTTTAAGAGTTAAAGGAAAATGCCTGTTTCTTTAATATAGATTAGAAATTTTAAATGGCAAAAAGCCAAATTAAATACTGTAAACAATGACTGCTGTACAACTGTTCTTTCCTTTAAATTGCTGAGGACATGGTTTTGAGGTCTGTTTGGTGGGTGCTGGTGATAGCATGTATATGTTGCACCCTGGTTAATAATGCACAGTCCTTGGTTGGAAAGATGTTGAGTGTATTTTTAAAGCACTCTTTTACTAAACGGTTTGTTGAATATACAGTACCAGGCCAAGTTCCAGGTGACTCCTGTGCAACTCTACTGACTTGTGTTATGGGGCTGAACAAGTGGCAAACCAGAACAGAAGTTGGTACTGTTTGTGATATAGTATGTGTAAATCATAAATATGTTTAATATCCAAAGAGCCTTGTACATAAAGAGCCTGCAAAACAGAAGTTTAAAATAATAGGAGCACAAATAAAAGCATCCGATGCTTTTTCTGGGGTGCCCTTAATTTGAAATAATTTTGGCTTTCAGAGGGACGAAGTCAAAAGGACAAGAGAGGCTCCCGAGGTCGAGGCAGGCGAACATCTGAGGAAGATACTCCAAAGAAGAAAAAAATAAAAGGAGGGTAAGAGACAAACAGTCACAGCTTTTGTGGCTTTATGGAAAAGCTTTGTAAATTTGTAAAATACTAAGCCAAACCTTCCTGGCCCTTTTGATGACACTTCCAGCTGAACAGTTTTTATTCCTAGACCATTCTTCTACTCAGACTCCATTTTAAATATGTCCTCTCTTCATGCTTTCCCCTGGCACCAGTGTCAAGATATCTTTGCATTATTAAGTTCTCATACACTGAGCAAGGAGTTAATATGGCTGGAACAGTATCTGTATCTGAGGTGGCAGGAATGCAGTCTCTGTTGCTTTCTGCAAACGTAAAGAAAAGTAGCTTAGCATTTTTGTGTGTGGCCATTTGTATTAGTTTACACTGAGTTGGCTTGCAGATAATGGTGACCTGCTCATTCTGAGGTATATTGTGATGTTGCATCACTCTCCCAGAAATCCTGGGGCATTCTTGGAATCATTTCCTGGTATTTTACATCATAGGGTAGGTATCCTAAATAATCTTGAGTCACCTAATCTAGTCCCTTGAAGCAAGCAGGAAAGAATCTCAAATCTACTTTTCATATGCTGTAATTAACAGGACATTGTCAATTTGAATATTTTGAAAGTGATGACAAAAATAATTCCAGTTTCTTATAAGGCATCCTTAAATAGCATTGCATGGTATCATAAAAATATTATTTAAAAAAATTATAAGGCTTGTATTGCTCCTGTTAATGTCTATAATCGTCTTTTCAGCAAGGAAGAAACTGATTATATGCAAAGTGCTGCCAAATGCATGAATAAATGAACTGGAAAATAGAGGAATATTACATTCTTTCAGTTGTAGCAATCTTGGCTGTTACTTGAAACCAGAGTTCAAAATTTTCGGATAGAATATGATTTTTAAGCTCCTACTGAAAAGGATCGATTCTTGTCACATTCCTGTTGTTTCTAGTTGTTCATCAACTCAATTTTGCTATGCTTATTATTGCTATCTAAATAGTACTCCCTTTATTTGTATGTATTGTATGCTGCAAATTATTCTTCCAGTTCTTTACATTAAACCTCATATAATTTTGTTTTGACCAATGCTCAAAATTATCCAAATCTATTTATATTTTTAATATATTTTCTAAACCGTCATAATTGATTTTAAGCTTAAGATGTATTTAAAGCTAAATTTTCAACTGAAACTAGTTATCTATATGTATATGAAACATACAGTTTTTAATGAGCAAAAGTAATTTGCTCTCACTTAACATTCCGTAGTATTGTTTCCAACACAGTTCTGAGTTTGCTGATACCATCCTGTCTGTTCACCCCTCGGATGTCCTAGACATGCCAGTGGATCCCAATGAGCCCACCTATTGCTTGTGCCACCAGGTGTCCTACGGAGAAATGATTGGCTGTGACAATCCCGATGTAAGTGCCCAAGATGAGTTATACCTCGCAAAGGACATAAAATGCAATAAGAAGAGGTTCTTTAAATACATTAGGAGCAAGGGAAAGAAAAAGGAAAGTGTAGGTCCTCTACTTAGCAGGGAAAGGGAACTAATAACTGATGACATCTAGAAAGCTGAGGTGCTTAATGCCTATTTTGCTTTATTCTTCACTAAAAAGATTAATGAAGACCAGATACTCAACACAATATTGACAACCAAGGAGAAGGCATGCAGGGCAAAATGGGACAGAACAGGTTAAAGACTATTTAGATAAGTTGGATGTATTCAGGTCACCAAAGCCTGATGAAATTCATCCTAGGGTACTTAAGGAACTAGCTGAAGCAATCTCAGAGCTGTTATCAATTATGTTTGAGAACTCCTGGAGGATGGGAAAGGTCCCAGAAGACTGGAGAAGGGCAAACATAGTACCTATTTTTAAAAAGAGGAACGAGGACCCAGAGAATTATAGACCAGTTAGCCTAACTGCAGTATCTGAAAAGATACTGGAGCAAATTATTAAACAATCAGTTTGTAATCACCTGGTGTATAATAGGGTTATAAGAAATAGTCAGCATGGAGTTGTCAAGAACAAATCATGCCAAACCAACTTAATTTCCTTCTTTGATAGGATTGCTGACATAGTGGATGGGGGGAAGCAGAAGATGTGATATATCTTAATTTTAGTAAGGCTTTTGTACAGTTCCACACGTCATTCTCATAAGCAAACTAAGGATATGTGGTCTAGATGAAATTACTATAAGGTGGATGCACAACTGGTTGAAAGACCATATTCAAAGAGTAGTTATCGGTGGTTTGCTGTCAAATGGGAGGGTGAATCTAATGGGGTCCAGCAGATGTCCATCCTGGTCTGGTTCTCTTCAATATTTTCATTAATGACTTGGGTAATGGAGTGGAGGGTATGCTTATAATATTTGCAGATGACACCAAGTTTGGAGGGGGGTGGGTTTGTAATCATTTTGGAAGACAGGTTTAAAATTCAAAATGACTTTCACAAATTGGAGAATTATTGAATTGCATCTTGTTGAATTCAAACCAAAGACAAGTGCAAAATACTTCACTTCAGGAGGAAAAATAAAATGCACAACTACAAAATGGGGAATAACTGGCTAAGTGGTAGTACTGCTGAAAAAAATCAGGGGGTTATAGTGGATCGCAAATTGAATATGAGTCAACAGTGTGATGCAGTTGTGAAAAAGGCTAATATTCTGGGCTGTATTAACAGTAGTGTTGTATGTAAGACATGGGAGGTAATTGTCATACTCTACTTGGCATTGGTGAGATCGCAGATGCAGTACTGTGTCCAGCTGTGGGCCCCACACCTTTGGAAAGAAGAGGACAAACTGGAGAGAGTCCAGAGGAGAGCAACAAAAATAAGAGGTTTAGAAAACCTGGACTATGAGGAAAGGTTAAAAAAACTGGGCATGTTTAGTTTTGAGTAAAGAAGACTGAGGGGGGATCTGATAAATCTTCAAATATGTGAAGGGCTGTTAGAAAGAGGACAGAGATCAATTGTTCTCCATCTCCACTGAAGGTAGGAAAAAAGTAATAGGCTTAATCTGCAGCAAGGGAGATTTAGGTTAGATATTAGGAAAAACTTTCTAACTGTAAAAGTTGTTAAGCTCTGGAATAGGCTTCCAAGGGAGGTCATGGAGTCCCCATTATTGGAAGCTTTTAAAAACAAGTTAGACAAACACCTGTCACGGATGGTTTAGGTTTATTTGGTCCTGCCACAATGTCGGGATTGGATTTTAATTTCTTAAGGTCCCTTTCAGCCCTGGCTTATATTTTTTGAAGGTACACTCTGGATATCTGTTCTTACAGTGCCCTGCATAACTTCACAGCACAAATACATCTGATAAGATAACCTGCATTAGTAGGCCATCCTTTCCTAGTTTTATAAGTGTCTCTCTTTCTTTTTTCCTGAACTGCAGTGTCCAATTGAGTGGTTTCACTTCGCTTGTGTGGACCTCACCACAAAACCAAAAGGAAAATGGTAAGTAGGAGGCACAGGTTCTGTTTGCTGAGTCTCTTCTTGACTGCCTCTCTCCAATCATGAAGAAAATTAAATTCTGACATCTTAACCAATCTTGGTGCATGAATTTTGCTCTCACTAATATAGAAACCATAGCATCATAGAACTGGAACGGACCTCGAGAGGTCATCTAGTCCAGTTCCCTGCACTGGACTAGATGCAGGCTTGTAACATATGTTGTTAGAGAATTGTATTTGTGTGGATGTACACGATACATTAGGAAACGTCTATTCTCATCTCTAAAGGCTGCTTCCATTGAAGTCTGTGGCAAAACTCCCATAGATTTTAATAGGCTTAGGCCATGTCTGTGCTACCGGCTAAATCAGCACCACTGCGATAGATGCAGCAGTGTCAATTTAGCAGGTCTAGTGAAGACGCACTAAGTTGATGGGAGAGCACTCTCCCGTCGACATATGTACTAAACCTCCCCCGGAGGTGGAAGCTGTGTCGCCGAGAGAGTGTCTGCCATGGACATAGCGTGGTATAAACGCCGCTGTAAGTCTACCTAAGTTACGTGGACTTTGGTCACGTGATTTACGTAATTGAACTAGTGTAACTTAGCTCAACTTACAGCGTTAGTGTAGACCAGCCATTAGAATAAGGCCTTAACAGGATATTTCAGGTTGCAAGCATTTACAAGATATCAGCCTAATCAGAACAGTTTACAAAAAAAAAAACCATGTATTTGCACAGCTGTATGTACATCACATTCCTGCATGGCATATTTACTATATAATTGAGGAGCAGCTGCAGTGCTATTGTTAAAATTGGGCGAGTATGTTTGTACTTTCCCCCTGTCTTTGGGAGCTTGTAACTTTTATGAGATTTTTTTCCTTCAGGCTATTTTTTTCCATGTGTGGTCTCATCTCAAAGTGAAGGGGTAATTTATCTGGTTCATCTATTTTTAAGAACATACAAGTTACGGCAAGGAGGTGTCTTTCACACTTTAAAAAATTCAGTTTTTTTCTGTTCAGATACCTAAAACCAGCTTTGTTTTAAAATGGGGCTGAGGACCCCCCTTCTGCCACTTTCACCCTCCAAACACCACAGCTCCTTTGCTAGTTGTTCTAATTTCCTGGACCCATCTCAATGAAACGTCTTTCCCCCATATTTGTGCTCTGTAATATTACAGCATCAACAAAAGAAATTGACGTCCATATAGTGGATTTTCTTCTCCTCCAAAATAGTGAAGAGCTCCCAGGCAAAATATTTATCTGTTGAACCTTAATACTATTCTTTTCTGTCCCTAGGTTCTGTCCCCGTTGTGTTCAGGAAAGGAAGAAAAAGAAGTAAGGAAGGGAAATGTACACTGAATCCAGAAGGAGTTTAATATATTCTTTCTTACATGTTGCAATATTATCTTTGTTTTTGACCTACCTTCCTTCTTGTTTTGATTTGATATTTAATTGTCCAACAGCCAGTTGTAATTCTTATTTAAAAAGATGATGACGACTTGGTGAGGGAGGGTAGGATTTTTGAGAAAGTTGCCACAGGCATTTTATTTAAGTTATTTTCACACAGCACTGACAGCTGTTACTATGAAATACTTGGAGCAGCCCACAGCTGGAATTTTTGCTAATGCATTGGAATCTGTGAAACCGCCTAAGGCATTTCAGGGGAATGAGAAAGCTACATTTTCAGCATGGGGGATTGCCACTACCTAAATAGTGTAGGCATGAAGCTATGCATAATGTATATGAAGGATCTCTATATAACTGCAACCTGCATGAAGTACATTCATACATTTAGGAGTGAAGTCCATTTTTTGTGTGTGTACAGTCCTGTAGCACTGAAGGCAACACGCAGGCCAGTATCTTATTTCCCCAAAGCGAAGTATTATATGTAATTTTGGTGAAGCATGCTCTGTGTATCTGAAGTTACACATCTCTTCTTATTGGGAATTATTTCTGTTTAATTTTGCATTGCTGCCTTTGGACTTGATCCGGCTCCCACATCCAGACCCCTCTTTTGAATTCCTTTCTTCTCTCATAAACATTTGTCCATTCTGGAGGAAAATTGTTTTTAAGTAGCAAGAGATCTGCCCTGGATTGTGTCATAATGACCGTGGTAGCAAGAGCGAGTGCAGACCTTCCTGCCAACATCGCATTTCTCTGGAAATGCTTTAAGTTCTTTACAGTGAAGACAAAAACCTAGTGTGGTGTTATGAAGATAGTGGGGTCAGATTGACTCATGAAATAAAATTAAGGCCTGTTTACATTACTTATCTCTATGTTGCACTTTGGTAAATAATCAGGAAAACAAGTTTTAGGAGGAGAATAATATTGTAATAAGATATAGATTCTTGTGATGGTGCATCAAACCTGAGATGAAGTCATTGACTTTAACCCTATTGCAGTTTTTCTGATTTTAATCAGCATCCATCATGAACCACTGCTAATAAACAGAAGTCCACACAGCAGGAATGTTTTAAAAGGGACATCTTGCTTGTTTGGTGAGAAATCTGCATGCTTTTGATTTGAGTTGCCTTTCAGGTTGACAGATAAAATGTGAATCTTGCTATCATTAGAGTCTCATACCCTACAGTGGAAGGAAGACAGAAATCCAAGAGGAGGAAAAGAAAATATTCCATATAAGTCCCTTATTCTCTTCCCCTCCTCCCTGACCTCTCCCTCAGTACTGAGCTACGCTTAGTGTAGGAACTGAGAAGAGAGATAAAGATGGGTTTGTTGCTTTTGTACTTCCCATATTCTGGGATTCCACTACCTATGGCCACAAGTGGCTGTAATGGTGTAGCCCACTGTATAGACCATTGGAGTGTCAGAAAGGGGCTGCAGTATAACAGAAGCAGGCCCACAGCATTACAACAAAACAGAACAATTAATTCAAAAGACAGGCTTATATAGCACAATTCTAGTTGAAAAAACAAAAAAGATAGTCTTTGTTACAGGAGGACCATTGAATGATGCCCTTTGTGTGCATTTTGTGATGCAAGAATGTAAAACACAACTCCTGCTAAGTCTCCTTTCTTGCAGTCACGCTATTTGCATTTGGCTTTATAGGAGATAGCAGTTAAACAAAAATGTCATAGAAAACCCCTCTTGGTATCAGTGTAGTTATCTGTGAATGTAATTTGATTGTCACATCAGCTGTGGAAAAAAGTGTCTCCGGAGTTCTGTAGTTTAAAATGTGATGTACATATCCCTATTATCACATCACTCCATATGGTATATATGAAGTTTTCATGTTCACAGGACTATGTTTTTTTTGCCATTTTAAAACAAACACACCAAAAATATGTGCACAGAACTTAGCAACAGATTGTTGGAGGGAAGTGGGGAGAAAGCACAATTGCACAAAGCTGGATCTGGGAATGTAGTCAGCCCTTTTTTATGTCTCATCGCAGAGTGTAAGAAGTGGCTCTGCCTCTGTCTGGAGAGTAAAGCTTTTCGCAAATCAGCATGTAGTAAAGTAGCCAGTGAAAAACCCATACCTCATTATCCTGTTACACTGGATTACAAGTAGGAGTGTCACTGTCTTGAAGATTGTAATATTGATGAAGATTCAGGCTCCATTTCCCCATCCATCCAATGATACAATATTGTAGGCAACACTTATTTTTAAAAAATACTTTGTGAAATAACTACCATAAATTGTAATTGTTTGGTTAAACTGATTCTCAAAAGCCAACACATCTCTTTGGAGGTGTTGCTGCATAACCAAGAAGTTACAGATCTATCAATGCAAAGCTGATTACCATAAACTTAGATATAGTTGCTTAGGGCAGCAAATTATTTAGTGATTTTTGTCTGGGTGGTTGTAGCCTGGTAGAATGGATGCTTTCTATTTTAACCAGGGAAGCTAAAGACCTAGAGATAGCACTATATCAGTCCTAAGAAAGAAAGGTATCTATGGGGACCACAAACACTAGGTAAGATGACAGATGTACTTTGGCGCGCAACCTCTCAAATGTATCAGATCATCTGAGTTGGAACAGAGTTTGAGCAATAAAGCTGTCCCACATGGAACACACCCTAACAAACAGAGGTTCTAATAGTTAGTTATCACAGACTTAATAGTATCTGTTTGCCCATTCATTTCTGGGTTTGGGGTTTTTTGCTCCTCTTCAGACAGGAAGATCAGTAGCCTTGATCTTGGTCATTAAAGAATTTTAAAGTCCTGTATTTTGAATGTGCGGTGTTAAATATACATTACCTTTGTGGAGAGGGATGGACAGAACTGTGAGAGATTTAAAAGGAACGTTCCACTAAAGATTATCAAGAAAAGCTTTTTCAGACACCTGTATATTTTGTGGTGTTCAGCTTTATCACAATTCATCCAAATTGGAGATGATGTAACTTTAACCTGAATGTTATATGTTTTATTCTCAAAGGAATTAGATATGTTCCCTTTGTAAATGGAAGAGAATATTATAAATCTTTTTATTAAAAAATGTAAAAATATATAGCAGTATTTTTGGATTATGTTATAGATAATGGATATATTGTTATAAATAAAGTATTTTTGGGAATAAAAGTCTGAAGTCACATTGTTTCTGGGTTACCAGCTAGAGCTTCAAATCCGTGCACAAAGGGAATGTACACAGATACATAAATCATGGCATGGATGTACATATATCTCAAACTCACATCTTGGTCCCAAGACTAATGACTATTATTAGCTCTGTTAACTTTGAATTTAACAAAGGGTTTTATGGCAGGAGTGGGACCCATTTCATACACTTAAAACCTGGGTGGCAAATTCTCTAAATCTTATCCATTCTCTGCATGGTGGTGATGGAGTGAGGATTATACTGCTACTCATAGGCTCCAACTGTTGTAGCCAATGTGCTGCCAGTCCCAGTTAAGCAATGTCTCTGTGGCTGCAGCACTTGCCCCTAGAGGCTAGTAGTGTAGGGTTGCCACTGGTCCAGATTTTCCCAAGATTGATCCTATTTTTGAGGTGGCTGTCCTGGGGAATCTTGTAAGGGTTCTCCATATACACTGCCAGCTGTCCAGTATTATGGGCTCAGGATCATCCCGAATGTCCTGAGGTTTTTTGGTACTTCAGAGGTGGCAACCCAAAGTGATTCTGCCAATGTTCAAACTTAAAATATATACGCCTTGTGCAACAACATTTGGCTCTCTCCATGCTCACGTCTCTTGCCAGCTATTTTATGGCACCTGTTCAAGGATAGGGACTGCAGCTTCAGTGAGTAAGGCCTTTTACCCAAGTAGTTACCTACTTCTTTCTGTCTCCTTTGTCAGGTCACGGTACTTTGTGGGCACATTAGTTATAAACTACCCCAAATCAGTTTTCAAAGTGCAAGGTAAGTATAATATGGTACCAAGTCAAAACAGTGGCATTTTGTACGTGTCAACAACTAAAAGTGCAAAGCAGAGGAGAATCAGGCCCATCGTAGACCCAATACTATCCATTATGCTTGTAATTACTGTGTTTGGAGGGGGGTACTGGCTGGATGCTACTTTTTGAGAAGGAGATCAGATCAAATTCTGAAGCCTGAAATCAGGCAGAATCTTTGGTATGTTTTTTTGGCTGGGCTTGATTCGGTGTAAACCAGTGTATTTGTGGGGAAATTCTGAGTGACTGGGTCACAGAGGCAGGGAGCTGGGAAGGAGCCTAGCATTTATTTGGGGGTTGAAAGGGAAGCAGCAATGGGATATGAGAAAGGGAACTGACCTTTATAAATAGTGTTTGTAATATTAAAGCCTAATAGAAGAAAAATGCACATTCAAAAAAGTAGTAGTATTTAAGTCCTGAGAGTGTCATAGAAACCAGAAAGAGACTCTATCCCTATTCCATGGAGCTTACACTATTAATTGCTAAACAGAACAAATGCATAATAAATCAAAATGTTGATGAATGTACTACAGTTCAAATCTCTGAAAGCACAATGGTTCTCCCATAGCTGAAGAAAAGAGTTCTCATAGGGGGTCAAGAAGACTTCAGCACATTGATGACTTCATGTTGGGGAACACAACGATGCAAACACACTGTATAATTTTCATAACTATACATGCAAATCAGATTTCACTTGTATAGTGTCAATGAGGGTGTTAGTAAAGGGAAATACAATGTTTTTAAATTGATCCTTTAAGCAATTAAATAATGCAATCCCTTGCAGGGTTGTGGTTTGGGTTGTTTGGGTAGTGTTTTGGTTATTTTAGTTTATACTGACTTGTGCATACATACCAACTGTCCTAAATTATTATAGGCAGGGTTGTTCGCACCACCTATTATGTAGGTTGCCTGACACTTCTCATTCAAAGACAGACCCTATTTTCAGTTATTTATGACTTTCCCAAACTTAATCCATTTGGCTTGGAATTTGCCACACTGGGTGTCTGCCTCAGACTAAATGTTTTTTTGAAAATTTTAGCCAAAGCAGCCATTTCCAAGAATGAGGCTATGGAATAATGTTTTGCCTGTGTTCAAAAATGCTGTTGACCTTTTGAGCAGGGATTTGAAATTAGGCAGGGACATGGCCTTTGTGTCAGGTAAGCACCCCCCTGTGCCCCTCCAACCCCCTGCCCCTAGCCCCCTCCCACACACCCAAACTGCTGCTGCTGGTCCCCAGCACCAGCAGAAGTCATGGAAAGTCACAGAATCCGTGACAGATTCGCAGCCTTACTTATAATCACTTAAAATTTACCTTTTATAGTTAATAAACTTGTTTTGTTTATTCCAAAACCCAGTTTGTGCAATTCATGGGGAGGGGGGAGGGGGGGCAAAAAGCTGGCATATCTCCCTCCACATTCAGGGAGGGGGCAATTTTTATGAGGGTACATTGTACAGATCTCTCTATACAGGGCAAGACATTGCTGACACACACTGAGCTTCGTACGCAGCAGACGCTGCAGCAGTGACTCAAGACAGGCTTCGCACCGTCACATGGAGGCTGCATCTTGCCAGAGCTCACGGCCCTCCTTCACCCCTAGCTATTCTTGGCTCACCACGAGCATTTTGACAGGAAGTACCAAGCAGTAATAACAACAATAATAATACGTGTGTGTGTGCGTGAGAGAAAGCCAGGGCATGTGAGAGAGACATGTTAATTACAGTCCTGCCAAATTCTTGGGGGAAGGCACACACCCAGTTGGATTTTAGGGCATTGTTGAATAGGTGGCCATCTTGGTCTGGATAAGAACAAGGTGACCTCCATGTTGTGACAGTTTCTTGTTCCCCTATTCTGGGCAAAAGGCAGGAAAGCGAAAAGAGCGGGAATCAGTTGTTGCTAAGTAACCGGTTTCTATATAAACAAACGAAGGGAGCGGCCAGGGGCTCTTGAGCGCTGGAATCCTTGGGGCTCAGGTTTCAAAAAGCTCTCTCTCTGTGATGTGGTATAGCTTCCACATTGGCTACTGCAGGCCAATAACCACTCACTGAACGAAGTTGTCATCTTGGGGTTAATTAGTTATTTTCTTTTGGGAAGCAGATGTGCACTCTCGGACTAGATCTGGTTAGTTAGATCTGACACTCACCCATAGATGACGCAAAGAGGGATAGGGTGGGTCTGAAATAGGGTTACTTACCTGTCTAGAAAAACATCTTTGCTTTATTGAGTGTGTGTGCGCGCATGTGTATGCTTATATTCCAAATCTCCAGTGTCCTTAGTCCATCCCCCTCCCCTTCCTTCCTTCTCCTTTAGTAAATAAAGTGTTGTTGTGAGTTCATATCAATCTGGTGGTTTCTTTTATTCTAACTCTGATAGATGGGCTTAAGGGGGGACCCCGCGGGAGGTATACGGTAAGGTCCCCAAAGTCTTCTGGTCAGATAGGCTCCCTAAAAAATCCTTACAGAGAGAGACACTGTGTATGTGTGTGGGGGGTGGGACTGTGTGAGACAGAAAGAGAGATCAGTGGTTTGAGCATTGGCCTGCTAAACCCAAGGTTGTGAGCTCAATCCTTGAGGGGGCCATTTGGGGATTTAGTTGGGGATTGGTCCTGCTTTGAGCAGGGGGTTGGACTAGATGACCTCCTGAGGTCCCTTCCAACCCTGATATTCTATGACAATCTGTATTGGGAGACTGACTGTGAGAGGCAGTGTATGTGTATGTGGGTGTGAGAGCCAGTCTTGTGTGTGTGTTAGGGAAGTCTGAGAGACAATGAGCGCACTGTCACTTTAAGTTACCCCCTCCCCCCCACTCACATGGAAGTTTCGCTCCTCCTGTCCTGACCGAGCAGTGCAGGCAGGCAGGCAGGCAGGGTCCAGGGAGGAACTCCACTGCAGGCAGCACCACTCTGGGCTCCCTGAGGCTGGGTCAGCAGAGCTGGAGGCTGGAGTCCTCAGCCAATCAGCTGAGGAGGAAGGGGGCAGGGAGAAGCCCCCCAGCACCCCCAGAGAAGAGAGGATTCCAGCCGTGGCCAGCCTAGGCCATGCCCCAAAGTTCCGGGTGCCCTCCGCAGCCGTATATGCCTAGGGATGGTCCTGTGTGCACGTGAGTGCTGGGTGAATCATAGATTAGGGTTGGAAGAGACCTCAGGAGGCCACCTAGTCCAACCTCCTGCTCAAAGCAGGACCAACACCAACTAAATCATCCCAGCCAGGGTTTTATCAAGCTGGGCCTTAAAAACCTCTAAAGGATGGAGATTCCACCACCACCCTAGGTAACCCTTTCTAGTGCTTCACCACTCTCCTAGTGAAATAGTGTTTCCTAATATCCAACCTAGACCTACCCCACTGCAACTTGAGACCATTGCTCCTTGTTCTGTCATCTGCCACCTTTGAGAACAGCCTAGCTCCATCCCCTTTAGAACTCCCCTTCAGGTAGTTGAAGGCTGCTATCAAATCCCTCCTCACTCCTCTCTTCTGCAGACTAAGTAAGACCAGTTCCCTCAGCCTCTCCTCATAAGTCATGTGCCCCACCTTATAGTCCATTCACCCACTCCATACCTTTTTAACTTGCTGGCAAGAAAACTGTGGGAGACCGTATCAAAAGCTTTGCTAAAGTCAAGATATATCACGTCCACTGCTTTCCTCCAATTCAGAGCCACTTATCTCAACATAGAAGGCAATCAGGTTGGTCAGGCATGACTTGCCCTTGGTGAATCCATGTTGACTGTTCCTGATCACCTTCCTCTCCTGCAAGTGCTTTAAAATGGTTTCCTTGAGGACCTGCTCCATGATTTTGCCAGGGACTGAGGTGAGGCTGACCTCTGTAGTTCCCCAGGTTCTCCTTCTTCCCTTTTTTAAAGATGGGCACTATATTTTCCTTTTTCCAATCGTCAGGGACCTCCCCCGATCGCCACGAGTTTTCAAAGATAATGGCCAATGGCTCTGCAATCACATCAGTCAATTCCCTTGGCACCCTTGGATACATTAGATCTGGACCCATGGACTTGTGCATGTCCAGCTTTTCTAAATAGCTCCTAACCTCTTTTTCCACCACTGAGGGCTGCTTGCCTTCTCCCCATACTGTGTTGCCCAGGACAGCAGTGTGGGAGCTGACCTTGTCTGTGAAGACCGAGGCAAAAAAAGCATTGAGTACTTCAGCTTTTTCCACATCATCTGTCACTAGGTTGCCTCCCCCATTCATTAAGGGTCCCACACTTTCCCTGACCTTTTTCTCATTGCTAACATACCTGTAGAAACCCTTCTTGTTATCCTTCACATCCCTTGCTAGCTGCAACTGCAGTTGTGTTTTGGCCTTCCAGATTACACCCCGGCATGCTCAAGCAATATTTTTATACTCCTCCCTACTCATCTGACCAAGTTGCCACTTCTTGTAAGCTTCCTTTTTGCATTTAAGCTCACCGAAGATTTCACTGTTAAGCCAAGCTGGTTGCCTGCCACATTTGCTATTCTTTCTGCACATCGGTATGGTTTGTTCCTGCGCCCTCAATAAGGCTTCTTTAAAATACAGTCAGCTTTCCTGGACTCTTTCCACCCTCATATTAGCCTCCCAGGCGATCCTGCCCATCAGTTCCCTGAGGGAGTCAAAGTCTGCTTTTCGGAAGTCCAGGGTCCGTATTTTGCTACTCTCCTTTCTTCCTTTTGTGAGGATCCTGAACTCAACCATCTCATGGTCACTACTGCCCAGGCTGCCACCCACTTCTACTTCCTCTACCAATTCTTCCCTGTTTGTAAGCAGAGAGTGGCCCCTGGTTGGTTCCTCCAGTAGTTGTACCGGGAAGTTGTCCCCAACACTCTCCAAAAACTTCCTGGATTGTCTGTGCACTGCTGTATCGCTCTCCCAGCAGATGTCAGGATGATTGAAGTCCCCCACTAGAACCAGGGTCTGTGCTCAGCAAACTTCAGTTAATTGTCCGAAAAAAGCCTCATCTATCTCAGCCTCCTGGTCTGGTGGTCTATAGCACACACCCACCACGACATCACTCTTGTTGCTCTCGCTTCTAAACTTAACCCACAGACTCTCAACAGGCTTTTCTGCAGTTTCATACTGCTCTCTTACATACAGTACAACTCCTCGACCTTTCCTCCCTTGCCTGTCCTTCCCGAACAGTTTATACTCATCCATGACAGTTCTCCAGTCATTTGAGTTACCCCACCAGGTCTGTTATTCCAATCACATCATAGTTCTTTGACTGTGACAGGACTTCCAATTCTTCCTGCTTGTTTCCTAGGCTTCTTGCATTCGTGTACATGCACCTAAGATAACTAGCCAATTGCCCTTCATTCTCAGTCTGAATCAGGAGGGGCCCCCATGTTGCACCCTCCTCCTCTCACACAGAGATGACCTCCGTCTGTGCCTGTAGCTGAGTGTGGCCCTACCTGTGTGTGTGCGCCAGAGGAGGCTTAAGGGCAGTAGCAGCAGGACGGGGAGGAAGCCCAGGCTGGTAGAATGGGTGGAACCAGTAGGACCCCAATATATCAGGTGGCACCTTGGATGGGGCGGTCAAACCCACCTACCCTCTGCCCCTTCACCCACCTACCGACACCCGGTATATGCCTGGGGGAGGGGGTGCGCTGAAGCAGTTGTGCGCATTTGTAGCACTTTGCGTCACAGCTCCGGGCCTCACCCCCTTCGCTCTGACTCCTGGCTCCGCCCCGTGATTCCCACTCTAACGAGGCGGCCGGGGGGGAGGGACGTTCTCAGAGGACTTCGCGCGGGAGGCGCCCGGATTCTGGTCGGCTGGACGCAAAGCGGCTGGGGGCGCCTTTGTGTGACGTGGAGGGCGAGGCGGCCGCAGTCCCGGGCTCGGTAATATAACGAGTGGCAGGCATCGCGCGAGCACTAAGGGCGGGCGACGTACTACCGGTACAGCCCCGGGCGGGCAGCAGCTGCTGGCCCACCCCGCCACCCTTGCAGTGTGGCCCCCAACGCCCTGGCAGTGTGTAGCGTGCCCCCCGCTGAGGCAGTGTGCAATGTCCTCCATCTTCCCCAATGTCTTGGCAGTGGTCGTCGTCGTCCCCTGCCGGTGAGGCAGTGTGCAGTGCTGCACCCCGCCCCCCATGTCTTGGCAGTGTTCGTTCCCCCCCCCCCCCCCCCCCCCCCCCCCCGCGGGCCGGCGGGGTGCCCCCCCCCCCCCCCCCCCCCGCTGAGGCTGTGTGCAGTGCTCCCTCTGCCTCCCAGTGTCTTGGCAGTGTGTTAGTCAGGGTCCACTCCGGTTGGCTGGGAATGCTGCCCACGACACACACTCCCCTACAGCACACACAAACACCTGTCTTGGCACGCCAAGCTGCATGCTTGCTGCCATGTCCCTGCCAAATGGTAGACCAGTGCAATGAGTATCTACCTGTGGCAGTACTCCACTGTAGGAAATAAGAATGTATCCCGTGTGACTATTTAATAAAAAGGAGAGATTCTTAGCGTGAACGTGTTTCTCGCCTGTATGCTCCATGTTGCCATCTCTCCAAACACACATACAAAAGAGATTCCCAGTGACAGCTGGGCACATCCTGAAACAGCTGCCTCTGAAGATACGGATCCCAACGGGAAAGCTCAGCTTGTCCAAAATCCCCTCGTGTGTCCTGTGTGAAAGGCTGAGTATCTGAGCAGACAGATGCTTTAGGGTTGGTAGCAAAGTTACTGGAGTAGCAGGTTCTTATTCACACCAAAGTAAGTAGAATAGAAGATGGGTCAGGTTTTTTATATATATATATATATATATATATATATATTACTGTTTAAACCTTGTTTTAAAAAGTAGCAAACTTGTTAATTTTATTCTGTTACGTGCCACACACATTTTTGTCCTGCTGTCCAATTCATTGTCTATTACCATTCACTTTTTGGGGGGTTCTTTTCTCAGCATAACCATATGGGCATAATGTGGCAATAATTGGCAGTGGTACATGCTGATTGGGCCTGAATCAACATAGGAACTCTGTTTTCTCACGAGTTTTCTGTGGGCAGTGGAGCCAGACCCCTTGTAAATGCTGCGTTTTGACATTGGCTTGTGGGCATTTAGCTATATGTTGGAAGTGGGAGGAGGAATGCAAACTTGTCAGCAATAAATGCCACAGACAAATGAGTATACTCTTGATGTGTCCTATTTCCCTATAAAAGCCCTATTATTTGATCTAGAAGGGGCAGATAGCTAGGCAATAATTTTGTTTATATATAACCAAAGTTTTACCTTGCTTCTGAAACTGATTAGATATAGTCAATAATTCTATCTACTTATTCCACTGAGCATCCAAGCACTTTCACTGGTTTATTCACATCACATCCAGCACTCCAGTATATTATTGAAACTTGCTGATTGTACAAAGAAAGATGATGGTTGACATTTTAATCAGTGTTCAATACTATTATCGTAAAAAATGGTAATGAAAGCAGAGAGGATTTCTTTGTTTGACTTATCAGTTTGCACTAAGTCTTTAGTTCTTCCACACCCACACCCTTTCACTGGTCACTGGAGTAGTTAACATCTGCTCCTTGTTGTTGGGGGGGGGGGTACCTGAATTGTAATTTCTACCTAGACAGCCCCCACATGGTGTTGATTGGTCAGATATGTGTTCTTTGGATTCTTACAGAGTAATAAGTATCCCAGTTTATAGATTCTTGCAAATGTACCCAGTGTCATGGGAAACACACAGACAAGGGTCTGATTCTCAACTGCATTGTGCCTTGGAGTGGAGAATCAGGCTTCAGGAGTTTATATATGAGTACCTTCTCAAGGGCAAGATGCAGGGGAAAAGCAGGCTTGAGCTATGGGTAGAATTTGTGAAAAAGACCAGTCATGTCATGTGCAGCATAAGGGCTGAGGGCGTATGTTCTCAGGAAGCAGCACATGAGTAGGTGTATTAAATATGAAGCTCTATCCTTCAGTGAAAACAGTTTTGAAGGACCTTTACAGCACATTATAATACATGCATTTCTCAATGAAAGACATGATATATCATGTATATTTCATCGGGAATTTTCAGTAATACTAGAAGCTTTGGTTTCCCTCTGCTTCCCATATATGATCCTACTTCAGTCTGGATTTTCCTAGGTAAGAGATGGGTTGATTGTGTACAATAATATAATGATGATCCTGAAACTCTCCTATCTGCAAATATGAACGACCTTTTACTCCCTACAGGAGCTAGGTTTTCCCTATAGTTCTGCCTCCATAAAGAACAGTAGCAAGTCAGTTAGTTGAAAAATCTAGTTTTTTATGCATACAGGACCTGGAGAGCAGCAGGAAGAATCAAAACTGGGTGTTAATCCTCTGTTTGCATTTCAGGGCAACCATGACAGTTTCCTCTCTCGTCCAGCTTCGTTTGGTTTGGTGCTGTTGGACCCTACCAAGATGGCAGATGAACGGCCATAAGAGACCCTTGGCAATGTGGACCAGTGCTACTGCTCAGTGGACACTTAAGCAGAAGAAACCAGCAGAGCTATACAGGATACCAGTGTCCAGGCCACCCATCTTATCAGGCACCAGTCTACTGGGCAAGGGAGCTCTCTCTACAACCTCCATCAGCCCCAAGGAAGTGATGCTGACTAGTGAGCGGTATGGTGTGCAGAGGCTGCCCTTCTCTCATGTTTCTGATAGTGATTTAGCTTTTTTTGAGCACCTTATACCTGGTAGAGTCATCACAGACCCAGATGAATTGAGACCGTTTAATGTGGACTGGCTGCAGTCAGTCCGAGGTAGGTGTTTTAACATTTTGACACACCCTACCCCCTTTTCACCATGATTAGCAGCATGAAAAATCTGCAGGCAAAAACATCAACTCTGGTGCCAAGTTTGTGCTGCTGCTTATTTATACAAATCCTACAAAATCAAGTTTGGAGCTGGTGGAAATTTTTCATTCAAAAAATACTTTCCTATTTTTTTGGTCAAAACTCTCATTTTTGTCAGAATTTTTCATTGGAACAAAAATATTTCCCAATCAGCTCTTTTGGTTAACTGTTAAATTATGTTTTTGTTTAGATATACCCAAAGTTTTACCTTGCTTTTGAAATGGTTCATTTTATAGTGAAATTCATACACTAAGCAGTCAATTATGTTTTAATTGATTCTTTTAGAGTATGATATCTACCTTAAAAATAAGTGTGTTCATTTGAAATCTTCAAATAGTCAAATCTTTCTTTGATTATCCTAAAGATGGAGCTATTGGATGCTGTCCCTAAAAATTAGTCTAAAAATGCAAGAGTGCCTGTAGATTTGTGAGAGCTCCATAAAGTACTTGCCTTGTATCATCATTAAACTCACTGACCCAGTGAGTATTTAGAACAAGGTGTTAAAATACCTTACAGTAGGGTATGATTCTTCAGTCTTCAACACAGCTGACTTATTTTTTAGAAGGTGATTGTTATTGGAGTTTTCTTCTCTCCACTTATTTATTCTCTTAGCATGGAAAATGGCATACGTTTTCCATGGTTGCCAATGCCAAGCCAGTGAAGCAGAACGCCCGACTGAGCAGAGCTAATTTAGGAAATTTAAAATTTGTCTCTGTGGAGCAGACCAATGATTAGGGTCCTAGCAAATTCATGATCCATTTTGGTCAATTTCACGGTCATAGGATTTTTAAAATCATAAGTTTCATGATTTCAGCTATTTTAATCTAAAATTTAACGGTGTTGTAATTGTAGGCATCCTGACCCAAAAAGGAGTTGGAGGGGGGGTATTGCAAGATTATTGTAGGGGGTGTTGCGGTATTGCTACCCTTACTTCTGTGCTGCTGCTGGTGGCAGCGCTGCCTTCAGAGCTGGGCAGCTGGAGAGTGGCGGCTGCTGGTCGGGATCCCAACTCTGAAGGCAGAGCTGCCATCAGCAGCAGCGCAGAAGTAAGGATGGCATGGTATGGTATGGCCACCCTTCTTCTGCTCTGCTGCCTGCAGCGCTGAGCCCTCAGTCAGCAGCCGCCACTCTCTGGCCTCCCAGCTCTAAAGGCTGCAGCGCAGAAGGGTGGCATGGTATGGTATTGCCACTCTTATTCTGCACTGCTGTTGGCAGGGCATTGCCTTCAGAGCTGGGCACCCAGCCAACAGCTGCCACTCTGCGGCCACTCAGCTCTGAAGGCAGCACAGAAGTAAGGGTGGCAATACTGTGACCCCCTCCCCCTAAAATAATCTTCCAACCCCCAGCAACTCCCTTTTGGGTCAGGACCCCCAATTTGAGAAACACTCGTCTCCCCCCCGTGAAATCTGTATAGTATAGGGTAAAAGCACACACAAGACCAGATTTCACGGAAGGAGACCAGATTTCACGGCCCGTGATGCGTTTTTGATGGCCGTGAATTTGGTAGGGCCCTACCAACGATTTACCTAGTTTGGTACCCTGCTTTTTCTGGTAGACTATGTGTACAGTACTTCCGGGAGAGGTGAAAGTCACCCATTATTACATCTGGCCAGTTATCCAAGTTCTGTGGGGAAAATTCCAATCACATGAGAGCTGGTATTTGCCAAAACTATTGCCATTTAATCTCTTTTATTTTCTGACCATCTCATGTCCTCACCATAGCAACATATTCTGACTAATTGTAAAATGAGAATAATGATACTTACCTTTTTAGTAAAGTGCTTGGAGAGCTATAGATAAAAAGCGCTATATAAGAGCCAGTATTATTCCTGTTATTATAGGACACTGCTCCCTTTGCAGCCCATCAATGTCATTTCTGATCACTGAGTTTGGTTACTATTGGAGCATTGCAGGAACGTGTTTCTTCCATGATTTTCCCTGTGCTGCTAGACCAGGGAACAAGTAACCTCACCTCATAATTGAAGCTCATGGTGCAGATGACCCTGGCATATTCTGTTGCCACTAGTGTCAGAAATACCAAAAGATGTCGGGTTTTTCTTTTTGGCCACAATCTTTGCTTCAGATTGATTTTACCATACCTTGCTTTCATTGCAGGCTGCAGTAAGATGTTACTGAGGCCACGGACAGCAGCAGAGGTATCTGAGATTCTCAGGTAATTTACATCTTTTTAACTGATCTTTGCTACTTAGTGCTTCTATTTTGCTATCTCTGAATTCTGTCTTTGCTCTACTCTAACAACTTCCTCATTATATCATTTGACATTGCTACCAGATTTAATCAAGAAACCAGGTAATGTGTATGAATGAGCAAAATCCAGTCTAACTGTGAAAGCTAGACCAAGAGAGCTTTCAGATGGTTAGGGAAAGTAATGGGTTCCTAACTAGCAATGTGATCACTGAGAACAACTAACAAATGTTATAAATGCCAAATGGGAAACATCTGGCTCCTCAGATCCACACACCTGTGGTCCTGATTAGAAAATCCTTAGTAGTAGTGTGTGGGGGTGTGTGTGTAGGGGGCGACGTCTCATCATTAGTGATTTCTCTGCTCTACTGAACTGACCTAATTGGAAACAGTGCCAGTAGCAGAAAGGGACAACCCTCAGAAGGTCACAACAGGCTCAGGCTGAAGGAGAGAAATAGCCAAAGGAGATTAGGAGAACAAAAGGAAAATAAAATAAGAGATTCAAAATAAATCCTCAAAAAGAACAGGAGTACTTGTGGCACCTTAGAGACTAACAAATTTATTAGAGCATAAGCTTTCGTGGGCTACAGCCCACTTCTTCGGATGCATATAGAGTGAAACATATTGAGGAGATATATATACACACATACAGAGAGCATGAACAGGTGGGAGTTGTCTTACCAACTCTGAGAGGCCAATTAAGTAAGAGAAAAAAACTTTTGAAGTGATAATCAAGATAGCTCAGTACAGACAGTTTGATAAGAAGTGTGAGAATACTTACAAGGGGAGATAGATTCAATGTTTGTAATGGCTCAGCCATTCCCAGTCCTTATTCAATCCTGAGTTGATCGTATCTAGTTTGCATATCAATTCCAGCTCAGCAGTCTCTCGTTGGAGTCTGTTTTTGAAGTTTTTCTGTTGTAAGATAGCCACCCGCAGGTCTGTCATTGAATGACCAGACAGGTTAAAGTGTTCTCCCACTGGTTTTTGAGTATTATGATTCCTGATGTCAGATTTGTGTCCATTAATTCTTTTGCGTAGAGACTGTCCGGTTTGGCCAATGTACATGGCAGAGGGGCATTGCTGGCACATGATGGCATATATCACATTGGTAGATGTGCAGGTGAACGAGCCCCTGATGGTATGGCTGATGTGATTAGGCCCTGTGATGATGTCACTTGAATAGATATGTGGACAGAGTTGGCATCGGGCTTTGTTACAAGGATAGGTTCCTGGGTCAGTGTTTTTGTTCAGTGATGTGTGGTTGCTGGTGAGTATTTGCTTTAGGTTGGGGGGTTGTCTGTAAGCGAGGACAGGTCTGTCTCCCAAGATCTGTGAGAGTAAAGGATCCTATGAGAGAAACCTTGGGCCTGATCCCAGCTTCAAAGAGCTCCTGAACCTGAAGGTCTGATCCTGTATCCATTGAAGTCAATGACAATACTCCCCTCGGTGTCACTGGGTGTAGAATCGAGCCCTAATTTAGCAGCAGTACACAGGCTCACCACTTGGTGGTTCAGACAATTAAAGGTTGATCACATTTTACAACAGTGTATGAACCCAATACCAGGTGTGTTACAACGAAGTGTAAAGTGATCCTAAAACCTTCTACCATCAAGGTCTGCATTTATGAAATATTTCCTAGTACACTGCAGCTTTGTACACTTAATACAACTGGAACTTGCAGGATTCAGGATGTCTCTTGGTTCAGCAACAAAAGAACAGCATATTTTCCTAGTTCTAAAAGGTTTTAGAGGAGATTTTTAAAGTGCATTAGTTACAACAAGAGAAACTAAAAATATTTTCACATAACTAGATAGTACTTATCCTGAGATGCATCCCAGCTCTGTAAGAACTGATTGTGGCACTTTACCTTCTTGAAGGCCCCTTGCTAGTAAACAGCTGTTCCTGATAGTATCTTGTATTCCCTCTAAGAGCCTGAATTGGCCTTCTGTTCTTAGTCCTTCCTTAATCCTCCACCCTGTGCATGTGTATGAGGTCTAAGCAGGGAATTAACTTAGACTTCAATTTTGGAATTCGATTGTAAACTCTGTGGGGCAGAGACCTGTCTTTTTACTTGTTCTGTAAGATGCCCTGCATGCACCCATAGTTCTCTATAAATAAGGCTACGATGAGTTCACGGAAATCACGGATTCCGTGACTTCCATAGACCTTTGTGACATTTTCTAACCTGGGGCTGGAGCTCCCAGCCAGCCCCGCCCCCACAGCTCCCAGCCCTCACCCTGGTGGGGGGATCCCGCAGCTGCCCAACCATTTCGCATGGCGGGGGAACTCCCCGCAGCTGCCCAGCGGGTGGCGGGTGGCCGACAGACGCTGCAGTTGCCCGGCGGCGGGGGAACTCCCTGCTGCTGCCCAGTCCCACAGGCAGGGGGACCCTGGAGCTCCCACACACCGCTGCGCTGAGGGACCCAGGAGCCCCAGCAAAACCAAAGAAACCAAAATCCCATGCAATGAGGTGGAAAGAACACACAGCAGCGTGATAAAGATGTGCTAACAAAGGCAGTCACGTGAACAATTATTTTCTGTTTGAAGTAAAAATATTGTATTGTACAACTGAAACTGCAAAAAGAGGGATGGTCCTACATTTAGATTCCTTTATCCAAGGCCTATTGGCATCAGCAGGATTTGTGCTTTCTCACTCTCTATCTGAAACTGGCCATTCATCTCAAATTCAGCTTTTAGGACTGAAACAATTAGCTTTAATGAGGACAACCGATTCATCCAACTGCATGTGTGCATGTGAGAACAAATCTCCCAGAGGCATGAAGAAGGGAAGTGGGGCATGGCTCTGAGCAGTGTGACTGTTGAACAATGTGTTCCCTTTCAGGTATTGTAACAAAAGGAAGTTGGCAGTAAACCCCCAGGGAGGTAACACTGGCCTTGTGGGGGGCAGCGTTCCTGTCTTTGATGAGATTATTATCTCCACAGCTCTAATGAACCAGGTCATCAGCTTCAACAATGTGTCTGGTAAATATATTTCTTCTAATGTAAAAGGGCTCATCTTTTAGTCCTCTGAAAGCTGCCCTCCTTCTGAGAGGTGCTTAGTATAGTATCAGCAGGGATTCAGACCAGCAGCACCACGAGGAGGCAGCAGGGGCTTCCTGAATCCAGGATTCTTCTGATGTTGTTTCTGATAGTACATGGAGACTGAGGGAAGGGAGAGGAGTACCTGCACTCATTCCAGTATCTGTTTAAGAAATCCAGATGGGATACTATCTGGATCTGATAGTAAAGGGTAGGACATAAATTACAGTGGTATTGAAGAAAGGATCTGCCAGGTTTATGGCCAGTCTGCACTGGCATTTGTGGAGGAGAGAAATGGGAAAAGTATGCATATGTGGTTGGACTTGGGGAATGAGAAAACCTTTGGTTGATTTGAACATTTAAGTTCTTAAAAAATTGAGGTAAGGGAAAATTAAAGGGAGAAAAATATTTGGTACCCCTTGTGACGTGCAGTCTATATGGTTTTATAAAAACTTGATAATAAGTCAATATAATGTAACTGGGATAGTTTTAGAGAAAATATGGTAATAAGTGAATGTAACGTAACTGGGATATGCTTCATGCAAAAGGTCTCTTATAAGGTATCATTACAAAGCTTATAATCTACTGAGTATGATCATCTGATTTGTATAAATGTACCACTCTTGTATCTAAAACTAGAAATATAAAATGTAACTCTGAGGGCCTATTGTAATTATGTAAAGTGTGGGCCATTAATGATGATTTGGAATCTTGATGACTCCCATTAACAAGGACCATTGTCTGCAGATGACTGTGTTTACCTGTGAGTCTCCCTGTATATGTGTGTGCTGGCAAATGAGTAATGAAGTCTTGCAGTGACATGTGATCATGTCACCTGAACTGGAATCCATCTTTAACCTGGTGCTTTTCCAGTGAGGGGGGGTGGAAACCCAGAGGGACAAAGGGTTCCCGCCTTATGCAAAAGATATATAAAGGGGTGGAACAGAACAAAGGGAGGAGAGGAGCCATCATGAAGAATCTCCTAGCTACCACCTGAGCTGGAACAAGAGCTGTACCAGGGGAAAGAATTGTGCCCAGGCCTGGAAGGTGTCCAGTCTGAGAAAAAGCTTACTGAAGCATTTCTGAGGGTGAGATTATCTGTATTCAGTTTGATTAGGCATAGATTTGCGCATTTTATTTTATTTTGCTTGGTGATTTACTTTGTTCTGTCTGTTACTACTTTGAACCACTTAAATCCTACTGTCTGTATTTAATAAAATCACCTTTTATTTAGTAATTTACTCAGAGTATGTATTAATACCTGAGGGAGCAAACAACTGTGCATATCTCTCTATCAGTGTTATAGAGGGCGAACAATTTATGAGTTTGCCCTGCATAAGCTTTATGCAGGGTAAAACGGATTTATCTGTTTTTAGACCCCATTGGGAGTTGAGCATCTGAGTGCTAAAGACAAGCACACTACTGTAAGCTGTTTTTAGGTAAACTTGCAGCTTTGGGACAAGTGATTCAGACCCTGGGTCTGTGTCTGGAGCCAGACAGGAGTGTCAGGCTCAGCAAGACAGGGTGCTGGAGTCCTGAACTGGCAGGGAAAACAGAAGCAGGGGTAGTCTTGGCACATTGGATGGCAGCTTCCAAGGGGGTTTCTGTGATCCAACCCGTCACACCCCTGTGTTCCAGATACCAATCCAGGGCTTTCTCCTCCTGAAGTCAGTGTCAAAACTCCCATAGACTTCAGTAGGAGGGAGATAGAGCCATGAGAAGAGTTGTTTTGGATTTGAATTGTACCATCAGGGTAGAAGTTTTGGAGAAAGGGAAGGTCCTAGTTGCTTACAGTTGTCCGGCATCTTTAGGAGACCATTTCTGTGTGTCAAATTGTAGCTTGATTCTTGTGTTTCAGGAATCCTTGTTTGCCAGGCTGGCTGTATTTTAGAGAACCTGAACCAGTATCTTGAGGAGCTGGACTTCATCATGCCACTTGACCTTGGAGCCAAGGGCAGCTGTCACATTGGTGGTAATGTGGCAACAAATGCAGGCGGCCTGAGGCTGTTGAGGTACGGCTCTCTTCGAGGGACAGTTCTGGGACTGGAAGTGGTAAGATGAGTGTCTTGTAGCTGCTTTCTGTATCTGAACTATTTTCCATCCTGTATCCTGCTGCCATCCTGTTTTTATATTCCTGTTGTTCTAGAAATGTACATCATGACACCAAGCTGGGAGGGGTTGCAAGCACTTTGAAGGGTGGGATTAAAATTCAAATTAACCTTGACAAATGAGAGAATTGGTCAGAAATCAACAAGATGAAGTTTAATAAAGAGAAGTACAAAGTACTACACTTAGGAAGGAAAAATCAAATGCACAACTACAAAATAGGGCATAACTAGCTAGGTGGTAGTACGGCTGAATAGAATCAGGGGTTATAGTGGATCACTAATTGCATACGAGTTAACAGTGTGATGCAGTTGTGAAAAAGGCTAATGTAATTCTAGGGTATATTAACAGGAGTGTGGTATGTAAGACAGGGGAAATAGTTGTCCTGCTCTATTCAGCACTGGTGAGGCCTCAGCTGGAGTACTGTGTGTCCAGTTGTAGGCTCACACTTTAAGAGAGATGTGAACAAATTGGAGAGAGTTCAGAGCTAAGTTCCCTGTAAGGTGTGTGGCTGCGCTGCAGGCTATCAAGGGCTGTACAGGCGGGGAGAGGCGCCCCTCCCCCAGTCCAGGCCTGCCGGAGCTGCCGGGGAGAAGAGCCCCTCCCCCAGCCCAGGCCT